>NC_087160.1:21534431-21549431 GCF_035594125.1 Scylla paramamosain
GTGACCGTGAATGTTTTGTTTTCTTGTAGAGTTATGAACGAAAGAGAAAGAGAGAGAGAGAGAGAGAGAGAGAGAGAGAGAGAGAGAGAGAGAGAGAGAGAGAGAGAGAGAGAGAGAGAGAGAGAGAGAGAGAGAGAGAGAGAGCATGAGCGTGGCTATCAAAACATCACACAAGCAAGCAAAAAAATAACCAGAAAACGAGAGAGAGAGAGAGAGAGAGAGAGAGAGAGAGAGAGAGAGAGAGAGAGAGAGAGAGAGAGAGAGAGAGAGAGGTGTTGAAGACGTGAAGACCTGATGATGATTTAATTTCCGTGGTCAGATGCAGGTGCTAGTTACCATGATTACAGGTGAGTGTTGACCTTCCTTACCTCTGTTAACCTTCCTTACCTCTCCTTCCCTCCCTCTCCATCCATCCCTCCATCCCTTCCCTCTCTATTTTTCTCTCAATTCTTCCCTCCCTCCTTTTCTCTCCTTCCCCTACCTGGCCATCAAAGCTAACGAGGGAAACACACCTTGTTCTTGCCTTGTTTTTTTTTTTATACCATGTGATTCAGCTTAGGTAGATTTGCTTACCTGACGTTTTTTTTATTTTTTTTATTTGGTGTTTGTTGTTGTTGTTGTTGTTGTTGTTGTTGTTGTTGTTGTTGTTGTTGTTGCTGTTGTAGTTGTTGTGCTGTTGTTGTTGCTGTTGTTGTTGTTCTTCTTCTTCTTCTGTTACTTTTCATCATGCTTTCGCTCTCCTTTTCTCTTTCTTTCATTATAATCAGCATCATCTTCTTCTTCTTCTTATTATTATTATTATTATTATTATTATTATTATTATTATTATTATTATTATTATTATTATTATTTTATTAATCTTATCTTTTCCTCCTCCTCCTTCTCTTCCTCCTCTTCCTCCTCTTCCTCCCGTCCTCCTCCATCACCACCATGTTACCGGTATCCCTTAGTAGAGAGAGAGAGAGAGAGAGAGAGAGAGAGAGAGAGAGAGAGAGAGAGAGAGAGAGGGGATTCATTCTAATTCCTCTCTCACGCTTTCTCGGACTTGCCGGTACGGAAGTGATTGAATACTGCCTCAGGGTCTCTCTCTCTCTCTCTCTCTCTCTCTCTCTCTCTCTCTCTCTCTCTCTCTCTCTCTGGAAGTTGATTTTAGAAAGAGGCAGGACGATTTTTTTCTTTTTTTCATCGTTTGTCAGTTTCCTTTTCTTGTTACTCTTGTTTTTTTTATTATCAATTTATTTTCTTTTTTTTCATGTTGTTCTGGCGTATTTGTTTGTGCTTGTTCGTTACGAGTGTTTCATAGTGCCAGTGTTAGTGGTGGTGGTGGTGGTGTTCGTAGTGGTGGTGATCAGAATGAAGGTGGTGGTGATGGTGGTAGTGGTGGTGGTGGTGGTGGTGGTAATAAAGTTATGGTCAATAGTCAAATTCATTATGGTGGTGATGGTGAAGTTAGAGGTGATAGTGTAAGTGATGGTGATGATGATGGCAATGGAGGTGGTAGTGGTGGTAATAATTGTTAGTTAATCAAGTTACATAACACACTCACTTGAACGTCTTCCTCCAATCTCATTTCCTCCAGTTTGCTAAGTTTCACAAGACTGCCACCAGATCAAGGGACACGAAACAGAAAAGGAGACTAGAAGGTTACTCGACTTGTGGCCTCGACTGTACTGGTGGTGGTGGTGGTGGTGGTAGTGGTGGTGGTGGTCGCTTAAGCCATAACACCATAAACGTCACTTGCAACCCTGAGCCCTAAAGATATATCAAGTTTAGGCACCAACCTTCCCTCCCTCCACTCCTTTATTCCCTCCCTTCCTTCTCTCACACCATTCTGTCCTTCATGCCTTCTCTCTCCCCACTTCTTTCCAGCCTTTCTTCCTTTACACAGTTATCTATATTTGAATTGTATAGTAACAGCTCTCCTTTGCCACTCTCCTTCCCTCCATGCCCCTCCTTCCTCGCCTCCTTCCTCCTTTAACATTGTACTTCACGCATACATCCATCACATCCTTCTAATCATTCCTACATGATTTCCTCCCCTCGTCATTCCGTCCCATTCCAGTATTTTCACATGCCTGCCCGAAACACATTAACATAACTTTTTACATCCATCCCACTCCCACCATCCTGCCTTCCGTATCCTTCCCTGTCCTGCGTATCCTAGATCTTTCTCTGCACCCCTCCATGACCCTCAGACATTCCCTCCTTGCCTCCCTATCCCTCCTACCTCCCATGTTTCTGTCCCTATCAAGCCTTCGTTCCCTCGTTCCCTCCCTATCTAACTCTGCTTCCTTTCCTATCTAGTCCTTTCTTCCCTTCTTCCCTCCCTATGTAAGCCTCCCTCCCTCCCTCCCTCCCTCCCTCCCTCCGTTACGGCGCTATATCCTAGAAGTGTATCTCTCAGCCCACGATGCTGAGAGAAGACTTATCAGAGTGGCCATCGGGTGATCAGCTGATAGTGTGGCGAAGAGGCGATGGCCGGCAGATGGGACGGGAAGGGAAGGGAGGGAGATGGGAGAGGTGATGGGGGAGTGAGGGCTGGGAAGGGGCCGGAGGTGCAATTGTGGGAGAGGAGATAGGAGGGAGAAGATGGAATAGACGTGAGGGTAAGTGAGAGATAGAAAACAAAGGGAGAGAGAGAGAGAGAGAGAGAGAGAGAGAGAGAGAGAGAGAGAGAGAGAGAGAGAGAGAGAGTGTGTGTGTAAGAGTGAAGAACAGGAAATGTTACTACGAAGATGAGAGAGAGAGAGAGAGAGAGAGAGAGAGAGAGAGAGAGAGAGAGAGAGAGAGAGAGAGAGAGATTCCCCCTGTGGGCACATCTTTATCTTCCTTTCGGTATTTCCTCATCTTTATCGGAATTTCCCATTTGCTCTGGTTTTGTAAGCTGATGTGTGTGTGTGTGTGTGTGTGTGTGTGTGTGTTGCTCTCTCGCACTCACCTCCTTCAGACACTCTCTCTCTTTCTCTCTCTCTCTCTCTCTCTCTCTCTCTCTCTCTCTCTCTCTCTCTCTCTCTCTCTCTCTTGCTCCTATCTCTCTACTGCCCCTCCCTTCCCTCTCCCTCCTGCTCCTCCTCCTCCTCCTCCTCTCAGCTGATAGACAAAACGAGTTCCTCTTTAGATGCCTCACTGGATAGCTGGGAAAATACACGCCCAGGAATAGGAGAAAAATTATACACACTCCAATCTTGAATATTTTACAGCTTAAAAAAGGGGGAGAGAGAGAGAGAGAGAGAGAGAGAGAGAGAGAGAGAGAGAGAGAGAGAGAGAGAGAGGTGACTAGCCGGTTATTGTACTAATGTTTGGCAGCTTCATTCGTTCTGGCGATGTCTGTCTGTCTGTCTGCCTGCCTGCCTGCCTGCCTGCTTGTCTGTCTGTCTATCTGTCTGTCTGTCTGAGAGCCCAAAAGCCTGACTGCCTCCTGATTGGCTGATCGTTAAAGGGATTGGTAGCTAACTGGCGTCTTATTGGCTGGTGCTCGCTGACTGGCAGGTGTTGTGGGGGTTTGATTGGCTCGGGGTGTGTGGGGGTGTGGGGGTGTGTGGGCTGATGATTGCTCTGCGGTGTGGAACGGGGGTCTGTCAGTGTCGGTGTAGGTTGGGTGTGGGTTTGTGGGCTGAGGGTAGAGGATTTGGATGTAGTGTTTGGAGTGTGTGATTAGTGGATGGATGGATGGGTGGATGGATGGATGGATGGGTGGATGGAAGGATGGGGAATCTAGGTAGTGGTTGGTATTCTTTTTTCCTCCTTCTTCTTCTTCTTCTTCTTTGCATACCTGTGTTTATGTCTGTGTGTGAGTCTGGCTAGCTCTCTCATTTGGCTCACTTGTGGATGGAGTGCATGTATTGCCAACGGTCAGTGGAAAAGTTAAATCAGGAAAACATAAAAGAAAGTAAATAAGACAACAAATCGATCGAAAATGGCTTCAAAGCAACAGAAATAAGATATGACAACTAAAGGATATAAAAAAGTAAACAAATAAATGTATCTGTCTGTATGTACACGGATGCTTGACTTAATGGATGTATGAACTGATGGATGGATGGATGGATGACAGCCTGGAATTTCTTAGGTAATTAGCTGCCTCTATCCTTTCGCTGGGTTGACTGGTTGACTGGCAGACAAACAAGGCAGTTAGGTGTTTATCGTAATAGCTGCGCGTCTGGCTGTTTAGCTAGATGACTAACTGTTTGATTAGGTGGTTGGTGACTGGTGGATGTATTATCACATATATGAATTGTCGATTGTTTGGGTGGTAATTTAAGTGCATAGCTGACTGGATGTCCTTTTGGCTGACAGTGTATTTGGCTGTCTGGCTGATTGGCTCGGTGGTTTGTTTGTTGGAAGTTTAGCTGACTGGCTGACTGAATGGCCAATTTCCTGTTAGTATAGCTTGCTGGCTGGATGCCTCGATGGCTGGCTGACTGACATTTAAGCTAGATGGCTGGCTGATTGACTCCACGGATGGTTTGCTGGCTGGCTAGCTGGATGGCTGGCTGACTGGCTGGCTGGCTGACTGGCTGAGAGGCTGGATAGCTGGCTGGCTGACTGGCTGACTGACTGACTGACTGGCTGGCTGGTTGGCTGGCTGACTGGCTGACTGGCTGGCTGGCTGGCTGGCTTACTTGCTGGCTGGCTGGTTGTTTAGGTGGCTGGCTGGGTTGGGTTGGCACCGAGAAAGATGTACCCAGATGGTGGTGGGTTGGCGATAGCGAGGGACAGTCTGGCCCACCCTTCCTTCTTGCCACCGCTCTGCTAGCGAGGCGGGGCTGCAGGGAACGAGCATTAGCAGCAGCGCCCTCCACACTGGCGAAGGGATGGCTGCTGGCTGTGGTGAGGCGACAAAGATGCAAAACAGGGAAAAGTCAAACACGTCACGAACAGAGCGAGGTGCGGGGCGCGAACAAGTGAGGAATAAATTAATGTTCTGGAAATGTGACGAGACAAAAGAAAAAGAAAACTGATTCATGTGATACTGAACACTTTAAATGTAAGTCCATTCTCTCCATAATAAGCTACTACTTTTCAAACAATTATTTTTTTACGGCTTAAAAGAGACTAATTCCTGTGTCCTCCCCTTTTTTTCTCTCTTTCTTTATCAACGCAAGCCATTTTTATAGAGCCTCTGAGTTAAAGAACGAGCATAACTGTAAAAGAATTAAGTGAAGCTCTCATAAAAAAAAGCTGTAAAGTTTCATATACCAAAAAACTCATTCCTTAGAGCAGTTCAGACGAGACAGAAACTGGAATGGGCAGAATTTACATCACTGTTCGCCTGAAGAGAATAACAAGCCTAAAAAATAATGATGATAATAGCAAATCGAATAGATAAGCATAAATTGGAGATAGATACTAAAATGAAAGACGCTCCTCATGACATACTGGTTCATTCAAGCCAATTTGCGTAAAGCTCGTCATTGGCTGCTGCTGTGGAGGAATCTGAGTGAAAAAAAGAAAAGTTATCGATAAGGAAGATGTAAACTACCTAAAGGGAATAAAGACAGACACAATCAAAGGCCAGAACCAGAATAAATAAAGTAAAAGATAGAAGCAAGTAAAGTCAAAATGCGGTACCAAAATAAGGAAAATGAAGAGAATGTAAATAAATAAAGTAAAAATACATTGTGGAAAGAGAATAAAAGATGCGAATAAAGTCAAAATGCAGGAACAAAATAGAGAAAAAAATTAAAGATACGAATGATTAAAAGGAAAAAAAATGCAATACCAGATTTAAAAAAAAAAAAAGTAAAAGATACAAGCAATTAAAAAGCCAAACTCCAGTAACACAATAAAGAAAAGCAATAGATGCAGCCAAATAAAGCCAGGAATGCGGTGGCAAATAAAGAAAACAAAAAAAATGCTAATAAATTCTAAAAAATTAATACCAAAATAAAGAAGAAAAATACAAACAAAAAAAATCCAAAACTAGCATAAAGAAAAAAAAAGACATGAATAAATAACGTAAAAATCTACTGCCAGAATAAAGAAAAAAGACAAACGATACAAAAATAAATAAATAAAAAAAGATAAACATAACCAGCACCACAATAAACAAGGCAACCAACACAGGGAACACCCAAACAAAGATATACTCAGCGATAAGAAATTAACAGTACATCAGAATACATAACACTCATACAGAAAAGAGAGAGAGAGAGAGAGAGAGAGAGAGAGAGAGAGAGAGAGAGAGAGAGAGAGAGAGAGAGAGAGAGAGAGAGAGAGAGAGAGAGAGAGAGAGAGAGAGAGAGAGAGAGAGAGAGAACAAAAAAAAAGCTCCAGTTAACATGTTCTTGAGATAATGATGTATCGCAACACACAAGTGAACCTGAAGGAATTGAAAGCGAGGAACAAAGAAAAGCAAAGAAAAGAGACAGAAATTGAAGATAAGTCAAGAACAACTCACTGAAAACAACTTATCGATAATTATTGATTGAAGAAGGATAGGAAAAGTTGAGTAAACAAGAGAGAGAGAGAGAGAGAGAGAGAGAGAGAGAGAGAGAGAGAGAGAGAGAGAGAGAGAGAGAGAGAGAGAGTCTGACCTAAGAATAAACAGTGAGAGGAGAGAATATTCCAGTGAAACCACAAGAGATAAAACGAATTACAAAAGCAGTATAACAGTTCTTCTAAACAACAGTAAGAGGGAAACTTGAATAACCAGACAAATGTAAAAAAGGAAGAGAGAAAGAAAGGAAGATACCATAATCAAGAGAGAGAGAGAGAGAGAGATGAAAGAAACAATACAATTCTAAACAGAAATAAGAAGAAAACTTGAATTACCGGCGAATGTAAGGAACAGAGAGAGAGAGAGAGAGAGAGAGAGAGAGAGAGAGAGAGAGAGAGAGAGAGAGAGAGAGAGAGAGAGAGAGAGAGAAAAATAAGAAAACAAGAACGAAATCATAATCAAGAGAGAGAGAGAGAGAGAGAGAGAGAGAGAGAGAGAGAGAGAGAGAGAGAGAGAGAGAGAGAGAGAGAGATGAAAGAAAATGATGAACGGTTAACTTAAACAAGGCAATTACCCAGCGCTCACCTGCCTCATTAACACCTGGCTATTATGGAAATTACAATTCTTTTAGTAATTAACAAGACGCCACTCGGCTTTGGCCACATGAGTTAGGGGCGCCCAGGAGAGAGAGAGAGAGAGAGAGAGAGAGAGAGAGAGAGAGAGAGAGAGAGAGAGAGAGAGAGAGAGAGAGAGAGAGGACCTGAGAAAATGAAGAATCAGACGAAATTATAGATAACAAATGGATTCCTTTTGGCCTTTTAGCTTTTTTTTTTCTTTTCTGTCTCTCTCTTTTTTTTTTTTTTTTTTGCTTGTAATGCCTCAAAAAAAAAAAAAGTCCATGGTTGCATTTCCAAGATTCTTATCCACATGACTGTTTGATTGGACGAGGAAATTGACTGAAGGGGTTATTACAAGATAGAATATGTGGATACGAGTGAGTGGTCTTGAGGCGGCACTGCAGGCGAAGGTGGATAGAGGTGGCTGGGAGGGAGGTGGGTGGACTGAGCGAGTGGAGAGAAACTGGTGGAGTGTGAGAGTGATTGCGTGAGTGACTGATAAATTAGAAAGTGTATGAGTGGCTGGCAAAATAAAACATGTATGAATGATTGATGAATTAGAGAGTGATTGTATTAGTGACTGATAGATTAGGGTGCATGATGATGAATGACATAAATTAAAGACTGCATCACTGACTGACTGAAAAAGGAGCACATGACTGACTGGCAAATTAAAGAACAAGTAAATGAAAGCAGTAGAACAGATGACAATAATGATAACGATAATAACAAATCACTTTACACCCCGAGGCACAGAAAACATAAAGAAAACATTGAGAATACACTAGAAAGATAATAAATGCAGACATGTTAAAGAAATAAGCGGAAGCAACAATTTAAAGTGATTACAGTAATAAGATATACTTAGTGAGCATATTAAAGAGAGACTGGCAGATTGGAAGAGGGAATGAACTGATAAATAAAAGAATGGAGGAGATGAGTGAGTGGATGAATAAGTGAGGAAATTAATTAGTTAGTCAATTATTTAGTTAGTCAGTTTGTGAGTGAGTGAATGAGTTAGTAAGTGAGCGAACGAGAGAGTGCTTGAATATGTGAGAGAGTAAACGAGACTAATTATTTGGAGGGAAGGAGGGAAAGAGTGAATACGTGAAATATATAAACCATAGAGTGAATAAATGAGCAAAGATTATAACGCCCTGGGTGAGTGAATGAGTAAGACCAAAGATTACAATAATGCCCTGGGCGGGTGGGAGATTAGGGCGTGATATGGGCGATGGGTGAAGGTCCCGAGACAGACACGGATCAGGGACATGTAGGTTATTGGGCGTGGAGGATCGCATAGCCAATATCCGGGGCGTGGGCACAGTGACCAGTTTGAGGAGGTAATAAAGTAAATCCTTCGTTTATTAGTTCAGCTGCTTTTCTTTTTTTTTTTTTCTGGTGTTGTGATAGAAATGGAAGAAGATGTGAGTTGTGTAAGTAATAATGTTAGTTAAAAGTATATTTCCTTGTTTTTTTCTGTTATTTTTTTTTCCGGTGTTGTGTTAGAGAGGGTGTGTGGTTGTTAGCTAGTTGTGTGAACGAGTGAATGAGCGAGACTTGTGTGAGGCATGAATACGTGTATGAGTGAACGAGCTAGGCTTCAGTCATAAGTGTTAAGTGGAAGTGCGCGGCCTGGCGCCGGGAGATCACCTACCTCCAGCCTTCTGTTCACACCTTCTGTGAATAAACACCTGCACTGTTACCTGCGTTTCCTGTGCCCCTGCTGGTCAAGAGTCGAACATGGCGCAGTGAGTAGGATCAGGACAAGGCTGCAGTGGGTACGGCGCAGAATGGAGAAGCAGTTGGAGGCGCTGGCTGCCCTGCTAGCGCGACAGTCGGAGCAGAGTCAGGCTCGCGAGGAGCGTTTAACCCAGCTGCTGGAGAGAGTGGGGACACAAGCTCCCAGTCGCACCACGGCGAGCAATGAAGGCGAAACCACAGCCCGCAGCACGTCTACCCAGGGCGCGAGGTTCCCGACGTCCGCCACCATCATTCCTCACTTAACGGCGTCAGCATCTTTACGTGAGTTCGACACGTGGCGCCATAAGTTTGAAGGATACGTAACCCTCGCCAGGATAGACTGTCTCTCCCTGGCTGAGCAGAGGGCGGCACTCGCTGCTGTCCTAGACGACGAGTGGACCCGTACACTTCGCTACGGGATAAGCTTACCGAGAGACGCGGAGTTAAGAACCATCCTCGATGCAATGTGTGAGTACCTGCGAAGCCAGCGCAACATCATCATGGATAGAAGAGACTTCTACTCCCGCGTGCAAGAAACGCAAGAAGGTTTTGACGACTTTTTATGTGCTGTAAAGGAAATCGCCAATTTCTGTGACTTTTGCGACCAGTGCATAAACCATCAGCTGCGTGACAGAATTGTCGTTGGGACACGAGACGAAGTGGCTCTGAAACGCATGCTGGAAAACAAGAAACTCACCCTTGAAAAC
Source organism: Scylla paramamosain (assembly GCF_035594125.1). Classification (NCBI taxonomy): domain Eukaryota; kingdom Metazoa; phylum Arthropoda; class Malacostraca; order Decapoda; family Portunidae; genus Scylla; species Scylla paramamosain. The sequence continues at coordinate 21,543,938 of NC_087160.1, forward strand.
GCCATAGATATTTGCAGAGCATCAGAGAGCGCTAACCAGTGTAGTGCAGTACTAAGGGGCGGCTCTCACTCTTCGAGCCATGGTGTGAACGCTGTCTCGAACTACAGGAAGGGCAGTTTCGGGGGCTCAAGCCCCACGGGCTGTTATCGTTGTGGCAAAGATTGTCGCAGTGACAAAAGGGGATGCCAGGCAATAGATAAAGTGTGTCGTAACTGCGGGAAAAGAGGGCATTTTGCGAGTGTATGTCAGCAGACAGTGAGGAAACGACGAGGAGCTTCGAGGAGTTCCTCAACTGTCTCTCCTCATCGCGGTGCAGGCCCGAGGCGGGGAGCCAGTGCCAGTGTATACCAGCTCTTATCAGGCGTATACACAAAGACGGTGACGGCACGACCTGCGCCCCAGGTGCTCATTACCGCCACACATCCCGCTGGAAGAGACAAGATTACGTGGACTCCTGACTCTGGGGCCGAAACGACCGTTATTGGCCTCGACACGGCAACACTCCTTGGAATCCCGCCCTCCAGCTTGGCGCCCGCTGATGGTGATGGACTTTATGCTGCCGGTAATCACCCCCTCACCTGTGTAGGAACTTTCTCGTCGCACTTGCAACTGGGCGACAGGGAAGCTGAGACTGTTGTGAGCGTGGTGAAGGAGGTGAAGGGGGCGCTGCTTAGCTGGTACGATTCCATCGCTCTCGGAATCCTCCCCGAAGATTTTCCGGCTCAAATCCGACCGCTACGCAGGGAAGAACAGCACACCGGCAACAGCTCCATCAAGTACCCGACCGCCTCGCAGCCACCTCTATCTACGCCCACAGAAGTGATCAGCTGGCCTCATTCCTACGACCTGTCGCCACAGCAGCGTGCGGGGCACGCTGCTGCTGTGATCAAGGCCTTTCCCAGCGTCTTCGAAGCAAAGGAAGGTTTACGTGCAATGGCTGGTGGATCCATGGCCATCGAGTTGACAGACGACGCTCGACCCTTCGCCGTAACAGCATCTCGTACAATCCCTTACAATTGGCGTGAAGAAATTAAGAGCCAGTTGGAAGAGCTGCTTAACAAGGGAATCATCGAGAGTGTGGACTACCCTACGGCATGGTGCCACCCCATCGTGCCTGTCCCAAAAAAGACATCTGGTGTAAGGCTGTGTGTTGACCTGACACGACTCAACCGTTACGTGAAGAGGCCCGTGTATCCAGTGCGCTCACCTCATGACGCCATCGCCTCGATCGGGACCGGAGCAGTTTGGTTCACCACTCTTGATGCCAAGATGGGGTATTTTCAAGTCCCCATTAGAGAAGAAGACCAGGATTTAACCTGCTTCATAACACCTTGGGGTCGGTACAAGTTTCGGCGAGCGGTTATGGGTCTCGTCTCGTCTGGAGACGAGTATAACCGTCGAGGAGACCAAGCTCTCGGCGACATACCTAACACCATCAAGATCGTGGACGACATCCTGGCCTATGACTCCACCTACAGTGCGCACTTAGCCCATGTCATTCAGATTGTGCGGCGGTGTGACCAGCACGGCATCACTCTCAACCCACAGAAGTTTACATTCGCGGAAAGAGTGGTAGATTACTGTGGTTACTCTGTTTCTGGACAAGGCTACACGACAGACTCAAAGAAAGTTAAGGCAATCTCTGACTTCCCACGACCACAGCACATCACCGACTTACGATCATTCATGGGTCTTACAAACCAGCTTGGAAGCTTTTCTCCTGCTGTGGCTGCAGCTGCACAACCCCTCAGAGATCTCTTACGCCCGAAGAACAGTTGGTGCTGGTCTCCTAACCATGAAGAGGCGTTTGAGAAGGTGAAACAGTGTCTCGTCAGCCCACCTGTCTTGGCATACTTCGACCCATCATTACCAACGATGCTACAGACTGACGCCTCAAGGATGCACGGATTTGGATTCGTTCTCCTGCAGAAGCACAGTGACCAGTGGAAGATGGTGCAATGCGGGTCAAGATTTGTTACAGACACAGAGAGCCGCTATGCAGTAATAGAGTTGGAAATGGCTGCAATCGTCTGGGCAGTCAGGAAATGTGGCACCTACCTGAAAGGACTCCCTCACTTCGATCTAGTGCTCGACCACCGCCCGCTGATACCTCTCCTCAATAGCAAGTTGTTGGGAGAAATAGAGAACCTGCGGCTGCAGCGCATGAGGGAGAAGCTTGCTCAGTATTCTTTCACAGCAAGCTGGCAAAAGGGATCGACACACTGTGTGCCCGACGCCCTCTCACGTGCTCCAGTACAGGACCCAGTGGAGGAAGAGGATGCTGCTACTTCTGGTGACCTCGACCCTCTCCACTCAGCGGTCATCTCAGCGTTATCTGCCACCAATGAGGACGGCGTCCGCTTAGCACCACTCCAGGATCAGACTGTGGAAATGGTACGTGCCGCAGCAGCAAGAGACGGGGAGTACTGCTTGCTCAAGAACGTCATCATCGAGGGCTTCCTGATCATTGCCACGACCTCGATCACCGCTTGCGTACGTACTGGCCGGTGCGCAGTCTGCTGGCCGTAGACGACGACCTGGTGGTTTACGGGCCGAGGCTTCTTATTCCTCACAGCCTCCGCCGAGAAACACTAGAGCGACTCCATGACAGTCATCAGGGGATGGAGCGCACCAAGCGACGGGCCCGACAAACGGTGTACTGGCCTGGTATGGACAGAGACGTTGAGAACGTCGTTTCTGGATGCTCACTATGCCGTCCACTCCTACCAAGCCAAGCCAACGAACCTCTCTGGCAGGACACGGACACACCCAGCAGGGTGTTTGAGTCAGTTTCTGCAGACTACTTCCACGCAGCAGGCCGTACATACCTCGTGTATGTAGATCGCTTGTCTGGGTGGCCTCACGTGTCTGCATGCTCACGTCCAGCATCGGCTGATCAGCTCGTTCGTGTCCTTCGGGGTGTGTTCGCCGACACGGGCGTGCCTGTTCTCCTGAGGACTGACGGTGGACCGCAGTTCACTTCTTCATCGGTACGGCGCTTCCTGGCTCGATGGGGGGTGGAGCATCGTGTATCTTCACCTCATTATCCACGCTCCAATGGTCACGCCGAGGCAGCGGTCAAGTCCGTGAAGAAGCTGATCCTCACGACCACACAGCAGGGACACCTGGACGAGGATGCGTTCGCTCGCGGGTTGCTGGAACTGCGCAACACTCCGAGGGCGGAAGGGCGATCACCAGCACAAGTCCTCTTCGGTCATCCTATGAGGTCCTGTGTCCCGGCTCATCATCGCTCATACGCTCAGCAGTGGCAGCGCGCTGCTGATGAGTGCGACGCCAAGGCAGAGCGACTGAGGAAGAAAGCGAAACTTCGCCACGACGCGTCCGCCCGTACTCTTCCTCTCCTGCACCTCGGTGGCCACGTCGACGTTCAAGATCACACGACAGGCCTCTGGGATCGCCTGGGTGTCATCGTGGCTGTTGGGCGAAGGAGAGACTACCTCATCAAGATGGGCAGCGGTCGCGTGATGTGGCGTAATAGAAGACACCTACGCCCACACAGACCTCTTGCTCCCCTTCCTGTCGAGCAGCACACCGCTCATGGCGGTGCAGCGCTTCAGCATCAGGGTCACGAGGAACACCACCATCCCGGCAGCCCGGAGCATCAGGGTAACGGGGTACACCGTGGCCGAGAGCAACCAGAGCGTCGAAGCAGCCGACAGCGTAGGGAGCCGAGACGACTGCAGGTGCGGTGGCACCGTAGCACCTACGATTAGTCGTACGTGTTCATTGTACGCTGTGTTTGTTTTGTGTATATGTACCGTGTTTTCTGTACTTCAATCATTGTAACTTTGTTTCATGTGTTACGGTAGCCATAACAAAGATAAGGAATCTTCCTTATGTCTCGGGGAGGTGTGTGGTTGTTAGCTAGTTGTGTGAACGAGTGAATGAGCGAGACTTGTGTGAGGCATGAATACGTGTATGAGTGAACGAGCTAGGCTTCAGTCATAAGTGTTAAGTGGAAGTGCGCGGCCTGGCGCCGGGAGATCACCTACCTCCAGCCTTCTGTTCACACCTTCTGTGAATAAACACCTGCACTGTTACCTGCGTTTCCTGTGCCCCTGCTGGTCAAGAGTCGAACAGAGGGAGGGAAAAAAAGATGGGCAGTTGTGTAAAATAGTGTTAGGAGTTAAAAGTATTTTCCTTCTTTTATTCCAACTTCTTATTTTTTATTCTTTTTTTTTCCAGGCAATGCGTTAGAAAAGGAAAGGAAAAAAAATTGTTTGTTGTATAGAGAACGTTTGGAGTTAAAATTACATTCCTCCTTTTATTACATCCTGCTAACATTTTTTTTCCCCGGCGCTGCGTTGGAAAAAATAAAGTAAAAGAGGAGAAACTGTTAAAATAATAAAATAACTATTAAAAGTGGATTCCTTCGTTTCTCTTTTTTTTTTTTTTACTCCAAATTGCTTTTTTTTTTTTTTACCGGCAATACGTTGAAAAAGGAAATAAAAATATAAACAGCTGCACAAGTACCAGTGTCAGTGAAAGTATATATATTCCATCGTTTACTTGCTGCAACTTACTAACATTCCCGGCAACGCGTGGGAGAATTAAAGGAAAAAATGACCACTTGTATAAATAAAATGGTGAAAGTAAACAGTATTTCTCTCCTTCTACTCCAACACGCTCCTTATTTTCCGGCAACGCAATGAAAAAGAAAAGACAAATATAGGCAACTGGATGCATAAGTAATAATATTAAAAGACAAAAAGTGCATTGAGAACTTGAGAACAGCTGACCAAGGAAGAGTGGATGAGTGAACTGGATGAGTGAATGAGCGGGCAGGGATAGATAGATAGATGGATGGATAGAAGGGTGACTGACTCGCAAGGAAGGAGACGAAGACGAGGACGAGGACGAGGAGGGTCAGAGGCAGAGGCAGGAGGGCGGGAGGACACTTCTGCTTTAGACTGATAGGCGCATTTTTTATATATACTTTCTTATGCATGACTAGTTTGTGAAGAAAATAATAGATGACTGTTGCTTGATCACCTTGAGAGATGGCTGTTGAGGTGGAGGAGCAGGAGGAGGAGGAGGAGGAGGAGGAAGAAGAAGAGGAGGAGGAGGAGGAAGAGGAGTAGATAGTAGTAGTCATAGTCTCAGCATGCAAAAGACTAACTGACAGAATAACTGACTAAGTGGACGTTTTTAATTTCTCCTCCTCCTCCTCCTCCTCCTCCTCCTCCTTCTCCTCCTCCTCCTCCTATGTTCATTTTCTTTTCCCTTCGTCGAATGATGTAAATCAAAACATAACTGACCCCTCCTCCTCCTCCTCCTCCTCCTCCTCCTCCTCCTCCTTCTCCTCCTCCTCCTCCTCCTCCTTCTCCTCCTCCTTCTCCTGCTCCTGCTCTCTGTACTGGCGCTGCTGCAGGGACGCCAAGGAACTAGCCCGGTGGGTCCTTCAGATGATGGTATCTCAGGCGCAGGTATTGTGATCGCAGCGTACAATGGTCCACTCGTCTTCAATTTACAG
>NC_087160.1:21554431-21556931 GCF_035594125.1 Scylla paramamosain
TGGACTGAAGTTTTTTGTTGTTGTTTGTTGAGGCTTTACCTGCGCACCCTCCCTTCTAGTTAATTAAGCTGACGTGGGACACCTGAGGGAGAAGGAGGAGGAGGAGGAGGAGGAGGAGGAGGAAGAAGAAGAAGAACAAGAAGAAGAACAAGAAGAACAAGAAGAACAAGAAGAAGAAGAAGAAGAAAAAGAAGAAGAAGAAGAAATGAAAGAAAAAAAAAGCGAAAGAAGCGAAGGAAAAAAGTTGGGAGTAAGCACAGAAAAAAATAAATAAATAAATGAAAGAGGAAATCAAAACAATGAAAAAAGTAAGAAAGGGACAACGAGACAAGAAAAGATATAGTTTAAGGAAAAGAAAAAAAGAAGAGAAAGAATAAAAAAAAGAAAGAAGGAAATCGTGAACAGTGAAGAAGAATAGAAAGGAAAAAAAACAAAAGAACAAACAAAAACAAATACCACCACCACCACCACCACCACCACAACCACCACCACCACCACCACCACCACTACAACAAAAAAAAGAACGAAAACAAAACACCAGAAAAAAAATAATAGTAATGAATAACATCAATGAATGATGAACCAAGTTAGAACCACAAAGCCGAAAAGCAACAAGCGACCGAACAGAGAAATTAAAAAAAAAAAAAAGAGGACGGCAAATAAAAAAAAAGATAAAAATAAAGGAGGAGGAGAAAGAGAAGAAGGATGAGGGTACACAGTAAAAGACTTTCTTATAGCAATAGTGGTGGTGGTGGTGGTTGGTGGTGGTGGTGAGATGACGAGGGCTGAGATGAGTATGACCTGCATTTAAGAGCGATCAAGGGTCTCGTTGGGCTGAGTGAAGGGAGATCAGGGCAAGCTTGGTGTCCTCACCCTGACCTGCCCCCGCCCCCGCCCCTAACTGGATGAGAGAGAGAGAGAGAGAGAGAGAGGAGAGAGAGAGAGAGAGAGAGAGATACAGACAGACAGAATATAACAACAAAAAGAAAACTCAGACGAAGAGACACAAAAAAAAAGACATCAGTTAAAAAAAAGATAAGAAAACAATAATACAAATAATAATAGAGAAGAAGAAATGCTGCTTAGCTCAGTACACATTGATGCTGCCCTTCAAAATGATTTTATCTGATTTTTTTAAGGCAAGAATTGATTTAAGATAACTTCCAAAACAGACAAGAGGAGAAGGAGGAGGAGGAGGAGGAGGAGGAGAGAAGAGAAGATGACGAGACAAAGGAAGAGAAGGAGGCAGAGGAGAAGAGATTAAGAGGCATAAGAAAATTAGTAAAGATTAAGAAAACTGAACAGCAAGAGAAGGAGAGAAGAGGAGGTGGGGAGACAAGGGAAGAGGAGGAGAGAAGAGATAGAAGAGCGTAAGAAAATTAATAAGGATTAAGGGATTTGAAGGAAAGGGGAACTAAAGAACAGACAAGAAGAGAAGGGAAGAAGAGGGGAAGAGATAAAGAAGCATAAGAAAATTAGTAAAGATTGAGAAAAGAAAAGGAAAGGAAAACTAAAGAAGAGACAAGAGGAGGAGGAGAGAAGGGGACAGGGGAATAAAAGGAGAAGAGGAGAAGAGATAAAAAAGCATAAGAGAATTAGTAAAGATTAAGAAATTAAGAGGAAAAGGAATTAAAGAAGTGAGAAGAGGAAGAAAAAAGAGGAACAGGGTGGCGGGACAGAGGAAGAGAAGAAGAGAAGAGATAAAAGAAGCATAAGAAAATTTGTAAACATTAAAAAATTCTAAGGAAAAGAGGAAGTAAAGAAGATGAAAGAGGATTAAAGAAGACAAGTAGATGATAAGACAGAGAAAGAGAAGAGATAGAGAAGCATAAGAAGAAAAGTAAATATAAAAAAAGGGAATGAAAGAGAGGAAGTAGAAAAAGAGTGTAAAGAATGAACAAGCAAGTAGGAAGTGAGTTTGGAGAGAAAAATAGATTAGGGAAAAAAAGAAAAGGAGAAGAATAAAAAGCAAGAAGAGTATGAAGGAGGAGGAAGAAAGAAGTATGAAGTAAGAAGAGCAAGCACACGCAAGAAAAAAGGAGGAAATAGATAAGAAACAGTGAAGAAAAGAAGAAAAGAAAGAAAAAGATGCATAAAAGGAAGGGAAATAGAAGACATGATAACATGTATGAAAAATAAGAAATAGATAAGAATGAAAGAAAAAGAAGGAGGAGGAGGAGGAAGTAAATACTTGACCGATATTAAAAAAAAATTTGAGAGAGAGAGAGAGAGAGAGAGAGAGAGAGAGAGAGAGAGAGAGAGAGAGAGAGAGAGAGAGAGAGAGGAGAGAGAGAGAGAGAGAGTGTAGACAGTACCAGAATAGATTAAGTGACTTTTTTTTTCTTTTCTTTTTTTCACCTTGACCGTCAGTTGTTATTGATGAAGCCATTATTATTATTATTATTATTGTTGTTGTTGTTGTTGTTGTTGTTGTTGTTGTTGTTGTTGTTGTTGTGACCCGTATCTGAATTTGCATAATATTTTAATTGCCTTTTGTCAA
>NC_087160.1:21559431-21566931 GCF_035594125.1 Scylla paramamosain
GAAAAAAAAAAGAAAACAAGGAGTAATTGATGTTTTCCTTTTTTTTTTCCTTGAGTGGGAAGGGGAATGGGAAATGGAGGAAGAAGAACGAACACTAAGAGTTTATTTTTTTTTCCTATCTTATTTATTGACTCATTCATTCACTCTATTAATTTATCTCTACCTTCACTCAATTATTTGTTACTTCATTCAATTCACTGTTTAATTATTTTCATTACATACATATCTATTTAATTTTTTTCTTTCATTGTCCTGGTCTTCTTTGTATATAACTAAAATACAATAAATGAAATAAAACGCACCTCTTTTGTATCACGTAGGCACACTCGTATATCATCACAGGTAGAGGGCGGCGGTTGATGTTCCTTTGTTTTCTTGATGGATTGGTGCATCGTACGCCAGGCAACCTTACTATCGTACTCGCTAAAGTGACATTGTAACGTTAATGGGACAAGGCTTTTGGGAGGTGTGACGGCTTCTGTTCTGTTACTAGTGCTCTCTCTCTCTCTCTCTCTCTCTCTCTCTCTCTCTTCTCTCTCTCTCTCTCTCTCTCTCTCTCTCTCTCGTTTTCTCACTTCTTCACTCCTTTTCTTTCTTTGCTTTGCTTCCCTCCTTGCTTTCCCTCACTCTTCCCCTTTCTTCCCTCCCTTTCACTCCTTCCCTCACTCTTCCCTTCATTCTCTTCCCTCCTTTCCCCTTACTGTCTTTCCATCCCCTCACTCCTTCCCTCTCCTCCATTCTTTCCTTTTTTTCCTTCACCCACATCTCCCTCCTTTTTCATTTCCTCACTCCTCCCCTCTCCCTCTTTCCCTCTTTCTCTCACTTCCCTCTTTCTCTCCCTCCTTTCCCCGCCTCCCTCAGTCATACGTCTGCCCCGCCGGTGCCTCCCTCAGCCAGTATCTAATCTCGCACCTTCCTCACACCGCCTTTCCTCCCTCCCTGCCAGCCTCCTTCCTCCGGGACGCGGCCTGTGTGTGTTTTGAAGGCGTAATCACAGTGGTTAGGCGATTCGCAAAGTGCATACACACCCCTCGACACCCACACCCGGCCTGCGCCCCTCGTGTGTGTGTGTGTGTGTGTGTGTGTGTGTGTTTTCTCTCACTATTGCCACCTTCATACCCAAACTGGTTCTGGATTGGGCCGCATGTGTTAGGTGGTGGTAGGTTCTCTCCCTCCTCTCTCTCCTCTCTCTGCTCTCCTCCCTCTCCCGCTCTCTCTCTCCCTTAGCTGTGTCCCTCCTCCTCCTCCTCCTCCTGCTCCTCTCCCCCCCCCACCTTCACTCCGACAACGCTACTCCCTTATCTGACGTTCCAGCAGGGCAAATAATAGCTATAAAGTCACACACACACACATACACACGCACCACACGCACAACACACACACACACACACGCACACACACACACACGCGGGGTGGGCGCGGGTTGGGCGGGTGCATCGCGGTAGTTGGCGGTTTGTTGGCAAATGTTTGACCTGCGATTCGCCACGGCCGTCCAGCCAAATATGTGTAAATATTAGAACCCAGTACTTTTGAGCGTGGCGGTACCTCTCTCTCTCTCTCTCTCTCTCTCTCTCTCGCTCTCTCTCTCTCTCTCTCCTCTCTCTCTCTCTCTCTCTCTCTCTCTCTCTCTCTCTCTCTCTCTCTCTCTCCTTCCCCCAGCTCCCCCGTGCATGATTAAGGGGTGGTGGTGGAGGGGGTGGAGGTGTGTAATGAAGGGCGTGAAGGTGGAAATAGAGGGAGGTGAGACCGTGGAGAGGGTGGATGGTGGTGGTGGTGGTGGTGGTGGTGGTGGAAGCCGACACACGCGCTGAATGTAACGGCGTCGTTCGGTGATATATTTGTGAGGAAAGACCAGAAGCGAGCGTGTAATTGAAGGAGGAGCAGAAGGAGGAGGAGGAGGAGGAGGAGGAGGAGGAGGAGGAGGAGGAGGAGCAGAAGGGAGGAGGAGCAGGAGGAGGGTTGGGGGAGGGTGAGGATGATGAACAGGAAGTATAAAAGTAATTGGGGTGGTGGTAGTAATAGTAGTAGGAGGAGGAGGAGGAGGAGGAGGAGGAGGAGGAGGAGGAGGAAGAGAAACAAGAGGCAGCATAAAAGTAATTGCAGTAAAACAAATAAGACGAGGAAGAAGAAAAAAGAGGAAGACAACGAAGATGAACAGGAAGAAGTATGTTAAGTAATTGCAGTGATTATAATACGAGGAGGAGAGAAAAGAAGAAGACGAGGAAGACAACGAAGAACAAGAATAAGAACAAAATAAACCATAAAACTAACAACAAAAACACGAGAAAAAAAAAGTGAATAAGGCGTCGAAGGAAGAAGAAAAGTTTTACCCATGAAAAAAAATAAGATGGGGAGGAGGAACAGACGAAGAAGGAATGTAAGTTTAAGTAATGAAAGAAACAACACGAAAAAAAAAGAAGTCGAAGGAATAGAATATCTGTTTAGTAATGAAAGGAAAAGGCTGAGGAGGAGAAGATGAAAGAAGAGAAGTTTTTATAATGAAAGAAACAACACGAGAAAAAGAAATCGAAGGAATAGAATATCTGTCTAGTAATGAAAGAAAAGACTGAGGAGGAGACAGAGCGCCACCCTTCGGCAGCTCCAAGAACCAGTTCCCCGTGATGGCATATTCCGCGTAAGGACGACCGCGGAGTGACCTCTTTGTTTTAGCCCCGCGCTGAAGCAGAACCGCAGATCCGATGCCGATACCCGACCCTTGGTAATTTTTCAACGGTTTGATCTGAAAGAGGAGAGGGAGAGGGAGGAGGAGGAGGAGGAGGTGGAGGAGGAGGAGGAGGAGGAGGAGAAAGATAGGGAGTAAATCATGGAGGAGGAGGCGCCCCGCAGTGCACCCTGATAACCTCCCCCTCCTCCTCTTCCTCCTCTTCCTCCTCCTCTTCCATCCCTGTATTCCTTCATTTCCTCCAACTTCAATCCCTCCTCCTCTCAATCTCTTCCTTTTTGTCATTTCCTTCTTTCCTTCTACTTTCTACTTTCTCACCCGTTACTTCTTCCATCTGTTTCTCCGTCCTTCCTTCCTTCCTTCCTTCCTTCCTTCCTTCCTTCCATACATCCTTCATTCCTCTCTCCCTCTTCCTTCCTTTCCTTTCTGTTTTCTCGTTTATTCCCCTTTATTCCCCTTTATTTTCCTCTTTATTCCTCACTTCCTTCCTCTCTCCCTCTTCCTTCCTTTCCTTTCTGTTTTCTCGTTCACCTCCCTTTATTCCTCCCTTCCCTCTTATTCTTCCATGCCCCTCTCCCCTTTCTATATTTTCATCCTATCCTTCCTTCTGCCCTGCGTTTTTTTCATCTCTCCCCGCTCCCTCTCCCTCTCCCGCTGTCCTGGGCTGGTTGTCGGGAGGGGAGGGGGAAAGGGAGAGAGAGAGAGGGAGGGGGGGTTCAGTCCTCTTGTTTATTGTTGGGGACGCAAATATGCAAATTGAATTAATATCTTTTGTTGTCTTACTCTAAGTTAATCGCATTATGATTGAGTGGCGAGCTTGGAGAGACAGAAGGGAGAGAGAGAGAGAGGAGAGAGAGAGAGAGAGAAGAGAGAGAGAGAGAGAGAGAGAGAGAGAGAAAGTGCAGCAAGAATGAGGAGGAAAAAAAGGCGAAGGAGGCGGAGTAGAAGAAGCAGGAGGAGGAGGAGGAGAAAGAGGAGGAAGACGAGGACAAGGAGGCCTGGGAGGGAGGGGGGCTGGAGAAGAGAGAGGGAGTGGGAGGGAGGAAAGGCAAGTTACCTGAGGGATAATTTATGCATTTTAACAATACCTGGCCAGCTCGACTCCTCACACCCCATAATTTTTCCACACTCCCATTGGCAAACCTTCCACTGATCCTTCTCTTTTTTATTTTTTTTTGACGTGTGTGTGTGTGTGTGTGTGTGTGTGTGTGTGTGCGTGCGTGGGCCTCCCTCTCCCTCTCCCTCTCCTTCCCTCCTCCTCCTCCTCATTATTATCATTATCATCTCTTTACCTCCGTGGCCGCTCCAGCTTGTGAGTGTGTAATAATAATAATAATAATAATAATAATAATAATAATAATAATAATAATAAACGGTTTATTCTTTAGGCAGTTAACAATCTGAAAATGTACAGAGGGGGTGAGGGAAATACTTAACATTTATCCTAAAGCTAAGTCTAATCTAGAAGGGAAATACTTTGATTGATTCTTCGCCTCCTCTCCCTCCCTCTCTCCTTTGCCCACACGTGTCTGTTCCTAGATTCTACCCTCTGGCGCCATTCTTCTTCCCGTTTCATGTGTCTTTTTCCTTTATTTTCTCTTTTGTTTGTTTTTTTGTTTTCTTTTGTATTTCTATTTATTCACTTATACTAAAAATCTGATTACTGTCTTCTTCGTCGTCTTCTCCCCCGAAGCGATTGTTTCTTTCAAAAATAAATATCTTCTCTTCTGTTTGCACTATGACGTATAGCTAAGAGTTTTTACTGCACACACACACACACACACACACACACACACACACACACACACACACACACACACATTACCACAACGAACACTTCCGAAACTTCATTTTATTTTTTTACTGTCTCTCTCTCTCTCTCTCTCTCTCTCTCTCTCTCTCTCTCTCTCTCTCTCTCTCTCTCTCTCTCTCTCTCTCTCTCTCTCTCTCTCTCTCTCTCTCTCTCTCTCTCTCCAACTGACTAAACTTAACTTACAGTGCGCAAAATGACAGAAGGACTTGAGGAGCAGTGGTTACAAGGGAGGAGGAAGGAAAGGAGGGAGGGAAGGAAGGAGCACGTAGACACTCCCTTATCCCCTCCCTCCCTTGCCCCTCCTTCTCGCCCATTTTTGAAGGGAGAGAAGATAATGAAAGGAAAAAAAAAACACTAAAAGAACAGGGAAAGAAGGAGGAGGGATACAGATAAAGAAGGAAAGGAGAGATGGAGGAGAGGAGGGGGACGTTGAGGGAAGGGATTTAGAGTTGAGGAGGAAGGGAGATAAGCATGAAGGGAGACAAAAGGGTAGGTGTTGGGAGCTGTGGTGGGGAGGAGGGGGAGATGCAGTAAGGAATTGAGAAGGACAGGAAGATAAGTAGAATCAGGGATTAGTAAGAGGAGGGCTAGACGAGAGAGAGAGAGAGAGAGAGAGAGAGAGAGAGAGAGAGAGAGAGAGAGAGAGAGAGAGAGAGAGAGAGAGAGCAGATAATGTACAACGAAACAAAAGCCAAAAAAAAAAAGAAGAGGAAAAAAAGAGAGGTGGGAAAGCCAGAGACAGACAAGACAGAAACAAACACAGAGACAAAAAAAAAAAACAATAAAAACCAAAACCAAAAAAAACACAAACCCCCAAAAAAAAAACAGAAGGAAAACCTGAGACAGAGAGACAGTGACAGAAACGAAAACAGAGAGAGAGAGAGAGAGATGAAAATATACTAAGATAGACGCGGAGACCCTTCAAAACTCATAGGACAGGCCTGGTGTGGTAGGATGGGGGGATGAGGGGAACAGGGGAGCGGGATGGTTGAGGACTTCCAGGATGACGGAGGTCGCACTCAGTGTTTCCCGCCGCGAGAATCCAAACCCGCCCGCCCAATACATCATGCTTGGGCTGGATTGCATCGCGCGATCCTTCATTCGATAGCATTGTAGTGTCGGGGGCAGCCTGCGTGCGCTAACCAAACTTAGGGAGAGAGGGAGAGTGAGAGACACAGAAAGAGGGAGAGGGCATGGGGGAAGAGGAACAGACAGATAGACAGTCCACGTGTTCGAACTTCTAAAGAGTCAGACAAACACACGCACAGATAGACAGACACAGTGATAGTCCAGGACACACACACACACACACACAGATAGACAGACGGACAGAAAACAGTCAGTTCGATAGATAGTTCATGTGCTTAATCTTCTAGAGAGAAAGAGATAAAGAGAGAGAGAGAGAGAGAGAGAGAGAGAGAGAGAGAGAGAGAGAGAGAGAGAGAGAGAGAGATCCACGTATCATAAAACAGATAACACATGGATAAAATAGCATACATTTCCTTTGTGATTAAGAGAGAGAGAGAGAGAGAGAGAGAGAGAGAGAGAGAGAGAGAGAGAGAGAGAGAGAGAGAGAGAGAGAGAGACCTTAAGCACATGACATTATATTCCACAAGGTTTCTATCACGAAGAAGGAGGGAACAGAAGGGAGAGAAAGAGAGGGAGGGAAAGGAGGAGAGAAGGAGAGGGAGAGGAAACCCAGGCAAGAAAAAGAATGAGTTAGCAAGAAAGAACATAAAGAAATAGAAAAAAGAGAGAGAGAGAGAGAGAGAGAGAGAGAGTCTGTGTATGTGTGTGTGTGTGTGTGTGTGTGTGTGTGTGTGTGTGTGTGTGTGTGTGTGGCAATTGCATACCAGACACTATCACACCTTCAATTCCCCCACCTCCTCACCTCTTCCCTTTACCCCTCACCTACCCTTCCCTCTCCTCTCCTCCCCTTTACCTTTCCTCTCACTCCCAACCCTCCACCCCCAATCCTCACCTGCTCACCTCTTTCCCTCCCCGCCCCCCCGCGTCGTGCATATAATTACAGGTGTTGCAAAAATGAGGTCTCGTTGGCCAGGTAAGTTAAGAGGGACGCCCCACTCACGGCCGGCCACCTGAGCCCCTCATCTCCCGCACCTGGGCAGGGAAATGGATTTTTAATTGCGAGTTATTATAGTGTGAAGGTGCGCGAGTCGGAGAGAGAGAGAGAGAGAGAGAGAGAGAGAGAGAGGAGAGAGAGAGAGAGAGAGAGAGAGAGAGAGAGAGAGAGAGAGGAAGGTATTTGGTTGTAAAGTTTTTGCTTTTCTTTTTATTTGGCTCTTTCTTTTCTCCCTTTTTTTCGTTTTCCTGTTTAAGAATCTTTGGAAAATGCAATTAAGAGGAAGTGAGAGAGAAAGAGAGAGAGAGAGAGAGAGAGAGAGAGAGAGAGAGAGAGCGCGCATCTGATTATAAGTTCTCTCTCCCTCGTCTCTCTCTCTCTCTCTCTCTCTCTCTCTCTCTCTCTCTCTCTCTCTCTCTCTCTCTCTCTCTCTCTCTCTCTCTCTCTCCCCCCCAATATTCCCTATCCTTATTTTTGCAAGTGGTCTCATTCCCTCCTTTACTTCCTTAGGTTATCTTCGTTGAAATATAAATACACACCATCTCTTCTCTACCTCCACCTCTTGCTCCTCCTCCTTCTCCACATCCTGCTCCACCTGTACCTACCTTGCTGTTACGCCTGTCTTCCACCTCCCTCCCTCCCTCCCTCCCTCCCTCCCTCCCTCCACACGACCTTGCCACACTTAACCGAACCAGAGCCGCTTACCTAAGAAAAACAAACAAGCAAGCAACAGGAATTTCCCGCATACTTCAAAGGCGAGTGAGCCAGTTTAGCCCACTCATCAGAGAGAGAGAGAGAGAGAGAGAGAGAGAGAGAGAGAGAGAGAGAGAGAGAGAGAGAGAGAGAGAGAGAAAGGTATTTGGTGGTAACTTTTTTTTATTTTGCTCTCTTTCTGTCTGTCACTCTCCTTTCTCTCTCTCT
>NC_087160.1:21569431-21571931 GCF_035594125.1 Scylla paramamosain
AACTGTTCATTTCTTTTTCCCCTTCATCCTCCTCTTCCTCCTCCTACTGCTCCTCTTCCTCATCCAATATCCTGTCCCGTCTTGACAGTGTAGCTAGTCAGAAATAGCTCCCAAAACCTTACATGATCCAAAAGGGCTGTTGCTGTTTGCTCTTGTTTTATAAAGCTTTGTAATCTTTCTCCTCTTCCTCTTGTTTGTCTTTCATTTGTATTCTTTCGTATTTCCCCCTTGTCTCCTCCTCCTCCTCCTCCTCCTCATATACCCGTGTTCCCGCTGGGTGGTCTTCTATGGGTGAATGGAGAGGGGGAGGGGGAGGGGAGATGGGAGATGGGAGGAGACACATTCACCTGGATCATGTTACCTTCATGTCCTTCCCACTCATTGGTAGCCTCTCCCTCCACAACCTCCCCTCCCTTTCCATCCTTCCTTCCACCCTCAGCTCCCCTCTCTTCCCTATACGATGATTGTCCTCTCTCTCTCTCTCTCTCTCTCTCTCTCTCTCTCTCTCTCTCTCTCTCTCTCTCTCTCTCTCTCTCTCTCTCTCTCTCGTTTATGTGTTATTCTATATTATTCTCTTGTTTTCTCTCATTCACTTCTTTTTCTCCTTTTCTTTATTTTTTACTTGACCCCTTTCAGCATTCATTGTTTCTTTCTTCTTTCCTTCCCTTTCTCTTTTTTCCCTCTTATCTTATATTATTTTCTCTTTTCCTTCCTTTCCCCTCTTTTCCTTCCTTTCCTTATTATCACATGACATCTTTCACTATTCATTATTCTATACTTCTCTTTTCTTTTTTTCTCTCTCCTTGTTATGTATCATTCCATATCATACTACTCTCCCTTTCTTTTTCATTTCTGATTTTTCCTTCTTTCTATCATCACATAACATCATTTGCTATTCTTTAATATTTCGTTTCCCATTCTTCCTTTTCCCCTTACGCCTTGTTCCCATCACATAGCAGTCTCACATCGCTAATACACATCTCTTTTGTTCCCCTTCCCCGTGGCACTTCCTCTCTTCTCCTGTTTCAAGTCAGTAACTGAAACACAAAGGGACCTTCGTTGACGCTTCAAGGTGTTTCTTTAATTGTAGTTTCAAGCTGAAGATTTCTCAAGCTACATTTAATATATTGCTTACATCCTCTTCTTAATTATCTTTGTATATCTAAATTACCTTGATATATTTTTTTTCTTACTTTTTGTATTTACTCAAGGCTAAATTATCCATGTTTCCGGGTGAAAGTAGTAGTAGTAGTAGTAGTAATAGTAGTAGTAAAAGGGACACTGGCCAAGAGCAACAAAAAAGTCTAAAAAAAACACACAAATAAAGGCCTAGTAAAGGTGCTGGTTCCCAAAGATTAGTCAAAAATATCCAAAAATTTTCCAAAATGATGAGGAAAAGTGTAGTAGTGGTCGTACTGGCAGTAGTAGTAGTAGTAGTAGTAGTAGTAGTAGTAGTAATAGTAGTAGTAGTAATAGTAGTAGTCATAGTAGTAGTAGTAATAGTAGAAGTAGTAATAGTAGTAGTCATAGTAGTAGTAGTAGTAGTAATAGTAGTAGTAGTAATAGTAGCAGTCATAGTAGTAGTAGTAGCTGTAGTAGTACACAAAGAATAAGAATTGTTGGTGCTTTGTCACGTTTCAAAAGAGAATCCACTCCTTTGTTTCTGCATCATCGTGTTTGTTTGGAAAAGAGACATCACTTTGTTATGCAGGAAAGAAATAGTCGATGCTTTGTTCTATTATTTTATCTTACATGTAATACGTTCACATTATAAATTTACGAAGAGAAACATGGGGCTTTTGAAATCTGGTCTCATATTATCAAGGTTGATTATATTGTTTTTTTTTTTCTTTTGTGCTGTACAATTTATTACATATCTTTTCTGGTTTTTATTTTGGTTGACTCTCTCTCTCTCTCTCTCTCTCTCTCTCTCTCTCTCTCTCTCTCTCTCTCTCTCTCTCTCTCTCTCTCTCTCTCTCTCTCTCTGTCTCATCACTAACAACAACAACAACAACAACAATAATAATAATAATAATAATAATAATAAAAATAATAATAATAATGATTTGCACTAGCGGCGGCGGCGGCAGCGGTGGTGGTGGCGAGGCGCAGTAATGGAGGAGGCGGGAGTCGGGAGGAGGGAAGGAAGGAGGGAGAGGCGGGAGGGAGTGAGAGGGAGGTGTGGAGGCCGGCTGGCTCTCCCTGATAACACTAATAAATCAAAGATACTGTGTGGCTGCCCCTGCTGGCCGCTCCTCCTCCTCCTCCTCCTCCTCCTCCTCCTCCTCCTCCTCCAGAAGATGTAGGTGTGAGGCAGTGTGAGGCAGACTATTAATTGCAGAAATAAGTACTCTATAAATACGTTTACAAATACTAACACATTTTGATCTCTCTCTCTCTCTCTCTCTCTCTCTCTCTCTCTCTCTCTCTCTCTCTCTCTCTCTCTCTCTCTCTCTCTCTCTCTCTCTCTCTCTCTCTCTCTCTACATATACTCTTTCAT
>NC_087160.1:21589431-21669431 GCF_035594125.1 Scylla paramamosain
CCTGGTTAGCGTCACCTCAACGGGAAGGGTGTGTGAGTTGCGAGTGTGAAGCGGTGAAGAGGCTAAGTTAAGTTAAGGGTGTGTGTGTGTGTGTGTGTGTGTGTGTGTGTGTGTGTGTGTGTGTGTGTGTGAGAGAGGGGAGTTTGAAGCTGTAAGGAGGCTAAGTTAAGTTTTTTTTTTCTTTGTGTGTGTGTGTGTGTGTTAGGATGACGTGTGTCTTTTACTCGTCTTAGTAAAAATGGCTTCTTCTCTCACGCCTCTGCTATGTCACTCAGAATGGCTGGCGAGGGAGAAATCAAAAGTCTGTTTTAGATTTTTCCTTCATGCTACCTGGAACTCTTAACTTCATCTACTTATGCACGAGAAATACAAAACAGTTCCATGAAATACATATCTATGATCTTTAGACCTAGACAGAGGAGACGTAAAAGGGACAAGGCTTGTATTATTGTGGAAATAGAAATGGAGATGAAGTGGCTGTCAGTCCCTCACGCTCTGTCCTTTTCACGATGACCAGGAAATGTTTGGTACAGGAGCAGTGTTCTTCCAATCCGCGTGTGCACCTAACCTAACCTAACCTAACCTAACCTAACCTAACCCAAGCTAATCTTACCTAACCTAAGCTAATCTAACTTAACTTAACCTAACCTAAGAAGACCTTACTCTCCTTTTTCTTCAGTTTCCTTTTCCGCACACCTCTTTCCCTTCATGTCTCCTTAAGTTTTCCTTTGCTAATCTCTTGTTATTTTCCCTTTTTTTCATGTAATTTATCTCCTACCTTATTTCCCCTTCCTGTTTTCTTCTCTTACTCTGCTCTTCTCTTCTCCTCTGCCACAGGTGAAAACTGAACACTTGAACATCTGTCTATTAATTGGAATTGTGGTTCTATATTCGCAGTTTTATTCAGTTTCCAGTCTTTGTTCCTCCTTTGCTCTTAAACTGAAAACAGCAACATTTATTCTTCACCATCTTTACTCTTATCTCTCAATTCTTTTTGCTGACTGTCTCCTCATTTCCACAACCGCTTTCTTGTTTCATTGCACAGCAGGTTCTCAGAGCGGTGCAGCGGCTCGCCTCTGTTATTAGTGCCTCGTCCTTCCTCTCCGTAGTCAGATCACTGCTTACCGGACACTCAGAACGCGCCACTCAGCCGTATTTAGATAGATTCCCTTGCTTCTCTTTGTGCTTCCATTGTTGCCACCGCAGCACACGCAGCCACGAGACTTGGCTACCAATACAAGCATGGATACTTTGCACGTGTGGTAAAATTGAATACATACACTATTTCTATCGCTATTACTGCTGTTAATGGTATTTTGTAACCTGTAAACTCTTGGAATTCCCTGTTTGTTTCTGTATTTCCTCCTTTGTATGATTTTTAGTCTTTATAGAGGGAGGTTTCAAGACGCTTATCTTCTTCTAATTTCTGACGATCGTTACTGACTCTTTCACGACTGGCACCTCTGTTTTTTTTTTTTCCTTGCCTTTTTTTTTATTTTTGTTGTCCCTCCTACTTAAAAAAAAAAGAAAACGCCAGGAAGAGAAAAAAAAACACGAAAGAAAAAAACAAGAATATTGAAAGAAGAACGGAAGAAGGAAGTAAGGCATGAGAAGGAATAAATGAAGGAGAAGGAATGTAAGAAATTATATAACACTTGTAATGATAATGACGGTAAAGAAGAGTACAATCCCTAACAGTAAAAAAAAAAAAAAACGAAAGAAAAAAAAGAAGAATATAAAAGAAGAACGGAAGAAGGAAGTAAGGCAATGGAAGGAATAAATGAGGCAGGAGGAATGTAAAAGTTAATAACACTAGTAATGTAAATGACAGTAAAGAAGAATACAAGCACTGACAGTTCTTCATGACTGTTCAAGCGGCATTACTTACACGTTAATCCTTCCACTGTTTGATATTTTTCTTGCTTAATTATCTTGTACTACTTGGAAACACTTACAGTTCTCTATAGCACGTTCTTAATTAGTTTTGTAGCTTAGAGAAGTATAGAAAAAATAATAAAAATAAATAAAATAACACATTCTCTCTTTCAATTTATTAGTGCAGACATTTTTATTATTATTATTACTATTACTATCATTATTTAATTTCACGGTCTTAGTTATGTAGTTTAAACAGTTAAGTAGTTAAAAAGGTAAATAAAAAGTCTTAACTCTCTTTTACTGTGTCTGTTCAAACATTCATTTATTTATTCATTCACTCGTTCATTATTATTATTATTATTATTATTTTTATTTTTTATTTTTTATTTTATTTTATTTTTTTTTTTTTTTTTACGGAGCACTAAATATCAAAGTAAGGTCATAACAGTAGAGGGGTCACTGCTCACAGCACATCTGTAGTATGAAGGAAACACGCAAGGCGCCATCTGTTTATCTTCGTCATCAAGTCAGGATATCCACCTTTGCTTTTGTAATCCACCGTAATCTGCCTTTTATCGCTGTTTTCATTACATTATGTCTTCTTTCATCTTGTGTAATGTGTGTGTGTGTGTGTGTGTGTGTGTGTGTGTGTGTGTGTGTGTGTGTGTGTGTGTGTGTGTGTGAGGTGTTTACATTTCCCTTCTCTTCTTTCTTCTTACATCCTAACTTTCACATCGGTTCTTTCTCGTCCTTTCTTTTTTTCTCCTCCTACATTCATATCCTGCTTTTTCTTTGTTTGCTTCTCAGTTTCATTCACGTCTTTTATCATTTTTTACCGTCTCTCTTTCTCTCTCTTTTTAATTACTTTGAGTCATATATCTTGAATCGTATTGTTTCCTAAGGTTTCTCTTCTTAATTATAATTGACGTGAAACTTAACCACTAACACGTATTTACAACCGTTTTTTTCCTCTCTCTCTCTCTCTCTCTCTCTCTCTCTCTCTCTCTCTCTCTCTCTCTCTCTCTCTCTCTCTCTCTCTCTCTCTCTCTCTCTCTCTCTCTCTCTCTCTCTCTCTCTCTCACACACACATTATCCAACGTTTTCTTCGTCTTTCTTTTTTATCTCTCTCTCTCTCTCTCTCTCTCTCTCTCTCTCTCTCTCTCTCTCTCTCTCTCTCTCTCTCTCTCTCTCTCTCTCTCTCTCTCTCTTTCCGTTAGACAAGACTGAGTAATTGTCAAGAGAGATGATGCCCTTGCATTAGACTCATCTGATAGCCTGCTTCTTAAGACGGCTGCGGGTTCGCCATATCTACACACACACAGCTCTCTCTCTCTCTCTCTCTCTCTCTCTCTCTCTCTCTCTCTCTCTCTCTCTCTCTCTCTCTCTGTCAGGTGTTGTTTTTGTTGGTTTCTTTTCGTTGTTTGAGTTTTCTTTTTCGTGTTTCCTTAGTTGCTATTCTCTCTCTCTCTCTCTCTCTCTCTCTCTCTCTCTCTCTCTCTCTCTCTCTCTCTCTCTCTCTCTCTCTCTCTCTCATTTCTGCTTTTTTCATTGTATTCCTGTTTTTTTCTTGGATTTTGTTCAGTTACCGTCTCTCTCTCTCTCTCTCTCTCTCTCTCTCTCTCTCTCTCTCTCTCTCTCTCTCTCTCTCTCTCTCTCTCTCTCTCTCTCTCTCTCTCTCTCTCTCTCTCTCTCTGCGATTTACGAACCGATTCCCGAACATAAGAAATCTAGTTTATTGCTTAGATCCTTATTGCAACCTTTTAGCATGGGCGAGGAGAAGGAACTAAATATCTCTCTCTCTCTCTCTCTCTCTCTCTCTCTCTCTCTCTCTCTCTCTCTCTCTCTCTCTCTCTCTCTCTCTCTCTGGGTGTTTAAGTTCTGGGTATCATGCTGAAAAAATTTGGCTCGGAATGTTTATCAAATAGTTTACATCATGAGTGGTGGCTTCTACTTCGTTTCTATTTTGTTTTTGTTCTTGGTTCGAGTCTGCGCAAGTGTAGAGGTAATGCAAGACTGAGATCTCTTTACCCTAGTGGCTCTGGATGGCTGAATATGTATGGTTTCACGTAGTTTGTGTGATATGAGTGAAAAGGGAGGGTTGTAAGCAAGAGGCGTGGTGATTTTCAAGAGTCCTGGTTTGTTTGTGGAGAGCGTGTTGGAAACTTTCGTGTAGAATGATCGTTCCTTCTTTCTTAGGTTTTCTTAATGGATCTGGAAGGTTGTAAAGAGGAGAAAGTGGTGATTTTACAGTCCTGGTGTGTTTGCGGTGAGTGTGTTAGGGATATTTTGTAGATTGCTCGCTCTTTTTCCTTTTCTTAGTGTTTCTTAGCTCACGCGGGAGGTCGTAAACAACAGGAATGATCATTTTAGCGAGTCATGGTGTGTTTCTGGTGAGCGTGGTGGGGTTCTTAGTAGAATGACCGCCTTTTCTCAGTGTTTCTCAGCGGACTTCAAGGAGCGTGCCTGATTTTTGGAGAGGGCGCCCTTTGTGTTGGGGAGCGAGAGTTCCCACGCGATCTCCAAGACAGGAAGCGACCCTATGCATCGCCGCGCTGGGCACCTAATTATACGGGTCATATAATTGGCGGACGAGGCGGCGGGGCTCTAGGGGGAGGGGGAGTGGTTCTGCAATCTGCCAACTTAATGAACCTCCAACCTGGCTTTATCGCCGCCCGCCTGTCTATGGCTTTTTCCCGATAAGACAGCCATTAATTTCTGCTATCGCTCACTCATCCTGGGGCTTCCCGCTGCCAGTTTAGTTAGGAGAACGGTTTTTCCTTGCCTTTGTTTGACTGTAGGAGTGTATCTTTATTCATGAAGGTTTGCCCCGTCAAATAACAATACTGACAGCCTTTTACGCCCTATCAGATGCCTGGGGAGTGTAGGGGCGGGGGGCACCGTAGGGGCGTAGCAGCCCTCCCCGCGGCCGCCCCCGCGCCGCCTTACCTCACTAATCACTAAGGTTCAAAGTTGCGCTCTTTCCCGCAGGTACAGATTTATCCGTTTTCAGCGGGAGTTTTTGTTCGTTTACACGTTCGTGATAAAATCAACCAATCACATTCAAGTTTCATTCTGCGGCCAGCGAGGCTCCGCCCACTGAACGTCCGCCATCTTTGATTGGCTGAGACGATACGAGGATTGGATGCTGGCGTTCCCAGAATCGTTCGTGGCGTTTCATTTGCTGCGGGCTGCGTGCTGGCTCTTAAACCGTAAAGCATCCTCGCTAAACATACACGAGGCTGCTTTACGACGGTTCCTAACACCGCACCAAAACGGTCCACCAATTACACCGCGAGGGGGCGCCGCCAGTTCTGCCTGTACGGTGGGCGTCGCGGGGCCTGCCTCCTCCTCCAGACACTCCATCAAAACAAGTCCCATTTGTCGAAAAG
Organism: Scylla paramamosain; assembly: GCF_035594125.1. NCBI lineage: Eukaryota > Metazoa > Arthropoda > Malacostraca > Decapoda > Portunidae > Scylla > Scylla paramamosain. The sequence continues at coordinate 21,594,699 of NC_087160.1, forward strand.
ATGGCAGGGCGTGATAGGGAGCCTGTGTAAAGTTTTTAATTGTGTTACTGATGGCACGATACACGGCCAGCAGCGATAGGCATCAACCCAGACGCCTGCTTCTTGGTTGCCAGCTAGCCGCCGCCGCCGCCGCCACCACCACCACCACCACCACCACCACCTTCAGGCTGCCTCAGTGCCGCTCCTTCGCTGCCTCCTCGCGCCGCGGCTTATCTTGCCGTTCTCGAGCAGCTCCCGCGGCGCAACACTCTCCCTCTGACTCGGTACATCGGTTAACCAGCTTCGGGAGTCGACCAGCGGCGCCCCGCACCTCCGTAAGGGGAAATAAATCTCTGGACCAAACAAAAAAATACGACGAGGAGGGGACGTGTGTGTGTGTGTGTGCGCGCAGGTGTGACGAGGGCGGGGCAGGTAACGGTCGCGCACCGTAACCTCTCGACAACCAATTAACTGCTTCGGGAAAGACTCGTTTCGGCGCTTTCACATGTTGCTTTAAAAATCCGTGCATGTGTGTATATTGGGAGAGAGAGAGAGAGAGAGAGAGAGAGAGAGAGAGAGAGAGAGAGAGAGAGAGATAAGAAGCTCAGGACAGGTGTCCTAGGGTACAGGTGAACTGGCCTCGCCCCAGGTAAGGGAGGGAGGGACAGACAGATAACACCGTCGCTGATAACACACACACACACACACACACACACACACACACACACACACACACACACACACACACACACACACACACACACGAGGTCGAGATAACACGTGGACGATGATGAAAGTCCAGGAAGATAACAGATCTGATGGGTTACGTAAACATGGTCGTATTACTGCAGACGAAGGAAATGAACATGCTGTCTGGCGGCGGCTGTGGCTGCGTGCACGTATACCAATGAACTGAAAAGCACGCTGACAAGATCTTAGTAGCAGGCAGCAATGCATCAGTAGGAAAGATCTCGCGAGATGAGGAAGAGAGAGACAGAGAGGGAGAGAAGGGTCGTGGAGTGGTAGTGGTGGTGGTGGTGGTGTTGGTAGTGGTGGTAGTGTATCTCAGTGCGCTGGTCAAGATAAGGTGAGTGCAGGTGTACGGGATATGCACTCCGAGGCCCCAGATAAGATAAGTGGAGAAGGATGGGGCTTGTAGAGAGAGAGAGAGAGAGAGAGAGAGAGAGAGAGAGAGAGAGAGAGAGACAGAGACAGAGAGAGAGAGAGAGAGGTTAACAAACAGATGTACAGGAGACAGACATGATATACAGCGCTTTATTGTCTTAATGTACTCTTCTTCTGCTGCTTCTTTATCTCCTCCTCCTCCTCCTCCATCTTCTTTTTAATTCTCTTATTTATATTTCGAGAGAGAGAGAGAGAGAGAGAGAGAGAGAGAGAGAGAGAGAGAGAGAGAGAGAGAGAGGATACACCTGGTTGTTCTATATTCACTGGTTCTGTCATGCGTAAAGATTAAAGTAAATGTCCGTTCTTGATATCACTGTCCGTAGTAGCAGCAGCAGTAGTAGTAGTAGTAGTAGTAAATAGTAGTATCATTATTGTTACCATCGTCATCGTCACTAACCCAACTGACCCCTCTCCTTCTCGTCCTTTGTCCCACAGGAGAGGATGACTGGGACAGCAACGAGGAAGCTTCGCCCAATGACTTGATGACGTCTCCGCACTCTGACCAATCCGCCACAGGGGAAGGTGTCACGTCATCGCCTGTGTCCAACCAATCGGAGAGCGGCGCCATAGCGGAGGCTGGAGGCGGTGAGTCCACGGCCGGAGCGACAAGCCCAGTTGATAAAGATCTGAAGGAAGCCATCGACACCACCGTCAAAAGCCTCTCAGACAGGTGAGTTGAGGAGGAGCCGCAGATGAGGTGTGGAAAAAGTGAATTAGGATGTGTAAAGGTGAGATGGAGGAGGTGTTTGAGGTGGTAAGGGAAATGGAAGTGGAGATGAGGGTACTATTGGGAAAGTATCTTACCTGGTATAAAAAAAGAAATGCATGGGGAAAAAATGGTGAACTATTTTGACAGCATATAAAAGTGCTAATCATCAGGTAAACATACATACACACACACACACACACACACACACACACACACACACACACTCAGACACTTTTGCGTTTTCATCACTCAGGGTTTTCTCAAAAGTACAGGTGAGCTGAGGGGGCGGAGAGGCGCAGGTGAAACGGGAAGGTGAGTTTCTGAGATGATTTAGGATGCGTGAAGTTGAGGTGGAAGTGGAGGGGATGAGAGTACAGGTAAGGTTAGGGAGTGTATCTTGAGTGTTAGGAAGGGAGGCGTGGATGATAGTAGTGGAGAAGATGGTGGTTGAGTGTGGATGTGTGATGGAGAAGAGTGGATGATGTTGCTGGACAGGAAGTGGTTGTGGATGTGCGTGGAGAGGAGTGGGTGGTGATTGTGAAAAGGGAAGTTGCTGGTTTTCTATATGTGGAGGAAAAGTGAATTGGGGGAAATAGAATGGGATTTGGTAAGGGAAAGTATAGTGGATGGTTGTGGAAGGGAAGGTGGATAGGCATGGATGGTGACAGTAGAAGAGGTGGTGGTGTGAGAGGAAGAGCGGATGGTGGAAGTGAAAAAGGAGGGGGTTAGTCTTGGATGCGGCGAGGCGAGGTGGAGGAGATAATGTCTGTGAGAAATAGGAAAAGAACAAAGATGTATAGAATGCAATGAGGTAATATATATGTTAGTAATTCCCAATCTCTTTCTTCTCGGTTCGTTACCCATTTTAGCAAAGCACATCAGGTCTGTTACCCATGCTGAAGATGTCACGCAGTCATCCCAGTCTCCCTACTCTCCACCCTCTTCCTTGTGGCACCTCTCTGTTACCCCCATAAAATCTACCACATTATCCTCTATGGTAAATAGCTCACGTTAAGAACCAGCGGTATAGGAGAAGCAATATTGAAGATAATGTGAACGGATGAAGAAGGTGGTTGATGCAGGAAAAAAAAAAAGAAAAGAAAAAAAGAAAAACATGGATGCGTGTAGGGATGATATTGATGACTGAAACAGAGAAAGGAGACCCGTGAACAAGCGCGAGGAAGGAGGGTGTGACTTGAGGCAGGTATGTGAATGAAAACAGACGAGTAGGGAGCGTGAGAGGCGGCAGGGCATGGGGCGGTGTCTTAATGGTATAGCGTGAGACCCGCCATAAGGTGAGGTGAAGGGGATGGATGGACAGGTATGGGGTCGTAATTGTTTTCAGTGTATCTCGTCGATGGATACACGTCGTTTTCTTACTCATTTGCGTCCCACTCGACAACGCTGAAGCTGTATAGTGGAATTTGTTGATTTTGATCGTGTTTTCATGATGCTAATGTGTTAACCAGGATTATGCATCACCAATGAGAGAAACATCCTTTACTTAATTATTTACTCATTTATCATTTATTAACGGTCATGTTCGTTTGGCCTAGAGTATAAATTAAAGACTGTGTGGTGAGTGCGTCGCCTTGGTCAATATTTCCAAGCATTTCCGTGACTTGCCCAACCAGTGTAAACATGCTGTGGTGGAATTTTCGTATCTAAAGAGTCTTTCAAACCGCTTTTTAACAGGCTACAGTGGAATGTATTAATATCAAGACTGCTTCTGTGATTCTAATGATAGATTAACAGTGATTCTGCACCATCACTGGGAGAAACGTCCATGAAAACCAGACTAATCATGCGTGGCCTTAGTACATAGTCCTCGTGAAAACCCAAAGTACTTTAGATTTTTTTTTATTTATTTATTTTTATTTATTTATTTATTTTTATTTATTTTTATTTATTTTCTTTATTTATTTTTTTTTTTTTTAAGTGTGTCGTGAATATGGGTGTCGGTAGGTACTTCTTTTCGCAGTGCCGCGGTGTTCATATTGATTTCGTCTTTGGGAGCGCGTGGTGAGTTTACTGTGCTACTATCTCGCTAACCACCCCTACAAGACCGCAGCAGATACTGGTGTGGGTTATGTAACTGCGAATTGATATGTTACTAATGGTACTTATGAAACCCGGGTGATTACAGCGTTCTCAAGGGAATATTTAAGTTCTCGGTTTTCCTCCTCCTTTCGTCCTGGGAACAAGAACCGAGAGCTGAAGCTGAGGCTGCCCGGACCTGATACCGGAGTTGATATTTTAAGTGCAAGACGAGATTAGGTGATAAGCAATGACGAACTAGCTAAAAGAGTGCAGGCCGATACATCCAGCACAAAAATAACAAAAGAAAAGAAAGAGTAGATCGAGACATAAGTATAAGACAAAGCCAAAGAAAGACAGAACGTCCTTAACATTAAATAGATATGCCACGAGAGACACCAAATTGATAGTCATAAATAAATATAGCAACATGTATAACATAAGCCGCGAGCGCTACTTGAAAGACAATAAACCTTCCTTATGAAGAATACACTTTTGTTCTCTTGTCTGTGTGAAGGAGGCCAGCTAAGAACACAAAATTAATGGGAATAAGGTCGCTCATTTACCATTCCCAGAAAAATTCATAGAAAGAGAGAGAGAGAGTTACAATCAATGACCTTCCTTCTAACAGTACACCAAGACGCTTCACCAAAGGAACCATCAATCGAAGCACTCCAAATGAGACTTACTGCGTACAAAACGTTGAATATTTCTTTCGATCGGGTCCTTTGAAGTAGTGATCGTAATTTCACAATCAGCTGTATACAGTCGGATGAGTGAAAAATGCCTAGATAACTTTGAAAGAAATGAAATAAATGACTGCACATATCTGTATATTGCAGAGTAAATGTTGAGGCGGTGAAAGTAAGTGTACTATGAGCAAACAACTATTATATGCTTCTCAGTATATTCGTGTGCGGTTGTGAGATCCCGTTTTCTAAAGAGCAGCCTATGAACTTAACGTGGTATTAGAAGTTATATTTATACAGATTTGAAAGCAACTCTCTCTCTCTCTCTCTCTCTCTCTCTCTCTCTCTCTCTCTCTCTCTGACTTCAATATTAATGCGTTTTTTCTCAAATTTGCTCGCCTTGTAACAATATAAGCGATTAAAAACTTAGTAGAAACACCCAAAAGACTCGTGTGTGTGTGTGTGTGTGTGTGTGTGTGTGTGTGTGTGTGTACGTCTTAAACTTCCATCATTATAACAGTCACTTAATCCACCACTTCATCTATAAGAACAAAATCGTGGTTAAGAACTTAGGAAGAATGAAGGACGTGACTGTGCAGATAAGTTTCAGGTGAACTCTCTCTCTCTCTCTCTCTCTCTCTCTCTCTCTCTCTCTCTCTCTCTCTCTCTCTCTCTCTCTCTCTCTCTCTCTCTCTCTCTCTCTCAGTACCAATCTTCCCTCACGTTCCTCCTCCTCCTCCTCCTCCTCCCCCTCCCCTGCGCCATGTACCGCCGTGGGGGTTCCGTCCATCACTGGGCCACATCCGCCTCGTCCCTCTGTCTGTCCGCCTGTCTGTTTTTCGTTCCCTCCTGTCTCGTCGTTTGTTTATGCCTGGCTTTTGTTGTTGATGGTGGCGGCGGTGGTGGTGGTGGTGGTGGTGGTGGTGGTCATCCTTTTTTCTTCTTCAACTTCTTCTTCATCTCTGTCGGAATATGAAAGTCCCTGCTAACTCCAGAAATGTTCATGACATTTTTCAGAAAGTTACTGTAAAAAAAATGGAAATGTAAAAATATAACGCAATTTGATGTTCCAGAAAGCTACTAAAAAAATCTAAATATAGAACTACAGTGTTCTTTGATGTTCTAGAAATTAAAAAAAAAAAAAAAAAAAAATATAGAACTATAACGCTTCGTCCAGGAAAATTACAAAAACAAAATTGAATCTATCGAACAATCAACACCTTAGGTTCTTGAGGCGTCTTTGGCGTGATGCAACACAGCCATGCAAGACGACGGCAACTGCTATTGTCGCTGCTGGAGTCCTGCGTGAGTCACCCCGTCACGAGCTGGTCGGGGTGTGTGCACTAGAAGAAAAAAGCTGCCGAAGCCGTGAGCAACAAGGTGGTGGTGATTGTTGCGTCTGCCCGCCACTGACCGAGTGACCTTGGATGTTTGAGGTCACCGCGAACCAGATTCAGAGTACCGCCATTTGCCGCGAGATAATAGAGGGAGAGTCTGGTGGTGAGGAGTGAGTGCGGCCTGCCTGTGTGCCACCTGTGGGTCCTTTGCAGATAGTAACTGTGTGGTATAGACGTTACGGGTCTCTGGTTTCTTTTACCTGCTGCCGCCTCGCCTCAGTCATCCATACCGATTCTTGCTCCGTGTTTTACTATTCTTCCGCTGACTCAAAGTGACCTCCGCTTGCTTCAGTTACCCATACTGAATTTTTACTCCTTGTTTCACTGTCATTATTCAGACTGCTACCGTGCCCGCTGCCTTCCTAGGAGCGCTTTCTGAAGCACTTCTGTAACCGCACCCCTGTGACTTCTAAAATCCTCCATGGGTTTTTAAGGATGTTTTTACGGTAATGTATAAATAAGATTTATACATTACTAAAAGGAAAAGCAGTCTTAAACACCAGACTTATCATCCCTGTGACCGTTGAAAATAGTCGTGGTGAGAGAGCGAAGCGTTCCTGAACGCGGACCATATACGAGTATATTGTATAGTCTCCTATTGCAAACCTTGGATTCGCGATTCCTGTCTTGTTTTCTGTGTAAATCCAAGCAATCGTCTTTTCCCACAGGCTGAGTGTGTCGGCGGGAGACAAGGAGGGACGCGGCTCCCCCTCCCGTTCTCCTTCCCCTCGCGGGTCCTCGCCATCTTCCCCTTCCCAGCCCACAGGAGGGACTGCCGCGGCCTCAGGCTCCACTGCCGGGACCACCAAGGTAACCTGTCTGTTATTTGTTGTGCGGTTATTATACTGACTTAATTACTTGTTGAAACAGCTTGTGGTGTGTGTGTGTGTGTGTTTGTGTGTGTGTGTCATCTCTCATGTAAACAATTGTTCTCAAGATTATTTTAGGGAGGTTTTTAGCATAATTCATTAAAAGTAATGTTTCTAAAGAGGAGTAGGATTTTTTTTTTTTTTTTTTTTTTTTTTTTGCAATGCGTACTTCGTGTTATTTCTATCAGAAAGGTCTTTCGCATGATTTATTAGAGGAAATTGTGCTTGCAAATACGAGCAAGATACATTTTTTTTTCTATCCCCATAATATATGTTATTTTCGCCATCTAATGGAGAGATGCAGGTGTGAAGGAAGATAGGCAGGGACTGGTGGAGCAAAGAATCGCGGTGTCTTGGCGGTTAGAAGGCAGTAGTAAGAAGAATGATCCCGGAACACAGAATTCTTAGTTCTCCTACCTCTATCTCTCAGCCACTATTTCTCTCTCTCTCTCTCTCTCTCTCTCTCTCTCTCTCTCTCTCTCTCTCTCTCTCTCTCTCTCTCTCTCTCTCTCTCTCTCTCTCTCTCTCTCTCTCTCTCTCTCTTTGCAAACACCAGGATTTTCCTTCACATCTCCACCTCCACTTATTTCTCGTAATGGTGAGTCAGTCAGTCACAGGAATTTCTCATTCACGTGTTCAGTATCTGGAACTTTAGAGAGAGAGAGAGAGAGAGAGAGAGAGAGAGAGCGTTTGACAAAGGAACGAAGGCCACTCGTCTTATCCCAAGTAGTAGCATGGCTTACAACAAACTTTCTTCTTTCAAGTAATGTGAGGAGCTATGAAAAGAACGAGAGGCTGGCTTGGAAAAATAAAACAAAGGAGGCTAGGCAGGCAGGAGTCGGGGGGGAGAGATAAGCGAGGGAGGGGGAGATAGAGCGAGTGGGAGGGGAGATAAAGGAAAGGTTGCCAGACGCGTTAGTGTTTTCCTCGCTCGCTCCCGTTGTTCCTCCCCACTCCCTTTGGTTACTGGGTCACACACGCCTTTCTTCTGATCGACACTCTGATCGTGGCAATAATTAGGGGAAGGAATTCATAATAAAATAGGTGTGTGTGTGTGTGTGTGTGTGTGTGTGTGTGTGTGTGTGTTGGGGAGAGAAAATAAAGCTACCTTAATCTATATTACTAGTTTAGATGGGGTCTTTGAGCTCACAAGAGTTTTCTAGGCTATTGTATGCACTTATGTCAATGTTACGCCCCACGAACTAGCTGCAAATATCTACATCACTATAAGTGTGCTAAGTTAGGTCACTTTGCCACCGTCTAACGTATTGACCTCATCCACATGGCATTGTTACCACTCTGCGCTCTGCCACCCACCGCCCGGCGCTTTCCACCCATGAACCTGTGTTCTGCCACCCACCCTGCATTTTGTTATCCATTCCACGATCCATGGTCACATTTTCGTTACTACAGATAAAGTTGATTGTGTATTTAGTTATTCGTGTACTTATTTTATTTGTTTGTCTAAGTAGTTTATATTTGGACTGTGTTAGTGAAATACATGGTCTGATTAAGAGCACGTGTTATCTTACTGCGCCTATCATTTACGTGGGTGGAATGAAAGATTGCTTCTATGAGACGTTTCACACACACACACACACACACACACACACAAAAGAAGACACTCATAAAGGCTACGTCTAATGCTAACCCACTTGGCGTGCAGGCGGTGAAAAGTGAGCACCCCGGCACCTCGAGTCCTAAGCTTGGCAACGAGGTCGTTATGAAGGAGGAAGTGAGTGAGCCCTCTCCTCTGGCCCACCCCGCCGCACCCAGCACCCCTCGGGCCCAGGTGTCGCCAGGCCTCACTCCGGAGATCGAGGCAGCCCGGCAGCAGCTTACCTCCATGATCCAGGGCCTGCCGCTGCTGTCCATGCTGCCAGCACTGCACCGCCTTGCCCCCGGTAAGGACTAGAAATCCTCACCACTTTTCCAGCTTTCATTCCATTGACATAAGGCAGGTTCATCATTCAGGAAGCTTCACATTTACCTACATTTGTAACTTACACTGTTATGTTAGATTGAATTTATTTTGATATATAAATGCTAAACTCTGGTAATGATGTGAGCATTATTTATTCTTTTCATTAAACAAATGACTCAGTGGTTCATATTTTTTTCCTCTTAAAAAGCAAACCCTTCTTCATTTTCCACTACTTAGACATTCATCTATTTAAAAGTAAAGTAAGAAATACAATTTATTCTGTAATTTCCCTTTCAACATCTTCATAAATAGCTGAAGGATACAGGAAAACCAGAACTTCACCACATTCTCACCCCAATCACAGCTGCAGTGGTGAGCCTTGCATCAAGTCTCGGCAGCATCAGCACCAACAACAGCACCAGCAGTTCAGCACTCACTGACGCCACCACTGGAGGAGCTGGTGGGGGCAGTGGCACCAGCAGTAACGGCCGCACCACCTGTGTGTGTGGCATCCGCTTCAGCAGCCCCAGCAACCTGGAGGCCCACCGCATGTTCTACTGCACCCATCGCCAGAACCTCCACTCAGGTACTCACCCTCAGTACAGTTAACATTTGAAACTTTTTTGTGTAAGACACTGGCCAAGGGTAATAAAATATGTTATAAAAATAGGCCCACTGAAGTGCCAGTCCACAAAGTAAAAGTATTTATCACTAGTATTTGTATATGATTGATCCAGTGCAAGGTTTTTCAATATATATACATGCTAGTTAGTCTTTCTGAAGCTTTCTCTGCATATGCATAGATCTGACCAGTCCATTTCATGTAAAATACATACCTATGTATACTGTTCATACAGGATAGAAATCTGGCTGGTCTAACAAAGGTTCTTTTTTTCAATTTCTCTAACTTTTAAGAGACTTGTACTTGTTTGCATCTCTTGTTTTTCTTACTGCTTTCTCAGCTTCTATATTTTTACCACTTTCATCCCCCATCACTGCTACACTCAAATATATCTCTTTGAAGATCTCAAAAAACTCCCTGCCATTTCTATCTTGATATTTTCACATTCCCCTTTTTGGTTTCTCAGTTACTTTATGCTTTTATTCCTCTTTTTTTTTCTCATCACTAAATCTTGCACTTCATGGTGGGCAATACCTCACACACACAACTATTACAGATAATGAGTCAACAAGCAGCAAGGAACTGCCGCCCTCCACAGCCAGCATGAGTCCCCGGGGTGATGGAGGAGCCACCACTGATGAGGAGGAGGGAGGACGTGTGCTGCGGTGCCCTCACTGCCCCTACACCACTGCACACAAGCTGAGCCTCAATGGCCACATGAACATCCACACCAACCCTGAGGACCTGGCCAAGACTGGAAATGCCTCCCACACCACTGCAGCAGCCCCACAGGTCACCCTTAGCGAGACCAGAGCCACTGATAGATACTGTTCTGACTGTGACATCCAATTTTCTTCAGTCAAAACGTTCCGCGTCCACAAGGCTCACTACTGCCAGACCCGCCACGTCCTGAAGGGAGGAGGCAAGAGTCCTGCCCGGGAAGAGTCTGGATCAGGTGCCGCAGCGACCAGCCTGTCAGCCATGGTGAATGCAGCAGCAGGAAGCAATCAGCCCATCCTTGCGCTGCCCACAAACCCCATCCTGCTGGTGCCATACTCACTGGTGGCTGAAGCACGGCTGCTGCCTCCCCATGTGCTGCCACAAGCCGGAGCAGCAGTGGTTCTTCCCAATGGCCAGGTGCAGCCACTGTCCCCTGGTCCCCTTCCTGGTCCTGCCCCTCCTCCCCTCCTCTCCCCAACAGCAGCAGCCACTCATGTCCCATCCTCTGCACCCCCTCCCACTCACCCTCCCCAGGCATCCCCACAGTCCAGTCCCATTTCACCACCAAAACATTCTCCCAAGGATGATTCCAGACTGAAACCCGTGAGCAGTGATGTGTGTGGAAAGAGACGGGGAGAAGGAGAGTGTCCACTTGACCTCACCACCAAGAGGCCAAAACTCACGATCAAAACAGACCTATTAAGTGATGAGGAGAAAGAGAATCGGGAAGTCAACACTCCTACTCAAGCTCGCTCCCCAGTCCCCAAGTCCCGTCCTGGCTCCTCCCAAGGACCAACTGGAGAGTTTGAGGGGAAACTCTTAGCCTCACCACCTCGGCCCTCACCTTCTAGTGAGGCTGAGGGGCAATCCACACCCCGTTCCCCTCGCCCAGCCTCAGCAGCCCCAACTCTAGGCTCTCCACGAGGCCTCCCAGAGTCTCCACGGCCATCCACCTCTACCCGTTCTCCTAACCAGCCAACTCAGGTTCCCCCAGTTCTGCCTCAGTTGCCTCCTGGCTTCCCTAACCTCCTGGCAAGTCTTGAGAACTTGGGTGGGCTTTCACTGGCTAGTCTCCAGGGCCTGCACGGTGTGCCACCAGAACTTGCCCTCAAGCTCCTCAACTCTGATTTGCTCATGAATGGCTTGGCACCACTAGTAAATCCCCCAGTCATAGTCAAACAAGGTGAAGCAAAATGCAATGAGTGTAACATTGTGTTTTATAAAGAGGAAAACCTACAAGTTCACAAGAAACACTATTGTGCTGCTCGCACCATCAATCGAGGGGAGGATGACCACAGATCCAGTAGTAACAGGAGCCCAGCTGCAGCAACAACAGGAGCTGCAGAAGCTGGAGCAGGGCCATCCAGACGATCCCCAAGTGCTCTACCTGAAGTTACATCACCACCAACAACCAAATCTTCTCCTTCTGTAAAAGATGCTCCCAAGGGAACCAAACCTCTGCTTCAGTTTATCTGCACAGCATGTGGCATCAAATTCACTTCTCCTGATAATCTCAAGGCCCATCAAACCTACTACTGTCCAAAACGTGAGGGTGCATCAGGGGAGGAGGGTGTCACCAAAGGTCTATGGAGGTGTCCTCGGTGCCGCTGTGCAATGCCAGAGACACTGCAGGCAGCCCATCAGTGTGTAACACCTTCCCCTGCCCCATCTCATGGGTGGAAATGCCCATGCTGTCCTGCCATCTCCCCTACTGCAGCTGCTGCCCAAAAGCACTTGGAAACCCATGCTGGCATCAAGGGTTTTCGCTGTACAATCTGTGGTTACCGTGGCAACACACTAAGGGGCATGCGCACTCACATCAGGATGCATTTTGAGAAGAGAACCAATGAACTTCAAGAGGAAAACTTCATATCATGCATCCTTGAAGATGATGATGGCAGTCGGAGAGTGGCAGAGATGAGAACAATGGCTGACCTACCTAGGGTCATTCTTGAAAACCCTACCCTCTCTGCCCTTTTAGCAGAGGGAGCAGCTGAATGCACAGATCAGCCTCTCTCATGTCACTTCTGCCCATTTGTGACACCTTACCGTGCCAGCCTGGCCAAACATTTGACTGTGGTGCACAAAGTTGGAATTGATGCCAAGCTGCAGGCTCTTCTTGAGGGCCAGGCCATGGGCTCAGTTGCTGATGCTCCTGCTACACCTGAGACTGAAAGACATGATCCTGTTGAGAATGGGAACCCAGTAAGCTCACCTCCACTTCCTGCTATCAAGCTAGAGCCAGAGGTTAAACTTGAAGTGGAAGAAGTGAACGACAAAACCCGAACATTCTCTTCAATGCCACACTCCCCAAGTGAGGAAACTTCTAAAGCAGAGGCCACAAGCAATGGTGGCACAACAAGCACCAATGGGCCAGACATCCAGCGGTACTGCAAGGCTTGTAATATAACGTTCTCATTCACAGAGTCCTTCTTGGCACACAAGAGGTTTTACTGCACCAAGCCAGAATCCACCACTCCACCGGAAACAGCAGTCCAGTGACCTATGGAGTGCTAGCTAAAGACCTGGCATTTGCAATGCTTATTTCTGCATGGTGGAGTCAATGTCTTGCTTCCTAATGCATTAACTTATTGGAAATCTGCTAAGCTTTAGTTGTACATAGTGCTGGGTGGGGTGGTGACCTAATGCCATATCAGCTGTACATACTCACCCACTCCCAATACCAGTCCCCCACTAACCCCTAGCTGGTAGGACCCAGATGCAAGATATACGACATAAAGAGAGAAATTTTGAAGAACTATTTATATATATATGCTTTATAGTCACTGTTTAACTGAGCAACTAGATTATTACTGACATGTATTATCCTTCTTACAACTCAAGATCAGTCTGGCAAAGATACATATCTACCACCCTGTGTTTTGTTTGTTTGTTTTGTTGTACTTGCTGTAAAAAGAAATGTGGGACAAGACAATGATGCAAAGTCTCCAGTGAAAGTATCTACAGCAACAAGAAAAACAGCTGACCTCATGAGTGAATTTTATAAGAGTTTGCAGATGAATGAGGCACTGATCTATGTGAGTGACTGTTATGGAAGAAACTGAAGTGAAAGCTCAGAATGGAATACTGTAGAGTCTCATAAGTGCAAACATTGAATATAGTAGATTCAAGCTGGAGACAAGGGTGGTGTCTAGTCGTGCGTGTTGTGCCGTCAGTGAGTAAAAAAACTAAATCCCTGGCTCCTTCTGAATAACATATTAGGTGTTCACAGGAAAATAGTTGAGTGTAAAGTATCTAAAACTAATGAAAGAATTCTCTTCTATATTTGTTTTGTTTTACAGGATTTTATGTTCACATAAGATATTCCTTGTTTTTTTTAAAGAAAGCTGTAAGCATTCTCAGTCAGAATCCTTCCCTCTCTCTTTCTCCAGCTGTTCTCATGAAAATGTATCCCATTCTAACTGTCTCTTTTCCTGCCTTCTATTTCAACACCCAGTGGAACCAAGTGTCCAAAAACCACCCTGTTTTTTAACTCGGTACAGAACAACATGTGATAGCTCATGTACGTGTTAACATTACTGTCTTATGAGTGTTCCATGTGAGTGTGAGTGTGAGTGAATGTGTGTGTGTGTATATGTGTGTGTTTAAGTTTGCTCCTTGGATATTTTGTATTCTTCTGTATTAAGATTATCAAATGGCAGGGATATTTACATGATGGAAGAGCTGTAAAGAATGTTTTTCTTGTTATTATTTCACAAGAGAATTTTAAGTATGTGAGATTCCCCATCTTTTTAAATACTCATTCTCTCTCTCTCTCTCTCTCTCTCTCTCTCTCTCTCTCTCTCTCTCTCTCTCTCTCTCTCTCTCTCTCTCTCTCTCTCTCTCTCTCTCTCTCTCTCTCTCTCTCTCTCTCTCTCTCTCTCTCTCATGTAGTTGCTTCCTTCACTATGACATTACAAACAGTTAACAGTTAATTGTATTATTTTTATAAAAGATAAATTAATATTTGATTCACTTGCTGAAATACTGAAGTGAAGAATCAGCATCACCTCATTTGTTTCTATAGTCCTATTATGAAATTGATGCCCTATTTGTTCTAGCTGAATATTTTATGTTTGGCTCCTCATCTCAGTCTTAAGCACTTTATTTTGACTCATTTCCATCACTGCCTTATCCCCTTCCTCAGAGACTGTTTCACTGTCTTAGCCAGCAAGTACTCTCTCTCTCTCTCTCTCTCTCTCTCTCTCTCTCTCTCTCTCTCCTCTCTCTCTCTCTCTCTCTCTCTCTCTCTCTCTCTCTCTCTCTCTCTCTCTCTCTCTCTCTCTCTCTCTCTGAGTATGGTAAGTCCTCTTATTAACCGTCATCTTTGGCACGATATGGAATTGCTATCAAGTTTTATATTATTGCCATTGATGTGTACTCTGTGTCCCCAGAAAAGGGTCACTCAATATACTATATCTGTCTTTCACTAAACCCAGTGCTCGGTTCTGTTATCATACATTTGATAAGCTCCTCCACGCCTTGTTACACTTGAGTATCCCTCTCAACTACGTAACTTGTTACATCTCCCTGCGTGTTTTATATTTTACTGCGTCTGAATGATCTTCCCCCATCTCTTTACCGTTGCTCTGTGCCCCCCAACTTCCTGTACCTCCAGCCCAGTGTGTTCCATAGCCTTTTCTCACTGTACCATATCTCATCCCTCGTACCAATCCATGTACTGCATTCTGCCCTCTGTGTACTATGGTTCTCTTTAGTAAAACTGATGTCTGTTTTGCATGTATTTTATCATCATCCCTCTTTGGTGCGGAGAGAGAGAGAGAGAGAGAGAGAGAGAGAGAGAGAGAGAGAGTCGGCACATGCATAATTTTTCAGAGATGCGTGCAGGAAGGTAGCTGAGACAAAAAGGTGAGTTGTCTAAGTTTTATGTAGCATCGCAGCGTCCTGGCAACAACTGGCTCCTTTCACGTTGCAAACCTCGCTACAAGAAGCATTGAACCTGTAGCATGCAGTACACGATACTAACATAAATCAATGATGACAAGGAAACAGCATGCAGCTCCTGTGAAATATCAGGTCAACCGCTCTCAAAATTTGCCTCTATCTCTTCGTTTTGTCTTGTGATGCGACCTTGATCTATTTACATGAATATGCGCTCTGGGAATATTTACTTGTCTTCTTCCATGAATTTTAGAGCTTTCCTTGTAATCTGATGGCTAGAGACTGACGCCTCAAGCTTGTCTGCCTTGACCTAGCGAGAAACAACTATGCACGTCGCACGAGTCTTGTCCTGCCACCACGATATGCCCGTGACCGCGACCTTGTCCTGTTTATTTATTCTTTCTTAGCTCGCCTATTGTCCCTCACCTTTATGGCCTCTGTGGCTGGTGGGAAGGGATATGAAGATGGTAGTAGAGAACTTCAGACAGCAAAAGATCTTCATGTCTTAGCTGTGTTGGTAATACTGTACACCATATACAAGTCAAATTTGTTACACAGAAGGTTGGAAAAAAAAAAAAAGTCAACTCCAGCAAAATATTGTGAACTGGGGAAACTCGTGCCTATGATAGCATTTTACAGCACTTCATAAAATTACTTACAGTATATTATTGTCATTTTTAATGCTTAAGCTTATTATCATGCCATACATTATTCTATTCATTAATTTCCTGCACTAAATCATTTGTGCCAACAAAAACTTCATAATGTTCCCATATTCCACGTATAGTGAACCATATCATTTATCTTTCATTGTGTAATCTTAATAAAACTGTGACTGTAGATAAAACCTACCACACTGGGAGTGTTTATCTTGATGTGTGTGTGCGGGCGTGTGTGTAGTCAAAAATGGTTGCATTGTGCCAGTGTGATGCAGCAACAAAGCAAACAAGGCTGACCTAAATCCCTTTAGGTGTTAGTAATCAACTTGAGCTGATTGATAACGCATTGATAGCATTGGCGATAACATCTCATGGACAATTCATCGCTAACCCTTTGAGAAAACATGAAGATTATTAATCCACATCCGATGTTCCTTAATTATTACGTGCTTATATTTCACGGTAAGTGGTGAATTGGGCGCATATACTATAGCTCCATGCATGTGGCCGTCTCCTTGGCCCAAAGCGGTGATATGCAAGGAAGGAAGCTAGATTCCTTGGCCCAAAGCGGTGATGTGCAAGGAAGGAAACTAGATTCCTTGACCCAAAGCGGTGATGTGCAAGGAAGGAAGCTAGATTCTATTAGAAGAGGGCCGTATGGTCTCTATCCACAGACCGTCGCTTCGTTTCTTTGTAAATCGAGTCGCTGTGATAAAGAGGAATTAGTTGCTGAGGAAGGCTGCAGCAAGGCTGAGTCTCGACTGCAGTGATTCTGGTTATATAGAATGGAGACTGATGTGACGGCGTTGCCACTTGTCAAATCTGCTGCACCTCCCGTTAGACACGTTAGACATGATTGTATTCTTTACAGGGAAACAGTTGTACCGCCACCTAGGATTGGCACGTACACACACAAACCGCATAACCATCTTGGGAGGAAGGATGAACGTGTGTTATATTACACAGGAAGTTTTATTATCAAAGTATCTTGGGAATTCCAGTACCTGCCACTGATTTTTCAGAGGTAGGTCTAGGTTGTCCGTGGTTTTTTTTTCGAGATTTCGTAAGATTAATTTACAAAGAACAAAATTGCATATATATATATATATATATATATATATATATATATATATATATATATATATATATATATATATATATATATATATATATATATATATATATATATATATATATATATATATATATATATATATATATATATATATATATATATATATATATATATATATATATATATATATATATATATATGAATGAATTATAAATTAAAGCAAGACCAGGAAGTCCATGAAAATCGTTTAACATTTATGAATAGGCCTACTACCAATGTTACATATATCACTGTGGTATTCACTGTGGTTTCGAGACACTTATTCATCAATTTTTGACTACTGCTTTGACCCTTTTATGGGACTGGCATCTCAGTGGGCATTTCTTTTAGTTGGATTTTTGTTGCCCTTGGCCAGTGTCCTTCCTACATAAAAAAAAAAAAATAATAAATAAATAAATAAATAAAAAAAAATATATATATATATATATATATATATATATATATATATATATATATATATATATATATATATATATATTGCACTGCACAACGCAGTAGAATCTTCTACAACGAAATTACGTAATTTAACCTAAGGATAACAGCTATCATTGTCGCTGTACCTTACTATTTTTTTTTTTTTTTTTTTTTTTTTGCGGTGGATGAGATAAGAAGATACAACTTATCATGTATAGATCGAAAGTCATATATGTTTTATTCCGGAGAGAAAATATTCGCAAGGGCAACTTGCGGATAGCTGAACACAATCTTCACTTAGTGAACTATCGTAGTTTCGATATATAGAAGTATCATTGTAAGTATGCACGTATTTTTTGTATTCGCAAAATCTACAAGAAATAATCATATACATGCATACCTTCTGGAATACCATAAATTTGAAAAAAAAATATTTAAAAAAATAAGAACAGTACGTAGGGCGAGACGGGCAGTGTTACGTTGTCGCGTGAACCTTGTAGCAGAGGCAGGTTACAGGTAGTGGGGAGGTATCCTCGGGAAATTATCAATTAGCACCATTCGTGTTATATATAAGCTCCATATTTACCAGTGAAATCTAGTAGGAGTTGTCGTGAGTGGCAGGAAGGAGTGTATCAAGCGAGGGAAGGACTGGAGGAGGAATAACAGGAATAGTTTGTTGGACTGAGGTGTACGAGGCAGAGGTGTGAGCATGTCGCTAGCACGGGCCCTCTCCCGATCCCTGCCCCTGCTACACGTGCACGGCAGACGGGAGGCAGTTACCATTGCAGTTGCCCACTACCATGACAAGGTGAGTTGCCTGGAGGAGTTAGTTCCGATGTTAAGGCAGACACTCAGAGTTGTCAGGGCGGTGCATCAGGCAGGCAGGCAGACACTTCGCGAATTAGGTAACAAGTGAGAAAATGCAAAGTTGAGTGAATTTGCTAAGTTGTGCAGTGTTATCCTGTCTGTCTATCACACCTCTCCAATTGTTGTATAAATAGCTGTTGTCATACTTTGTTAATGTCCAACACACCTACTTAATGTACCTGTGCAGCACACTTGTGTCAGTGGGAGTATCACTGTTCGTATTAGTTTCTAAGGAGATTTTACACATTATACTATTGTGAGTTTTTTTTTTGGTAATTGTCTAGAGTCCTTACCGGGCCTTATTACTGGTCTATTCACTTCAATTCTTTTACACATACCTTCACATGCACCTAAAACCTAACCTAACCTAACCTAACCTAACCTAACCTAACCTAACCGACTAGAGGGAAGGGGGCATTTGTCCCCCACTTTAAAATGATGTTTTAGGTGCATGTGAAGGTATGTGTAAAAGAATTGAAGTGAATAGACCAGTAATAAGGCCCGGTAAGGACTCTAGACAATTACCTTTTTTTTTTTTCAGCTTGATTTTTCAGGTAAAAAGCATCTCTAATTTCTAGACATTGGTAACTTATATTCTGATATGATTATTATTCCTCAGCAAAATCACATGTATTTTAACAAAGTAAGGAAGCTCAATCTGTAGCAGTCGGTTCTGTCACTCATGGGTCATGGTATCTCACCAGAACTCAGTTTAGTATTATCCTGCAACTACTACATAGTTCTCAAACTGCCAATGAACAATTTTTAAGTAGCTCTACAGTAAAAGGTACCTCAGAATCTAATCAGATCCGACACAATTACTGTAATTTTCTAACTGGTCTCTATTTTCACTTCCCAAGGTGATTGACCACTACGAGAACCCACGCAATGTTGGGTCACTGGACAAGAATGACGAGACAGTGGGGACAGGCCTGGTGGGCGCACCTGCCTGTGGGGACGTCATGAAGCTACAAGTGAAGGTGGATGATAACGGCAAGATCATTGATGCTCGGTTCAAGACGTTTGGATGCGGCTCAGCCATTGCCTCATCCTCTCTAGCCACAGAATGGGTCAAGGGAAAGACTGTGAGTTGTGGGAGAAAGTTATAGGAGGGAATTGTGATGAATGAGAATACAGGACTAGTTACTGTATTTTCCCTGTATTATTATTATTATTTTTATTATTATTATTATTATTTTATTATTATTATTATTATTATTATTATTATTATTATTATTGTTATTATTATTATTACAGTTTATAAATAGGTGACATCTGGGAAAGAATAAAATGTCAGACTAAAGGAGAATAGAGCAGGATGTTGGCTGAGAAGGCTCCTTTTGTTGACAGATGGGCAAAGGATTTTTGGAGGATTGTTGAATATAGAAGAGGATGAGAATATAAAGTGCATAGAATCATTGTTATAATTTGCAGCCACTAAGAGGGTTGGCCAGCTTGATACAATCCATCCATTTGTGTATCTCTCTCTCTCTCTCTCTCTCTCTCTCTCTCTCTCTCTCTCTCTCTCTCTCTCTCTCTCTCTCTCTCTCTCTCTCTCTCTCTCTCTCTCTCTCTCTCTCTCTCTCTCTCACATGTCATCAGCTTATGTCTTAAATATTTTTATACCTGTAGCTATGAGGTAAGATTTAGAGAACAAATTTACTTCTGCTCAGATTTACATATAGACTTTACCTTTCGCAGCTTGATGAAGCTCTCAAGATAAAAAATGTTGACATCGCCAAGGAGCTCAAGCTGCCCCCAGTCAAACTTCACTGCTCCAGTAAGTCTTCATAGAAGATACTGAACCTAAGCATAAGCAAAATATTTATCACTTCAGCTGTATTGTGCTCAAGCTAGGTCAGCCAGGTCTCTCTCTCTCTCTCTCTCTCTCTCTCTCTCTCTCTCTCTCTCTCTCTCTCTCTCTCTCTCTCTCTCTCTCTCTCTCTCTCTCTCTCTCTCTCTCTCTCTCTCTCTCTCTCTCTCTCTCTCTCTCTCTCTCTCTCTCTCTCTCTCTCTCTCTCTCTCTCTCTCTCTCTCTCTCTCTCTCTCTCTCTCTCTACAATTTACAAACTGATTCCTGAACATCCTTGCTTCTCTGAGATTTTAGTGATTTACTTCTTTTTTTTTGTAGAAAATTTGGCAAAAAGATAAAATCATTATTTACCACACACTGGCTGCAAAGATATGCAGTGGAACCTTGGTTACTGAACTTCTCCCTTTCCGAACAACTCTGTTTTCGAACAAAAATTTTAACTCCTAATTGCTTCGGTTGCCATACCATAATTCAGTTTTCGAACAAAGCTACTTAATTTCAAATACTACAAGAGCTGCTATTTATTACTAATTTATAGTTTCCATAAATATTTTCTTAATTTTTATATATTTGAAGGAGAGATGCTGAGGGTAAGACAGTAATTCAGTCCTTGAAATAAGTTAGGTGTGATCCCGTTGAAAAATCAGGGTTACTGTATTGTGGAATTTTGTCTGCTAGTGTGGAAATATTGTGACATTTGGCAGCTGATCATGGAATAAATTTCCACATCCACACCTTCCTGTGTTAATATGAAAAGAAATATGCACTATAAATATGCAAAATTCACATATATATATATATATATATATATATATATATATATATATATATATATATATATATATATATATATATATATATATATATATATATATATATATATATATATATATATTTCAAAGTAATGTTAACTTTCTGAAGTTAGCATACATTTCTCCTTTTATATTTAGTAGCAGATTCTACATAGGTGTTGAAAAACAGACCATTGAATTGGCAACACTCAGTACAGTAAAATCCCTCTCATCCGGCATTCGAGTATCCGGCACATTTTTCCCCGAGCCTTAAAATCAATAAAAAATCAATGTGTACTCATAAAATCGATTAAAATTCCCACTCGAGGCATACTTTGTCCCCTCGCCGCCAGAGTGCACTGCTTCGCGCCACCGGCAGCCCACTGCACTGTGTTTACTCAGTGACTCAGTCCCACGTGTGCACTGTTTTTCGCCTGACGCCTTCATCATGCCTAAAGTTGTAGAAAAGAGGAAGCGTGTTGTGCTTACACTTAAGCAGCTGATCAGATCAGCTGATCTTTGTTATGGTAAGATGCGTGAGTGTAAGGTGGTGATCGTGGACGTAATTTCACTTCTATTCAAGTATCCAGCATGTCGGCGGTCCCGTTGATGCCGGATAAGAGGGATTTTACTGTATTCAACACAGTATTTTGTAGAAATACGGTAACCCTGTGAAGAACCTCAATGTAAATAAACAAGGTTCGGCACTCAGGAGTAATCCCGAGCCACCTGTGGCTCTCTCTATGACCCACAGTGCCATCACTACTGCACAGCTACATTTTCCCAATAGCTTTTCCCAGCTGCAAGACGTCTAAGTGTTATGATCACCTTCATTTTGGTGGTGAGTGGGTTGCTTCTCTCTGTGTAACTGTAAGGCTTCCCTTGCTTGTTCCGTATGTACTGTATGTACTGCTAAGATAAGAAGAAAATTTGTTTCCATCCCCTGAGTGTTATTCATAATTGTCGTTGTCCCTTGAAAACTGTTTACTGATCAGTGGCAAGCTCATATCTGCCCATTATTCTTTGTATGGGATGCTTCAGACCACCTAAGCTCACTGTGCAATATTTCCATGGTAACAGTATGTTTCATCCTTTTCAGTGCTTGCTGAGGATGCCATCAAGGCAGCTTTGAGTGACTATCGGATTAAGCAGTCTTCCAAGGATAAGTTGAAGCAAGAGAAGCAGTAGGTTATCTTAAGAATTGTGGTCATATGATTATTTCATTGTATAGTAAATCCAGGATATATTTAACTAGTTAGCAGAAAGCTGGGATTTTTAAGCTGAAAGCTTGATCAGTCAACTTGCCTTGGGAATTCAAATACAGGCTGGATGATAACCAAAACCTAGCACTTGTCTAATATAGTTGCATTATCAGTCAACTTCCCATGGGAATTCAAACACAGAATGAATAATAACCAAAACCTAACACTTGTCCACTCTGGGTGCATTGGGAAGCTATACCTTGCTATAAACTGTCAGGATCTGTTAGGTTTATCAAATATAGAAACTGATGAGACCCATGCATTATAGAGTTGAGAGACAGAAGACATGGGAGCAAGGTAAAGTTCTGCTTGAAACAGTGTGTGGCTGCTTCATTGTGCTGCTTTTCTCATCCTCTGCTCTGATATTTTGATGCAATTATGAAACAAAAAAGTTAATGCATTATAGTTTAATGTATTTAAGGTTAACTGTACCTTTTATTATGTTCACATAGCAATTCATTGGTTGTATTATATGCAAATGGCAATGAGTATCTGTCACAGAATATTGCAGTTTATGTATAGTACTGTTTTCAAGTCGTAGCTCAAAATTCATAAACTATTGTGAGATTCAGGTTAGTTTCAGATTAATTGCTACTGATTTGTACTCGCCTCTTTTCTTATTTTTGTAAATATGGAAATTATTTTATATCAGAAATATTATGAGGCTAGAGATAATTTTAGGTGTTACACATGTAAACAGTTTATAGCACAGTGGTTATCAAACTTTTTTGCTGAGTGGTACACTAAAGGTATATCTTGGACTCTGACAGTGCACCAAACATATAGTGCAGGCCTACCAAGCAGCACAAATTTAAGAACACTTTCCTATCTAGGAGAAATAGGCAGCACATTTTGGTGATAGTCACACAGTTTGCAACTCACTAGTATAGTGTGAATTTTTTTCTCTCTCTCTCTCTCTCTCTCTCTCTCTCTCTCTCTCTCTCTCTCTCTCTCTCTCTCTCTCTCTCTCTCTCTCTCTCTCTCTCTCTC
Source organism: Scylla paramamosain (assembly GCF_035594125.1). Taxonomy (NCBI): domain Eukaryota; kingdom Metazoa; phylum Arthropoda; class Malacostraca; order Decapoda; family Portunidae; genus Scylla; species Scylla paramamosain. The sequence continues at coordinate 21,617,663 of NC_087160.1, forward strand.
TCTCTCTCTCTCTCTCTCTCTCTCTCTCTCTCTCTCTCTCTCTAGGTTTGTTACAGGCTACCTAATTAGATGTAAGTCATTGCCGGTGTTGTATATTGGATTTAAAAATTTACAGCTTCATAAAATGTCTGTGATCAATAGAGTATGTCCAAAGTTCCAACTTTGTAGAGTTCCTGTTGTGTTGGAAGTGATTATTATTTATGCCATGAAAGTAGAATAAGAAGTGCTACACCAGCATTTTACATGTATATCACTCCCATTAATCAGTTACATGTCTAAAAATCAAATGGGAAATTATTGACATTATGTACTACTCTGGGCAACTTGTACATATGTATTATTTTTTATAGTATATATACAGCAAAGATACATCAGTGTAGATACCTGTATATTAATTGGTTTGCAGTATATATTTTCAATCCATTATTGTTGTATGTGTCCCCTTTTTAAAATATGAAAGGTGAGTTTTCTTTATGCAGTGTTGTGTATTTATTGGCCATGTCTGGTGAGCATTCTGTCCTGCCATGCCAGTGTATTGCATTATTTACTTTACTCAAGCAGCTGACTGATCATTAAATGCAAGGAAGTACCCAAGGAAAAGCATTACACAGAAATCTGGTCTCAAATATAAGGCATTGGATGCATGATAGTGAAGATCTATATAAATTGTCCAGTTGAAGCCTAATTTTACAGTATGAACTTACCATGGTATACATAAGGACAAAGTTGTGTTCCTTTGTTGTGGTGTAGAAAGGTTACAGATACAAATAGGTACATAAAAAAATCTTCAAAAAATTTATTAGCTCCCATAGTCCAGTGAGAAGAATGGTTCATCAACTCTTACTCATGTAGTAACAATGACTATAATTTCATGCAAACACAACAACTGCATTTATAAACTTGCCTTCACTGGACACATAAAAAAACTGAAGAAAATAACATTGCATAACTTGTATTCAAAGCCTGAATTTACATCTATAAAAAGATACATGTTAATAGTTTTCACAGCCACATAGACTTGTATTTATTGAAATTAATGTATTTAATATAAATTGTGTATCATAGGAAATCATCATTTTCAATGATATGCTTCTGAATACTGATACAAATCTGCAGTAACAAATTGGTCCATGGGAAAAATATATACATTTTACTCACATAAATTGATAGTAACGTCCTATATTAGTGTGGTCCAACTGTGGGCCTGTGGGTCACGAGTGGCCTGTGAGTTGATTCTTTGTGGCCCATGAACACTCATATTAATATATTGGTTAATAATGTATTAAAAAGAAATTTCAAGTATAAGTTTAGTGACAAAATGGCCCACAGTTTCAAAGCAGTTGGACCACCCTGTTCTATATAACAGCTATGTAATGCAATGTACTAAATATACAATTCACCTTAATACAACACAACACATATATACTTATTTTTGTGTCAACATACTTAATACAAATTGATCTTGCATAGTGCAAAGACTTGAAAACAACACATTTTCTTTATTATAAGCAAATTATGTAATGTACCAAGCAATGAAAGTTGTAAAGATACATCAGTGTAAATACCTGTATATTAATTGGTTTGCAGTATATTTTTCAATCAATTTGCTAACACAAATAATTAAGCAGTTCTTGACTGGAAGAGATTACTAAAAAAAGCTTGGTTAAGTGGTAATGCATTATTATAGTTTTGTGTGTTCATTAAATTGTCTGAAGGAATATGTTGAAGGGAAAAGATAAAGAGTGACATAGTGAGGTCACTCACTATGTCACTAAAGGCACTAAAGACTAAAGGCAAAGTTGCAAGAAATAGGAATGACACAAGATGCAATGCATGCATAAGAGTAATTAAAACATGGTGCTAACCTCCAACACTTGGAGAATGGTAAAAGAAAGAAGTCAGATTTTTTGTTTGACTTGATGTAGCCAATGGCATTAAGATGAGTGAGAATGAGGTTCTTAATTTCTCAATGAAAAGGTTAGTGAAGTGTGCATTTTGGTTTGGTTGGCATTTTTTTCTCCTAAGGTTGTGAGCATAACTGGTTCATTGGCATATTTACATGAATGTCTTTTCCAACTATAATTTCCTCCAAGTCCAGATCCTGCCTTACCATAACACTCTGAGCACTAGAAGCATGCTGATGATGCTGACAGTGATAATGATGTTGATGGAATGTGTTGCTTCCTGTACCACCACCATCACCAATTGAATAATATTGGAGCTTTTTTATTTATTTTTTTTTCCGTAAGTGTTGATATTACATGCAGTATACATTTATCTAACATTTAATATGAAAATATCTTGTCAGATCTTAACATCTAGAGCTAAAACAGTAGTTATTATCAGTCATGACTAATACTGGTGTAAAGTAACACTCATGGTCTGAAAGTATACGACTTTCTTATATCATCAGTTTTCACAAGAGGCCACATACTTTTTGATATGATGCACAATGGCTACAGTATTCCTAGTATATGGTAGTTGTCCTTTTTCTAGCAGCTGACTGGTCTGAAAGTTCTCTGTGATATTAAAATGTTACATAAAAGTTTATTGGGATCTGAACAGAACTCAATTTGAGCAAAAACTACAACCACCATAATAATATGGATTGTGTTGCCATGTCAGGTGTTTTATTAGTGACAATATATTTACAATTATAGATTTCACAGATCTTCAGCTCCTTCATTTTTAAATTCTGCCAGAAACTTTGCAAACACTCCTCTCTTCTCAAGAAAGGTGAAGGCTCCGAGTAACCTCTTCTTTGATATATTGTTACTTCCAAGAAAGTCATGGATGCTGACTACCAGGAACATAAAACCATACATCCACATTTCTTCCATGTTGGCCATCAGTTGCTCCAAGGTGACTCCCACTTCCCCCCCACCAGCCTCCACCACCTTGCAGAGGGCAGCCCAGTAGTCTTGCATGATGTCTTCCAGGTGTTCCTCCAGCACATGAGGGTCAGTGCTCATGAAGAACATGGACATGATATCACCAACAGGATTGTCCAGGTGACAGAACTGCCAATCAATAATGTTGACCAAACTCTCATCTGCAGAGTACAGGAGCTGCCCAGCCCACAGATCTCCATGCACCACAGTCTTGAGTAGTGGGTGCCTCTTCGAAGTAGAGCGAATGTGTCTTGTTAGGGGAGTGAGTGCCTTGAACACCTCAGCAAGGGACGTACCTGTGTGCATCTCTGCCATAGTGTTCATATTAGGCACAAAGAACTGTTCATAAAAATCTGTGCTAAACTCTTTTGCCAAGGGTGATGGGCATCCCCCTTCCTGGTGCTGCTGTTGGTAGAGGATGCCAGCACCATGAATTAATGCCACTGCCCTGAGTGCTGTCTTGGTTTGAGCCAGTGTGCTGCCATCTCTGATCAGCACACTTTTATATTGATCCACGCTGAGATCACGAAGAACAATGGTGATGGCAGAGTCTGAAAGACTAGCAAAGAAGACTTCTGGCACAGGTGGGACAATGCCACTCCTTGCACAGATTGCCTTAAAGTCTGGGCTGCTAACAAACTGATAGAATTCAACTTCCCGCTTGGCCAGTCCACCGTTGGCTAGGAACTGGACTAGCTTGGGATCTTGTGGCAAGAACTTGAAGACCAACTTGCACTCCTGCTCCTCATCATTTGCTGGGGATATGTATTGGACCTTAACAAAAGATATTTCACTCAGGAAACCTTCTCGTTCTTGTGGCACAGTAGAGGACCAGAAAGCCACTTTGATGCTGCATTCCATCTTGATGGACAGCATCTTCTCCAGCCACAGCTGAGTTATATCACTGTCACTCTTTAAAGGTTGTAAATCCATGGCCTCAATATTTCTTGTTAATATTATTTAAAGTGCATTACTGTCCTGAAAGAAGGAAGTATGTGCTGATATTCATGGGAATTCTCATTTAATGCAATACAGTTACTAAATAAATATAGAAAACTAGTGATTAAATTAGCTAAAAGAGGCTAATGCTGCATTAATTTAAAGATTTACTCTTTTGTTACAAGTTTTAAAACACCACATGGACTAAGTAATACACATCCCTGCTAAATGCATGGCTGTCTCCTCTGCTGTCCCAGCACCATGTGATTCCAGTGTTATGGTGAATTAAATCAACCACTTATGAAGAAATATCTGATGGAATTTTGATGGAAACTTCTACTGCAGGGAAAGGAACAACTAATATAATACACAAAATCCACATTACAAACTTGTTCATTGATTTCCAGTATTTATGTGTACATCCCCAGTACAAACTTGTCATTCATCCTCAATACAAACTTGCCCATTCATCCCCAGTACAAACTTCTCTATACATCCCCAGTAAAAACATGTCCATTCATCCACAGTACAAACATGTTTATACATCCTCAGTACAAATTACACATGAGTGGTGGTGATGCAAAGGAGAGGACTGTATTGCTCTTCACTTCACACATTCCCTAATTGATTTATTCCTTGTTTGTAAATATGTGAGAAAGAAAATTTCTGAAAACACTCTTCTCCTCCAGGAAGCAGACAGCACCTCTAACACGTTCTTCAGTGATATGGCTCTTCAGTAAGTCAGGAAGAGAGGCACAAAAGAAAGCATAGCCATACATCCACATGGACTCAACGTTACAAACAAAATCTTGGAATGACACGTCAACTGTAACTCCATTATTCTGAAGCGACTGCTCAAAACTCCTCCAGTAACACTCAAGAATTTCAGTCAGGTGTTCTGTGTAGCAAGATACCTCAGCACTCATCAAAAGCAAAGTTAGTATATCACAGACAATGTTTCCAACTCGACAAAATTGCCAATCAAAGATACAAGCATCTTGGTCATTTTGTGAGAACATCACATTAGCAGTCCAAAGATCTCCATGGATAATTGACTTCAAGAAGGGGTGCTTCTCCTCCACTGAGAAAAGGTGACTTGTTAGAGGCAGGAGAGCCTTCAGTGTGTTTACAGTGGGTGTTCCTTCAAATATCTTTATTTGTTTATTAATACCATCAACAACATAATTTTTAAAGTAAGAAATATCAAGAGAAATATCCCAAGCACGTTTTCCTTGCTTCTGTATAGTTGCAATGCCTGAGCCATGGATGACTGCAACTGTGGCCAAGACACACTTGATCTGTTTGAGGGAGTTTCCCTCTGCAGGTGCTATGAGCCTAAAGCCATCACTACACAGATCTTGAAGAATTATTGTTATCTTGCTGTCCTCAAGTCCAGCCCAGTACACCTCAGGAACTGGGTGATGCAGTCCACTGGCATCACAAAACTCCCTGAACTCCCTCGAGAAGGCATGTTTGTAAAACTCAACCTCCCTCTCTGCCAAATGGCAATTCTTCATGATATCTAGAAGTGTCTTCTCATAACATGGCATGAATTTTGCAAACAGGGACCTCTTGTCCTCTGGTGTTCCCTCTCTGGTAGAGAAGCAGATCTGTATAAAGCACACTTCACTCATGTATCCACTCCTGGTCTCTGGTAATTTCATAGACCAGGAGATGAGCTTGAGGGGGGGACCCAGCTTGTGCCTGAGCACCTGCTCAAGCCAAGCATGGGTGATTTCTGCTGGTGAGGAAAGTGGTGTGATAGATGAGTGCTCCATTCTGTATCTGGTTTGTTGGTAAGTTTATCTTGATGGATGGCGACCTGAGCCTGAAAATTATTGACTCTTTAGTATCCTTATTATGTCTCAGTTAAGAACTGTATCTGAATATTTTGTTGAGATCTTTTTATTCAGTTCCCCAAATCAATAAAATATTTCAAGCCAAATCACCACTGAAGGGTAGTGGCACGATACTCAAGACTGACCAAATTCCACTAAACCACTTGAGCCATGTTGGTCATTGTGGCTCACAGGAGTAATAGTCTGCACCTTTAGTGTTCTGTCAAGACTTGGATCCCTAGCTTCTCACTATCATGATTTAACTCTTAATATAAATTCCTAGTTTTTTTCAGAAGTGAAGGCATTGCATTCTTGAGTTGTCAATTCCATTACCAATTTAAGGAAACATAAAAAATAATTGCCAATGAACAGTTTAAACTGGATAACCTGTTTTATAAATTTTTCTGACATATATGTGCCGTTACCATTTTTAGATAGAGTATTCAGCTCCTGAAATGAGATATTGGTGATGGCGATGATGACAGTAATGATACCCGTAATTTAGTTTCTAATGGAAAATCCTGTCCTCAAGACTGAATGTCAACTTATTTTCCATGGACCTATTATTCTGGTGCATATTGTTTTATGAGGTAAATCAGAGTATGATAATCATTCAATACAAACCACACAGCACTTGAGCAACCAAGAATGCAAACAGATCACTCAACAAACACATAGGGCAGTTTTCTAGCCACACCATTCTCTGATGCCTAAGGTTTTTACTTCTTATACGAATCCACACCATGCCCCTTCCTACTACTCTCTCTACATATATGCAGTATTATAGTTTAAAAATTTCATCATCTTTGTTATAAATTGGATGGATTTTTTTGTATATATTGTTCTAATTTCATCTCTTCCATTTTCTTTTCTGAAAAATGTAACAAACAATGTGAATTCAATACATTTTTACTTATTTCTCTGAGAAAGAAAATTTTTGAAAACTTCCCTCTTCTCCAGGAATTGGACAACAGCTCGGACACGGTCTTCAGTGATGTTGGTTTTCAGCAAGCCTGGCAGGGAGGCACACACAAATGAGTAGCCATACATCCATATGAGCTCAACATTACAAACCAAATCTTGGAATGACACATCAACTGTGACTCCATTTTTCTGAAGTGACTGCTCAAAACTCTTCCAGTAACACTCAAGAATTTCAGTCAGGTGTTCTGTGTAGCAAGATACCTCAGCACTCATCAAAAGCAAAGTTGTTATGTCACAGGCAATATTTCCAACACAAGCAAACTGCCAATCAAAGATACAAGCATCTTGGTCATCTTGTGAGAACATCACATTAGCAGTCCAAAGATCCCCATGGATGATTGACTTCAGAAAAGGGTGCTTCTCTGGCACTGAAAAAAGTTCATTTGCTTTTGGAAGGAGAGCCCTTAGTATGTCTACAGTGGGTGTTCCCTCAAATAACTCAATTTGTGTATTGATACCTTTTGTAACATAATGCCCAAGATGAGACATATCAAGAGGAATGTCCCCAGGATGTTTTCCCTCCTTCTGTATAGTTGCAATGCCTGAGCCATGGATGACTGCAACTGTGGCCAAGACACGCTTGATTTGTTTGAGGGAGTTTCCCTCTGCAGGAGCTATGAGCCTAAAGCCATCACTACGTAGATCATGAAGAACTATTGTTATCTTGCTGTCCTCAAGTCCAGCCCAGTACACCTCAGGAACTGGGTGATGCAGTCCACTGGTCTCACAAAATTCCCTGAACTCCCTTGAGAAGGTATGTTTATAAAACTCAACCTCCCTCTCTGCCAAGTGACAAGTTTTCATGAAATCCTGAAGTGCCTTCTCACCATCTGGCATGAATTTTGCAAACAGGGACTGCTTTTCTTCTGGTGCTCCCTCTCTGATAGAGAAGCAGACCTGTATAAAGCACACTTCACTCAGGTATCCACTCCTGGTCTCTGGTAATTTCATAGACCAGGAGGTGAGCTTGAGTGAGGGGCCCAGCTTGTGCCTGAGCACCTGCTCAAGCCAAGCCTGGGTGATTTCTGCTGGTGAGGAAAGTGGTGTGATAGATGAGTGCTCCATTCTGTAACTGGCTTGTCGGTAAGTTTATCTTGATGGATGCCAACTGGAGCCTGAAAATTACTCTCTTTAGTACCCTTATTATGTCTCGGTTAAGAATTAGATATGAATTTTTATTGTAGGCAAATATCTTTTTTGAGGGGAATCACTACTAAAGTGCTGTGGCAGAATAATCCAATTCAGTCATGTTGATCATCATGGCTCGCTGGTGAGGTATCTTGTGTCATGGCCTGCCTTAGAACACCATAGAAACACTGAGAAACTGAACTGAAGGCAACATAAACTTTGGAAGTAAACCTCTGTTGGGATACTCATGGAAATACAAAATTGATACCTCTACCAGTTGAACAAAGATGATCAACAAGGACTGCCCTGTAACAACACCTGTATCATGTGTCCTGTCTGGAACTCAATTCCTTACTCTTCAATTATGGTTTAACCCTCTAGATGAATTTCCTAGCCCTTTCAAAGTCAGAGCATTACTTAAGCACCTTTATCTCCATTATCATCACTCTCTATGGGTCCACTGCAGGATAGAGCCCTCCCCCAGCCTTCTCCAAGCCACCCAAAAAAACTTCTTATCTCATTTCAGCATTTTGTTCTATGTCTGCTACAAGTCACTGAACAACTTTATTACATTTTCTTATTTTCAAGTAATTAAACTCAGCACACATCACACAGAGAGTTCTTTACAGTGTCATGAAACCTAAGAATTGGCCCAACTTGCCACTCTCTCTATGGTTTATGCAGTACAAAATAAGAAAAAACCTCAGTGTTAATGTAGTTTTGTGCAATACAAAGCGTCTATGTACAGTATGGCTTTCCCTATGTCTCACTATATCAAGTATTTTGAATCCCAGTATCATCCATCGGTAATCAATAATAGCATCAGCAACAAATTTTGTGGAGATCTAACTGAACAGGAGGCTTGTCAGTATTTCATGAGATCATCACTGTTTTTCAGAATCTCATATATGATGCTATATTCTCAGTTTCTCAACAGCCATGACTGAGATAGAAGTATGATTTTTATTTTTAGTGTTATGTGACTCTCTAGAATAAGGCAGTTAGTTGAACTTGCATGGCTAAGAGACTGATGCATGCCAATCTGCCCCACTAAGGGTTTCATTAGGAAGATAAAAATTTTATTTGATTTAGTTGCACAGCTGTGAGACTGACATTATGGTAGTAACTTTCGGGGAAAGATCTAGGTAGTATATGTTTGCTTCCCCACCATAGAACTCCCACCCACTGGGTTCTTAAGCTTGTGCAATAATGAAATATGAAAGCATTATACAAAACTACAGACTGACCACATTCTCAGTGTCAGTGTGAACATCTGACAGTGAAACTATTATCTACAGTGTCTACTCTATACATACAAGTATTTGATAATACAGGAGGGTATACCCATCACTTACCTTTTTCTTTTTTTTTTCCTTTTTTTTTTCTTACCAATTTGAATCCATCCATTCATCCATCCATGTATCTGGGTACTCATCCTTCCATCCATCCATCTATCCACTCATCCATCCATCCAATCTTCTATCCACATTCATCCATCCACTGATCCACTCATCCATCTATCTATTCATCCATCCATCTGTTTATATTAATTTGTAAAGGGGAATGTTGAAGGTTATAGGATATGTGACAGGAACAATAAAGAGCACAGTAATATGTGACAAGGGAATGTTGAAGATTATTGTAACATAACGGGGGAATGCTGAAGGTTATAGGGCTATGTGAGGACGAAATGTTGAAAATTATATCAAGATTCAAGATAGCCTAAATTTGTGATTAATGAATACTCCCTTCAGATGGTTAAGGCATGTCTACCCCAAGAAACATTGCTTGTAAACAATGTTCCCAAACTGCTTCTCGAACAATATTTACAGATGGATGGATGAAAGGATAGATGGATGAGTGGATTAGTGGATGGATGAATGTGGATAGAAGAATGGATGGATGGATGAGTGGATAGATGGATGGATGGAAGGATGAGTACCCAGATAGATGGATGGATGGATGGAAGGATGAGTACCCAGATGGATGGATGAATGGATGGAAGGATGAGTGGATGAATGGATAGATTATTAGACAGATGGATGAGTAAATGGATTGATTGGTGGATGAGTAGACGAATGGATAGATGAGTGGATAGATAGTCTAGACAGGAAACACTTTTCCAGCTGTTTCCCAAATGTGTGCAATGTTTCTTAGCGTGGAAATGTCTTTAGTTACCTGTGTTGTGACCTATACTTGCAGCCAAGCTTTTTCAGAATGACTTGTACTTTCGGCTGATAAGTTGAAGCCCGCCCTGTAGTCCTGCAGAGAAAAAAAGAAAGAAAAAAAAGAGAGAAATTAAGAGACAATAGAGAAACCTAGAACATGTACAGATATTTCCTTGACCCACCCCCCAAAAAAAAAAAATAAATAAATAAATAAATAAAAAAGTAAATGTATGTATTGTAGCTTTACTGGTTTTCCTGCTCTTTTCGTTTCTTCTCTCACATCCTCCAAAATGTTGTGCAGAACTTATTACTATTATTGATTTTTTTTCCTCCGTGTCAGTTCACACTACGTTGCAACATTATACTTTACAACGGGTTCAGTCATATTGTTCTTGATGGGGGGGAGGGGGTGGGGGTATTCGGCTCAGGCAAGGCGGCAAGCGGCGCAGGGGAAAACAAACACAGCTGACCCAAGGATGCCGACTGCCGTGCCTCTCAGGACACTGCTAGAGAGAGCACCGGCGTAAACTGTATCATCACTGCCTTTCAGCAACAACAGTGATGGTGAGGACATAATGTTTACCAACAATTTGGTATTTGTATTTGTTAGGTATATTATTTTTTTCCAGATATAGTTACCACATAATAGTTTCTTTTTCCAATGATATTCAGAGAAGAGTTATCTTTATAAGTTATACAGATCCTAAATCGCTTTGCCGTCTTTAAGGTAAGCAGTCATCCTTATAGATGCGATGAGTTTCAGATGCAGTGGGGGCGAGGGCTGCTAAGGGTGGTGTGGGGTGCCCCGGTGTGGGTGGTGGCAGGCCGGGCACTGCACTGGCCTGCTAACAAGGTCAGAAGCACGTTTCTACAGTATTTTGAAAATCTGGATCACCACGTTGTGTCATCCAGCCCTGTGATTCCCTGGAATGACCGCACTTTGACTTATGTTAATGCTGGAATGAATCAGGTGGGTGCTTGTCAAATAATTCAGCTTATTTTATATCTCAGATGCTAAAATATAGTTTAAGATTATCTTTTTGTATTGTTTGAAAATGTGTTCCAAGAATTTTGAAAAGCATAATTTTGTGATTTTTATTTATATTTTATTTGTTTATTTTTTTTTTTTTTATGTGATTAAACACAATAAAAATGGAAAGAAAAACCCCTGTAAAGGTGCCAGTCTTTTAAGACATCAGTCCAAAAGCAAAAGCATTGTCATATTTGAAGTGTCTTGGAACAAATTACAGATATTCTGGTATTTAAGATATTGTATTATTGGTGTAGTTGATCATGCTATTTATTTATTTCAATAGTTCAAGCCAGTGTTCCTTGGAGAGGCTGAGCGGCCATGTGCTCGTGCTGCCAGCAGCCAGAAATGTGTGCGTGTGGGAGGGAAGCACAATGACCTGGCAGACGTGGGCACTGACACCTACCACCACACCTTCTTTGAGATGATGGGCAGCTGGTCCTTTGGTGATTATTTTAAGGTTAGTGTTAAAGAAATGTTGATAATGTTTAGAAATAAATTATTATTTCTGCCATTTGTGCAAGTTTCTGCCCTTGAGTAAAGCTGACCTGGCAGACATTACTAGAACTGACTGAAAGACAATATGTTTATTGCTTGGTGTACTTCTTACTGCCTTTTTCTTACAGTAAAAGCCAAAAGCTAACTCTGTCATAACCTCTTCATATCCATTATTTTTTTCTGCAGGTCTCTGATCACTCTCTTTATAAGTGTTATTATGGGAAGCATTTGGCTTATTTTAAGGGATATACACTATTTAAAAGAAAGAAAGATGCATTTGAAGTTCTTGTAGTTGTAATTATTCCAAAACAGACAGAGAATCAGATGACAAATTTTACTCGATTGGCCTTGAACAGACAGATACCAAAAAAATGAATGGAAACAGTTGGGGGAGGCCTTCATCCTGCAATTAAATCTTAAGAACTTAATGAACATTAGAACATTTATTAATAGCCAATGTCATTACAGATAAATTAATCAATACAAATGCAGTTAGCAGCCAACTTATACATAGCAAAAGCTTTTCAGGGAAGCAGAAAAAAATAAAAAAGGCTGATATATACATTTTGATATACAGCTTTGGGATGACTGAAGTGAAGCTAAATGCTAATATGTAGAAGATGATGATTGCTGAAACATGATGCTAAGTTACGTTTTTCAGGAGGAAGCGTGTCGCATGGCTTGGAGACTGCTGACAGAGGTGTACCAGCTGCCTCCTTCCTCGCTCTATGTCACATACTTCAAAGGGGACGAGGAGCTGGGTCTGGAGGCCGACCTGGAGGTGAAGCACATCTGGAGAGGCATAGGGTGTGTGGTGCTTGACAGGCTTGGCACTGTTTACAGTCATAGGCTTCATGTTGCATTATGTGTAAGGGATGTCCACATGAGGAGTATGCATGGTTAGAGGGCAACAAATATCAAATTTTTCATGAGTGAGTTAATAAGTATCAAGTTAAACAATAACTTGTCCATCCTAACCCCATAATTTTGCTGATGTTATTTGCTATCTTTTTTTTTTCCTTTTTCAGGAAAGTAAAAGTACCTTAGTGAAATCCATCGTAATAAAAGAACTATATATTACAGTGTTCCTGAGGAGAGAATTCTTCCCTTTGGCATGAAGGACAACTTCTGGGAGATGGGAATGTTTGGCCCCTGTGGACCCTGCACAGAAATCCACTATGACCGCCTCTCTCGCCCCTATGCTGGGGAGAGAGTCAATCTTGGGGTGGAGGACTTGATAGAGCTGTGGAATATAGTGTTCATCCAGTTTGAGAGGTAGTGTGATAGTTGTGCTGCAGGACTTTTAGGTGTTTTGAAGGGTTGCAGGAGTGTTGTCTGCTGCAGAGTGAAGAACTGTTTGAGTAGTGGTGTGAAATGAGATTGGCTGGACTTTAACATTTGGAGAGGATTGTGTATTGTGAGTTGAGAGAGAGAGAGAGAGAGAGAGAGAGAGAGAGAGAGAGAGAGAGAGAGAGAGAGAGAGAGAGAGAGAGAGATATGTGTAGATCTATCTATACATCAGTCTTTAAATCAGGAGCTGAGGAAAGGCAGCCACATAAATACATTGAAATTCACAAGTGTTCCCTGACATTCTGTAAGGCACTGAATGTTTTAAATTAGTCTGCTAATCTTGCCTCTTATACACAGACTACAAGACAGCAGCCTGCGGAACTTAGGGACTCACTTTGTTGACACTGGGATGGGTCTGGAGAGGATCACAGCAGTGCTCAACAACAAGTCTTCAAACTATGACACTGATCTCTTCATGCCAATATTCTCTGCCATCCAAAGGGTTTGTTCCATTCTCTATCCCTTCTGATCACTATCATGACTGCTGACTGATGCTGTAACACGTCTTTTAACTGTTTTATGTGATTGGGTTTTGATAAGAAAAAAATTATCTATACAGTATAGACAAAATATCTTAGGTACTTGGTATAAAAGTAGAATCTTAAGTTTAATCCTCACAGCACATTTGGTGGCCAGGCTTAAAGAATACTTGCACCTTATTCCTTGTGTGATATGAAGGGTGATTAAAAGGAGTGAAAAAGGGAAATGGAACCTCTTCCTCTATGTTTTTATTTGTTGAGGCAGGGTGTTTTTTTTTTTTTCATATATATTATGTAGGAGGGACACTGGCCAAGGGCAACAAAAATCCAATAAAAAAAAATGCCCACTGAAATGCCAGTCCTATAAAAGGATCAAAGCAGTAGTCAAAAATTGTTGGATATGTGTCTTGAAACCTCCCTCTTGAAGGAATTCAAGTCATAGGAAGGTGGAAATACAGAAGCAGACAGGGAGTTCCAGAGTTTACCAGAGAAAGGAATGAATGATTGAGAATACTGGTTAACTCTTGCATTAGAGAGGTGGACAGAATTGGGGTGAGAGAAAGAAGAAAGTCTTGTGCAGTGAGGCCACGGGAGGAGGGGAGGCATGCAGTTAGCAAGATCAGAAGAGCAGTTAGCATGAAAATAGCGGTAGAAGATAACTAAAGATGCAACATTGCGGCGGTGAGAGAGAGGCTAAAGACAGTTAGAGGAGAGGAGTTGATGAGATGAAAAGCTGTTGATTCCACCCTGTCTAGAAGAGCAGTATGAGTGGAACCCCCCAGACATGTGAAGCATACTCCATACATGGACAGATAAGGCCCTTGTACAGAGTTAGCAGCTGGGGGGGTGAGAAAAACTGGCGGAGACATCTCAGAACGCCTAACTTCATAGAAACTGTTTTAGCTAGAGATGAGATGTGAAGTTTCCAGTTCAGATTATAAGTAAAGGACAGACCGAGGATGTTCAGTGTAGAAGAGGGGGACAGTTGAGTGTTATTGAAGACACTGTTATGTCTTAGTTATTCTTGTAACAGGGACCATAGTGTGGTATCAAGATAGATATCATTTAAACTTGTGGGTAGCCATAATAGTGGAACATGGTGCATGAAAGGAATTATATGTTATATCAAGAGTTGTGTTATTTACATTAAAAGAAAATATGTTTTGACAGATGAGTGGCAGACCAGTCTACAGTGGCAGCTTCAGTCGTGACAACCAGTGCCTGGACACAGCGTACCGAGTGTTGGCAGACCACGCACGGATGGTAACGGTGTGCCTGGCTGATGGCATGTTCCCCCAGGAGTGGTGAGTCACTTATTGAATGTTGCAGGCATTGGGTAATGAATGGTATGAATTATATTACCTTGCTTGAAATAATCTACCCTCTGAGACAGTTGCAAGATAGCATGATAATCCCCAATGTGTGCCATTACCTTGTAGCTACAATCTCAACCACATCATCAAGCGCTCCCTCTCCATCGGGTGCAAGCACTTTGGCTTCACACGGGGGCACGGTGGCCTGGGGGAGCTGGCCAGGGTAGTGGCTGAGACGCTGGGACAGGCTTACCCAGAGCTGATGACACAGCTGCCGCGCATCACCACTGTCCTGGAGCATGAGGAGGAGGCATTCTACGACACACAGAAGGATGTTTCCAGGTGGGGTGGTGAACTGTTATCTCTGTCTCTCTCTGTCTCTGTCTCTGTCTCTGTCTCTGTCTCTGTCTCTGTCTCTCTCTCTCTCTCTCTCTCTCTCTCTCTCTCTCTCTCTCTCTCTCTCTCTCTCTCTCTCTCTCTCTCTCTCTCTCTCTCTCTCTCTCTCTCTCTCTCTCTCTCTCTCTCTCTCTCTCTCTCTCTCTCTCTCTCTCTCTCTCTCTCTCTCTCTCTCTCTCTCTCTCTCTCTCTCTCTCTCTCTCTCTCTCTCTCATTGGTACATTACAATTCATACTGTTTTGATGTTATTATGGCCTGAACATTTGGGGCATCTGAATTACATAACTTTGTGTGAAATATTGCTTCTTATACCCCTTCACATCAATTTCTCAATGTTTCCATGATGCTCCAAAGTTGAACATGATCTATATGTATAAAAATATTCTTGTCCACTAATATGTTAAGTAGGATAAGATTAAGATTCATATAAAAGTAATATCATAGTCAAGAGATTATGAGAAAATGACAATAAACAGAAAGATGGTGATGAAGATAGAATTAATATTATTACATGCATTTCAGAGGGTGGAAAAATTTGGTTATGGAAAGACCTGAGTTGGCCAGTGTTACTTGCTACCATGTACCAAGAAGTGTTGAAGGCATTGAGGACATGCTCCCACACCTGCCCAAGTGGAGAGAGCGAGGCAACACACTCCCCGGTGATGCGGCACACAAACTGTACGCCACCTATGGCTTCAGCATCGCTTTGATCAACGAACTGGCCCAAGTGTATGGCCTTGTGGTGGACGAGGAGGGACTTGAGGCAGCCATGGAGGAGGCAAGACAAAGGGCAAGAGAGGGACAGGTGAGAGCTTACTATGGCATGGGAGTGAACAAGGATGGAAGGTTACTGGAAGACCTCCAAGCATCAAACATACCCTTAACTGACGACAGTGCAAAATACCTTTATAACACTGACTCTCAAGGGCGCTACGAATTTCCACCTGTTGAAACAAATATCCTGGCATTGGTTGTGGATGGCAGCCGAGTGGAAAGGATAAGAGGCAGTGCAACTGTTGGTGTCATCTTAAAGGCAACCAATTTCTACCATGAGTCTGGTGGGCAGGATGGGGACACAGGCTGGCTGGAGACAAGTGGTGCACAGTTGAGAGTAAGCTCTGTAGACAACATTGGCGGCTACCTCATCCACTGGGGCCTTCTTGAACACGGCGAGGTGGCAGTGGGAGACACGGCTGTGGTTAGGATATCTGAGATGCCACGGCTGGGTTGTATGAGGAACCACACAGCCACACACCTGCTAAACAGTGTCATCAAGACCATCACAGGTAAAGGTGGTATGTTTGACTTGCAGTATTTAGCAAGTTTGTAATGCTTTTTTTTTTTTTTTTTTTTTTTTTTTTTTTTACTTTCTATGTCCAACTGCTCATCACTATTCTAATACAGATAGTCTTAAGTGTTCCTCTTGTGGCAGAAAGGAAGATTGGGAATTAAGTTTTAACTTTTTTTCTCTTTGAAGTAGATTTGCAGGACCTTGAATTATTGTAGCTTGAGATTCAAAATAGTAGACTTGTATTTGCTGCAAATGATGTTTATGTGCTGATATTCATGTAATTGTGTTACTTATGAAAGTGATTTAGTGTTTTATCTCTTATTGTAATAGTGTGATTTAAATTCCTCTTGCCTTCATAACTGTCAAAGAAAGCAATGTTATTTGGCACATCTTTCCTTAATTACTAATCGTCTTGCTTTCATAACTGTCAAAGAAAGCAGTGTTATTTGGCACATCTTTCCTTAATTACTAATCACTCTAAGACATCTCAAAGACTTGAACCTTCCATCACCAGAATCTCATGCACTTTATATTTCTACCCAGAATCATGCCAAGTCTGTTCTCCAACTAGCCAGAAACTCCTTCATTAATAGAAAGTGTCAAAATCTTTCAAGATCCAACTCCTCTCATGACTTCTGGCACCTAGCCAAAAACACCCCCAATAACTTTGCTTCTTCGTTCCCTCCTTTATTTCAACCAGATGGCGCCACTGCCATCTCATCTATCTCTAAAGCTGAATTCTTCATTCAAACCCTTGCTAAAAATCCTACCTTGGATGATTCAGGGCTTGCTCCTCCCTCTCCTCCACCCTCTGACTACTTCATGCTACCCATTAAAATTCTTTGCAGTGATGTTTTCCATGACCTCACTGGCCTAAACTCTCAGAACGTTTACGGACCTGATGGGGTTCCTTCTATTGTTCTCCGAAACTGTGCCTCCATGTTTGCACCTTGCCTTTGTCTGTCAACATCTACCTTTCCTTCTTGCTAGAAGTTTACCAACATTCAGCCTATTCCTAAAAAAAAGGACAGTTCTCATCCCTTGAACTAATGTCCTATTGCTTTAATTTCCTGCCTATCTAAAGTTTTTGAATCTATCCTTAACAGGAAGATTCTTAAACATCTATCACTTCTTAACCTTTTATCTGATTGCCAGCATGGGTTCCAACAGGGCTGCTCTACTGGTAATCTCCTGGCTTTCCTTACTGAGTCTTGGTCATCCTCTTTTAGAAATTTTGGTGAAATTTTTGCTGTTGCCTTAGACACATCAAAAGCTTTTGACAGAGTCTGGCACAAGGCTTTGATTTCCAAACTATCCTCCTACAGCTTCTATCCTTCTCTCTGTAACTTCATGTCAAGTTTCCTTTTTTGAGTGTTCTATTGCTGCTGTGGTAGATGGTCACTGTTCTTCTAAATATATTAACAGTGGTGTTACTCAGTGTTCTGTCCTGTCACCCACTCTCTTCCTATTATTCATCAATGATCTTCTAAACCAAACTTTTTGTCCTATCCACCCCTACATTGATGATACCACCTTGCACTTTTCCACATCTTTTTATAGATGTCCAACCCTTCAGGAAGTAAATAGTTCATGCAGGGAAGCCACAGAATGCCTAACTTCTGATCTCCCTAAAATTCTGATTGGGATTGTATTGTTCAATGTCTCAAAACTCAATTCCTCCATCTATCAACTCAACACAACCTTCCAGACAACTATCCCTTCTTCTTCAGTGTCACTCAACTGTCCCCCATCTTCGGTCTGTCCTTTACTTGTAATCTAAACTGGAAACTTCACATCTCATCTCTAGCTAAAACAGCTTCTACAAAGTTAGGCCTTTCGAGATGTCCATGCCAGTTTTTCTCACCTTTCCAACTGCTAACTCTGTACAGGGGCCTCATCTCTCCATTATTGGAGTATACTTCACATGTCTGGGAGGGTTTCACTCATATCACTCTTCTAGACAGGGTGGAATCAAAAGCTTTTCGTCTCATCAGTTCCTCTCCTCTAACTGATTGTCCTCAGCTTCTTTTCTCATTGGCGCAGTGTTGCATCTCTTGCTATCTTCTACCGCTATTTTCATGCTAACTGCTCTTCTGATCTTGCTAACTGCATGCCTTCCCTCCTCTTACAGCCTCACTGCACAAGACTTTCTTCTTTCTTTCATCCTTATTCTGTCCACCCCTCTAATGCAAGAGTTAACCAGTATTCTCAATCATTCATCCCTTTCTCTGGTAAACTCTGGAACTCCTTACCTGCTTCTGTATTTCTTCATTCCTATGACTTGAACTCCTTCAAGAGGGAGGTTTCAAGACACTTATCCTTTAATTTTTGACTACCACTTTGGATCCTATTCAGGGAACAACATTTCAGTGTTTTTTTTTTTTTTTTCTCTTATTGTATTTTTGTTACCCTTGGCCAGTGTCCCTCCTACATAAAAAAATCTTTAAATTTGGTAAAACTTTCAAAATCTATTCTTTATAGATACCATTTTTTTTAGATGCTTATAAAGATTTCATATATTACTTCTGGTGCTGTTAATTGTTTTGTATGGCAGTGAAAGGGTTAAAGTTGTACTTCTTTACAATATTGATCTGTTTCATAAATAGAAGTTTTCTATAGAAGGCTCTAGATCAATTTATGATAGAATGGCATGAGTAGGTGATGTGTTGCAGGTGTGTCATGCCAGACCTCCTCCAGAGTGACTCCTGACTACCTCCTCCTGCAGCTACACACCTATCAGGCTCTCACTCCCTCAGCCCTCACTGAGGCTCACCACTTGATCAAGGTAGGCTCTCTCCTTATGTTCATTTCCCATCACTGTAATCTGTATAGAGTTTTATGGCAAGAAATCACCTCACTATAAGATTATATTAAATGTTCAATAGGTATCCTGTATAATGAATAGCTAAATACCACCACCGACTGTAAATATCAGACAGTCATATATAAATAATGACTGTTATGTTTAATATCCTGAAAGGAGTATAATGGCTCTCTTTTCCAGGCTTATGTGCATTCTATAGGTCCTGTAGGCCCTTGTGATTTTAGTATTTTTCCCATGCACTCATCTCACAGTCTCTGATGAAGGCAGCAGTCAAAATGTTAGAGTATCTTTGCATCATCCTAGATTTTCTCTCACCACCATGTTCCACTCAAGTCTCCTTAGTGTATGGGGGACATGTGTCAACAGTTGATGTAAGCATAGTAAAGAAATTTATCTCATAGACTTGGTAGAATGATACCCAAATTTACAGCCATACTTAACACTTTATATTCCTCAGAGTTGGATAGCCCAGCAATTGAGATAAATTTAACACAGACATTCATTACATAGAGAAGGAATCAGATAATTTAGTGAAGGATAATAAAACTTACAGCCACACTAAGTCTTTATTCCTTTATACAGAGTTGGATAGCCCAGCAGTGCCCCATCCATCGCAGAACCATCGGCTTTCAGGAGCTGCTGCAGGAGGGCAGTGTGACTCTGGTGCCTGGGGAGGTGTACCCTTACTCTGTACACGTCATCTCCAGCAGGGCACGAAGGGACAGTGCTATACAGGAAGGTGAAGTGGGCTACCTGGAGTCCAGGGAGCCGTGTTGTGGCACTCACCTCCTCAACACGGCACACATTGGCACCTTTGTCATCGAGAGTGTTGTAAGGAACCTCTAATTTTTTATAATCCTTTTTGGCTTTCTGTTCAGGGAATGGCATCTCAGTGGTTCTTTTTTATTTTCATTTTTATTTATTTTGTTGTTGTTGTTGTTGTTGTTGTTGTTGTTGTTGCCACCCTGGGCCAGTGTTCCTCTTACATAAAAAAACTATAACCATTTGCTAATGGTTTGGTTTCACACTACTTCAGTCATATGCTTTACTAAAGACCAGGAAATACTAGGCTTCACACAATCCCGTGAAAATACAAATAAGTAAACCAAGAGCCATACATAAAGCCATTTCACTCCCTTTAACAGCCTACCACACAGATCATGCAGTCTTAAAATAGTCCACAGCACTTCCCCATCAACTCTGCCATATGCTTTCTTTTTATTCTTCTATAAAAGTTTTACTGATCTTTACATATTTTTATAATTAGTTCCTCCTTTACAGTGATAATTTCTCCCTAGTATGCATGGCCATAGAAAACACCAATACTGTGATGACTGGAAGAATGACTTATGGGATGTATTTTTCAGAGTAAAGCTGGACAGAGCAATATAAGGATACGTGGCCTGTGTGGGGAAGAGGCAGCAAGAGCAGAGAGCAATGGCGTGGCTGCCCTCCAGAAGATGAGAGAGTGGGAACGCTTGGTTAATGAAGCCATGAGTGCAGGAGCAAAGGACAGGTGAGGAGTATTTGTCATACAGCCAATCTTGTCACCCTTGCTGGGAGAATCAAGCCTTGGTCATCTTGTATAAAAACTTATTGTGCCACTCAAAGGCTTGCTAGTGGATCTATTCAAAATGATGATGATAATGACATATCTTACTTGCTGTGTGCTTCAAGACACTTATCCTTCAGTTGTGGATGATCCTTTTTTTACCTTTCTTTAGGGACTTGCACCTCATTTGGTCTTGTTTTTTTGTTCTTTTGTTGCTTTAGGGCAGTACCCCTCTTACACAAAAAAACATACATAATTTGTAAGATAGTATCATTATGTACTGATATTAGAGAAGAAAAAGATTAGTTGAGTGAGTTTCTTCTCCTTCCAGGCTGCTTCACCTGGACCAGGACATAAAGGAGTGGCACGCTGGTATGTCTGCCAAGCTGCTGCCTCACCTTGTCCGCTGCTCTATCAGTCAGGCAGTGGAGGACCTGGCCAGACTCCTGAAGAAGTCTATCAGGGTGGATGCCAATGTGGAAGTGAGTGGCAGCTTTTTTTATTGATAACTTTTTTATGAGGACCGAAGTTTGTAAAAAAACTTACACAATAATTAAAAGAGTTTAGAATTGGGATCTATCTGTTAGGCTGGCAGTCTTACATGGAGGGCCCAGGCAAAGCACTACACACTCATACACACATTATTCACACTCGTAGCCCCATCAGTGCCTGGCAAATATTTCTTATTTTGCAGAGCAGAAATAAAATGTACTTGTAATGCAATGTAAAAACAGGAGTATTGATGTCAAATGCTGTCTCAGATGGCCAATGAAGTGAAGGACATTATGAGCAGACAGCCAGCTGGTGCCATCATTCACCTTGTGGAGACAGACTTTGGCACCAGCAAGCCCAAGCTGCGGCAGGCCACCAAGATTGCCAAGGACCGGCCCATACTCCTAATGGTGAAGACTAACGGGATCGTCATGGCTCGATGCACACTGCCAGAGGTGAGGATAAAGGTTATTCCTTCTTTCTGCATGCCAAATGTTGAGGTGTGTGTAGTCCTGTACAGAACAGTTGTAGTTTATGAATCCTTTGTCCAGATTTATGAATGCAGAATTCAAATTTACAAATTAAAATCTCCAAATTTACCACATAGTAGAGGAGTGTCAAGATACCTCTTGAATTAAATCAGCCTTTTGTAAAAACTTCCTTATTGCTGCTCTGTGCAAGTAACAGTTGAGCAGAATTTTTATCATGTTTTGTTGTTAGTCAGTCTCCTTTGCATGTAAGAAAATCACTTAATTTTTTTAGAGAGCAGTGATTCTCTGAACATTTTTGATAGTATCTTGTGGTTCTTGTTCCAGTCTCCTTTAGATATAAAAAAAATCAGTCTTTTTTAACTTGGACTTTTTTTTAATGTTCTCTTGTTCATGTCAAATTTCTCCTACATGTAAAAAGAAAAAGATATTAATTCTCCTTTCCTCAATGGTGCAGGCTATGGCAGGGCAGGGAGCCTCAGCACAGGAGTGGCTCAGCTGTGTCCAGGACTCACTGGGGGGATGTGTAGAGACACCCCCTGACAAGAGCCCCAGACTGGTGGCCAACCTCAGGAGTTCCAAGCTAAAGCCCTGCATTCTCCAGGAGAAGCTGCAGGAGGCTCTGGAATCTTCCAGTAAATACATAGGGAAATTTTCCGTCCAAGCAGGGAAGAGTTCTTGAGTGGCACCCCGATGATAGGTTTGTACAGTGGTGTGTTTGAATAAATGTATATATTTGCTTATACATTGCTTTGCTTGGCCATGTGGAAGGAATGGTGTGAAGTGAGGTGGTTGAGGGAAAGTATTTGAATATAGTAGATGTGGTGGATGAAAGGGATTAACATTTAGTGGACAGGAAGGATAGAGTGGTGCAATATATGAAGTAAAGGAATGATTGTGGGAGAAAATATTGTATGTAAAGTTTGTATTCTCTCTCTCTCTCTCTCTCTCTCTCTCTCTCTCTCTCTCTCTCTCTCTCTCTCTCTCTCTCTCTCTCTCTCTCTCTCTCTCTCTCTCTCTCTCTCTCTCTCTCTCTCTCTCTCTCTCTCTCTCTCTCTCTCAACTTGGTATAAGTTTGTAAGTTGAATATGACAGTCCACTATATATTGTCATACATAATTATACATATCTTTTGTACACAGAAGGGAGACAAACACAACAGGGAACATGCAAAGGTCTCGATGAATAAATGACGTGTGTGTGTGTTTGTGTGTGTGTGTGTGTGTGTGTGTGTGTTTTGCGAACTGCATTTTCACAGGGTTGAATCAAGCAGGTTATGCCTTATATTTAATATTTTTCCATGATATTTCTTCTGAAACTATAATTTTGGCATGGAGGACCTTTTTCACTTCCTCCAATAATGTATTCTGATTTATTGCACAGTCTGGAAAGTTCAAGTCAGTCTCTCTCACTATCAGTAAATCAATAAGCATATGGAAGTCACTGAAATACTATAAACATCTCTCACCTGTCCTAGAAACATGAACCACCTTCCTCTCGCCCTACACGACAGGCATCCAGTCAGCACGCCAGGCCGACCTTTACACTCGCCATGGGGGAAAAGGCTACATTTGATTACACAGTGGAGGGAGAGGGTAGCTGTGTGTGGGAGAGAAATGTGTCAATACTATTGCACTTTGGAAAGAAACAATAGGTGTGTTTGGGAGAAAGGAAAATGAGAACTGTGCTTTATTTAATCATGTATTTCAGGGGAGCAAAGGCTAGTTATATTTGTTGGAAAGAGTAAATTTTATCACACACTGGAAGCAAAAATGAATATTAGATCAATTGAGAGAAAGAAGTTCACTTAATTACCTATGCATTGAAAGGAAAGGGAAAAAGGAATACTTTGCAGAAAAGGACAGCCACATGAGTAGAAAGAGTATAATTATTATAAACAAAGTAGAGTATATATATATATATATATATATATATATATATATATATATATATATATATATATATATATATATATATATATATATATATATATATATATATATATATACACCGATATCGCATAGAGAAAGGACTAGGTTATAACTACATATTGAAAGGAAAGGAACATAAAAACTAGAAACCTACATTAAAAGACAAGAGTTGACTTATACAAAGCATCTGAAGAGAGAAAAGAAAACCACTTGAAAGAAGAAGCATAAATAAAATCAAGAATAGAGTATGGATATTTAAACAGGTATATGAACTACAAAACTGTATAAATATTGTATAAAGAGCCGTGTCATTCACCACACTCGGCGCCCCTCACTGAAGACGCGGAGTGATGAGTCTGACAGTAGCAGCAGAAGGGAGCCTCGTGCTGCTATTTAAAGAACACCTGAAATGAGGGAGTGCTGAGTATTTATAAGATCAGCAGCGTGCATCTAGAACATGCCCACCGCCACAATTGCCATGTACGAGGTTTAATAAATGAACTCAGATGGACCTTTTCATTTCACCCACTTCTGTTATATGACTATACTAACTTATCGAATCATTGTCACCTATAGAAAGAAAACATATAGCATTAGGACTGTCCCGTATGGAGAATTTCAAATTACAGAATAGTTAGGTAGTTGAACTTCGTATATAGAGTGGCCTATTATAACTGTACCTTAGATATACCTGTCTGCATATTTTATTAACAGGTGATAGCATGACAGAGTGGGCAGAACAAGGAATGGTGTAATATATTGCAATCTTGTAAAACTGTATTACATGGATCAAAAGCACTACATAAGGTCAGGAGATGCACTATTAGCTAATAAACTGTATGGAAAGAAGGGAAAAAATGGTACTATGAGGAGAATGACCTGTAAGGATCATAATAATAATAATGCCCAATAATCATAATAATAATGAGAACAGTGGTAATGAAAACTACACATAAAATATATCTATTACTTTCTTGGCAAATAGTCTCATAAATCTTAACCGGTAATTATTGAAAAAAAAAAAAAAAGAAAGCACGGGAATGGATAGAAAGAATTTTGAGATACGGACCAATCTTAAATATGACAATAAAAACTAGATAATAGTCTTAATTAAAACACTAAAAACCCATATACGAGACACGCAACAACCAGTTAGCTTAAATAACCCAGATGAGAGTAGAACAATAAGGAAAAAGAAAGATAACCATGAAAATATGAACCCAGACGAATACATAGGAGAGACCAACAGCAAACCACACTGATAATAATTAGAAATAACTAGGAATAAATTAAAACACCAGTGTCCTTGGATAGATATCAATATTGCGCCACATGAGAGTAGTGACATGGAGGAGGAAGAGGTGGAGGCGCAAGGTGATGCTCAGTTGTCCGCTCCATGCTGGTCTGTGCTGCTGTCACACTCACCCCTTGTAGAGTTTCCCTTTATTTTTAAACCCTAGCGGCGCCTGAGGGACTTCAAACGAGGTGAGTGAGAGTAACACATGCCCGGTGAGAGGTGAGGGGAGTTGGGAGAGTGAGAGTCGCGGATGAGAGGAGTTAAGGGAGAGAAATATGCCGGTTGTTCCTCACCCATACCCAGTTTCTCTTTTTGGCGGTCACATTACGTGTCTTTTTATCCATACCTGAGGCCTCTGCGGTCACTTCACGGCACTCCCAACTGTTCGACTCACTGATTTCACCGTTCCTAGGGCGATAGAGGGAGAATGAGAGGCGTAGATACTGAGAATGATGATGTGGAATTGACAATGTCGTCTTCATATCCAAAATACTTCATATGTGTCCAGCCGGGCGAGGCAGTACCAGGCCTAGTCTCTTGTACCATTCACCACACGCAGGATTCAAGTGACAGGAGATCGTGGGAGTGTAGATTTTAATATAAGTGCATGTATGGTAGAAAATTCTGGTGTTACTTAAGAGTTCTTGCTCTCTGCGTTCATTAGACCGTCGGGAGGTCGTGTTTCGTATGTCCAGCTGGCCTCAGGGGATGTACACGTGTCCCTCCGGCTGTATACAAGCATCTTATGGCTAATTATATCCTTTCCCTCCTTCAGGCTGTGACAAAGGGAGGTGGGAATGCCAGAAATCATCCACCATCTTTATCTTACATGGGTTTTGCAGTAGACAAGAAAGCAAGAGTTAGAGCATATTGAACATAAAATACATCTTGCTATTGTTTAGGGTTTGCTAGAACACCAGGGGTTGTAACATAAAGGAGGGGAGAAAGATACAGGACCCACCCACTCACTATTCATCTCAGTGTTAATTGGAGACAAGGAAAGCAGGGAAGAATAGAGGCAGATAGAACAGGAAAGGGGTAATTAAGTGTAACTGTGTAGGTTATGCTGGAATATCAAAGGTGAAGTGGTGGTGTGGCTGAAAAGTCTTTGTGTGGGTGTTTGAGTTGGTGTGTGTGGGTGGTTCCTGGTTCACCTGGCTGCTTACCTGTGGAATGGGACAGGTGTTCTTGTGCATTACATGTTCAGTTACAGGTGATAATTTAACCCCATGTAGTTATAGTGAGGAAATGCAGTGCTTGTTATGTAA
Source organism: Scylla paramamosain (assembly GCF_035594125.1). Lineage (NCBI taxonomy): Eukaryota > Metazoa > Arthropoda > Malacostraca > Decapoda > Portunidae > Scylla > Scylla paramamosain. The sequence goes on from NC_087160.1 coordinate 21,643,820, forward strand.
AATGAATTTGGAAGTGATGGTGATTGGTTTCCCTCAAAGGCATCAACTCATCTTACCTTGCTTTCTTACCTTGATGTGTATCTTTTCTCTCTCTCCTTTTCTCTCTCTCTCTCTCTCTCTCTCTCTCTCTCTCTCTCTCTCTCTCTCTCTCTCTCTCTCTCTCTCTCTCTCTCTCTCTCTCTCTCTCACCAGTGTTGCATCTTTCTACTAAAAGATCTCAGGAACTTCAAAATACAAGGCTAATATATTGAACTGTTGGCTTTTGACAGAGAACTAACAAAATTCAGAGACAAGGACCTTACAAAGAATAAAAAAGAAAAAAAATGAGCAGAGACAGTAATGAATACAAATAATCAGAATGTATAGCAAGATACATTTCACATTAAAACAGATTTATACAATATTTAAGTGATAATTCCAGAAGTGTGTGGGTTGGTCATCTGTTTATAATATATAGGCTCAAAGATACTTACTGATCTCTCATATTCTACAGTGAAACTAATAGGAGCACAGACATGGGTGTGCTAGGAAGGCCATAATAGCCATCATCTGGAATACACAAGTGGCCAGCTGGTGGGAGGGATTCTCCTTATACCTAATACCAGATACTCCAGCAGGTACTCTGGTCAGGCAGACAGATGGTGGTTTCTGTGAAGTCTTGAGCAGGTGGGGCAGGACTGGGTTAATGTGTCAGATGTGTTTGCTTTAGCAGGAGTGTGGTTTCCTGTGAGTGGTTGGTCAGTCATGCAGGGGTGGGTGTGGGAAGTGGAGCAGGTGAGGGTTGGATAATGTGCATCAAAGTGGATGCCCAGGTTCAGATACTGATTAGGAGTTTGCCCTTTGTACCCTCTCTCGATGTGCTGCATATATAGTTCAGTACCATTAACTTTGTCAGACTTATATCACTCTTACCTTTTATTTCCCAAGCAGTGTAACAACTAACTTTACCCTTCATTTGTCCATTATTAAAAGAAATTATAATACCACAATTTTTGGGGAGCACTGTTATAAGAGCTGCTGCCATTGTTGTAAGAAACAGCCAAAAGGTAAACATTGAGGTGTGCCAGCTTGGATGAGGCAGGAGCCAGACACATTTACACACTCCTGCTTCAACACCATAACAAACCTCCACTTGCAGGATACACCAGCATCAGCCACACCTTGCCACCATACTGTAGGCATCTGGTGAATACTGTGAAGACCAACAGCTCTGAGAGGAAGAGAAGGAGGGAAAGAGAACCCATAGAATGAACAGAAATCCCTTAAACTTAATACTGTCTTACTCATGGTGTAGTGTTCCCAGCAGTGTTAAAAGATTCAATTGTCTGGTGGATAATGTCAAAATTTAAGACTGTAGGAGGGATAGATGAAGGGAGAGAAGGGAAAGAGAACCAGTAAATTGAAAAGAAGTCCCCTCTAAACTCAGCAATATCTTATTCATATTATAATGTTTCCAGCTGTGTTAGATGATTCAGGTATTTGGTGGATATTTCCAAGACTTCAAGACCAATGGCTGTATGTGGGAGGAAGGGAAAGGAAAGAGAACCCATAAAATGAAAAGAAATCCCTCTAAACTCAATATTGTGTTACTGATTCTATAATGTTTCTGGCTGTGTTAGAAGATATTGTCAATACTTAAAACCAAAAGTTGTAATAGGGAGGGAGGGAGGAAATGAGAACCCATAAAATGAACAGAAGTTCTTTAAACTCAGCATTAGAATTTATGTGGGGAAGTTTGGGGGGGAGAAAGCATCTTTGGGAGTGGGTGTGACTGAACTGCCTGTTGCTTAGCTGTATAATATGAGCTCTTCATGTTTAATGCAGGTGTGAATCCTAAAGCAGGCTGGGTCCATTCAGAAGAAAAAAAGAAAAAAAGATAATGTTCTTGTCAGCTATCAGGAAGCACCAGCTCATGTCTTTAGATGACGTGCAACAAGTAGTAACTGTCCACACAGGAAGAAGAATCACTCACTCAGCAAATACCTAATTATTTTGCCTTCAAGGACACCTATTCTCTCTCTCTCTCTCTCTCTCTCTCTCTCTCTCTCTCTCTCTCTCTCTCTCTCTCTCTCTCTCTCTCTCTCTCTCTCTCTCTCTCTCTCTCTCTCTCTCTCTCTCTCTCTCTCTCTCTCTCTCTCTCTCTCCAGAAATTTATTTACTTGTCATGGTTTCAGTCAAAGAAGTTGAAATATCTCCCCAACAGTCTCCAGTGAAAGGTGTAAAGACTGGGAGGGAGGCAAGGGGGGAAGCCTAACTTGCAGTACCAGGGAGGAATCTATACCTTATTGTTTTTGTTCCCACACCAGGACAAGTATTTATGTAAAGTATACCCCAACCAGCACATGATTAAGTAATAACACAGGTGATACTTTTGTAGTTCCATGTCAGTCAATATGTTATAGGTGAAGTATTTTTTTTTACACATAATTAATCTCCAGTCATGTTTATCTTTTTTTTTCTTTTTTTTTTCTGTTGGTGTGAGGAGATTGCAGTAGCAGTGTGGTGTGGTTTAGTGCAGCAGGGGTGTGGGTATGGTTGGGGGCACCTCTCACTGTCATGTGATGGATGGTGGGAGAAGGGAGGCTGAGAATCCCCTGTGATAAGATTGAGGAGCAGATAATCTTGTGTGGGTTTCTTGGCTGCTCTGTTAGTCATTTGGTTTGCTGTAGGAGGTTGTCATGGTTAGCTTGCTTCATGGGGATGGTTTTCATGTAGGTCCTTCCTTAGCTCATAACTCATCAATTGAGAAATAAATTAAAATATAAAAATTGAATGCTGGTTTTCAGTATGTTAAAAAAAAGTATCAATCCACCATTGGCATCCAAAATTATGTAACAGGCAGACATTTATGTGTGTTGATAATATGCAGATATTATTCATGCATGCAGATATGAAATAGTTGAAATTTAGGTTAATAAAATGCTGTGGTGGTGGTATATGAAGGTTAAAACATTAGCCTGTTGTAGGAAGGATGCCAATAATGTTACAGCCATTGTTGTTATTATAATGTGCAAAGTGGCAACAAGTCTTGAGTTTTCCTACTTGTACAAACAGGTTTCCAATTACCTTGGCTGAGCAGCTGAACACTCATTCCACTGATGACTTAATGCCATTATGCAGGAGTTTCAGTGCCTGATCTGGCAAAGGAATAGTGATAATTAGGCACCAAGACTTGAGCAATTGGAGACTCTGGCAATTCATGAAACTGGTGGCACCTTATTCTTTACATCTTCCTTATGAAGCTGTACAATTGTGCTCAAGGACAGAAAGCAAGGATTGTGATTGAATACAGAATAACAGTCAGTGTCTGGCTGTATAGTTTGTCATTGAAGGAGCCCCATAGCTGCAAGAGGTGTGAGGGAAGTGGGTGGCAGTGTTGTGGAATGTAGCAGCTGTGCTCACATAGAGCCTTTGTGTTATTGTTGGCTGTGAAAGGTGCTGACCATTTCTCTTTAGTTGTGAAAGTAGATGCTGTTGGTACTCTTGGTTGAGACTGTTGGTGTGCACGGCAGAATACATGGCTAATATGGAGTTTTAACACCAGTGTAGTGAATACCATTAAGCTTCTGAATGGTTATTGCTGTTGATCATCCATCACCCATTTTCTCCAGCAGGATTTTATGAATTTTTATTACTCACGAGGTTGTATGCCTCAGTGATTGTTGTTCTGTTTGCTCTATTACAACAGCTATTTCTCTTCCCCCTCCACCAGGTTGAGTGCCAGGAGGGCAGTGCAAGGACAGCGTCATGGCATCGCAGGGGTACAGCGCAGACGAGTCCAGTGCGGACCGCAATGTGGAGATCTGGAAAATCAAAAAACTTATCAAGAGCTTGGAGATGGCCAGAGGGTGAGGCTGCATTGTGTCATGCGTTGCATACTATTATGCAGATCCACCTCTCATGACCAGTCTGTTTATATCTCAAGGATGCATGCTTACCTGCTGGCATACAAAACAGGAGGGTTGCAGAGTTCAGATATGATTAGTTTCAAGGTTAATTTGAGAAAAGGATCAGAGATGAAAGGTTCCTTACAAGATTGTTGAATAAATAAAAAGAAATAAGGGGACATACTACATGTGATTTTTAAAAGATCAGTTTAGTATTGTTTTTAAGATTTCTGATTATTTAAGTAGTTTTGAAAGCCTGATTTGTTTTTTTTGGACATCCCAGTTATATTATAATAGGCATAAGACCAGAAAATTATTTGCTTCCTTCATGCTGTGGGGAAGGGGGTTGACTGAGTATTGTGCATCTTCCCCATCCTTTCATTTGACTCCACCTATTCCTTGTGATGTGATGAAGAAAGTAAACAAACTTGTCTCCCCAGGAATGGCACCTCCATGATCTCCCTCATCATCCCTCCAAAGGACCAGATTGCGAGAGTCAGCAAGATGTTGGCTGATGAGTTCGGCACAGCTTCCAACATCAAGTCCCGAGTCAACAGACTGTCCGTCTTGTCAGCCATCACTTCTGTACAGCAGAGACTCAAACTCTACACTAAAGGTGTGCACAGAGACCACCTGTGTGGACTTTTGACTGATATATTAATGTTTTGTTTATTACCTTTTTTTTCTTGTCACTCATTAAAAGGCTGTTAGGTGTTAATTTTTTTTATAGTTTACATCCTTCTGTAATAGAAAACCAGTCTCCTAGTTTGGTCATCAAGAATGGATATTGACAGTTAGTTGGTCATTCAGTATAGGATAGCTTATCAGTAAGCAGTATGTGAAATGAAAGAGAAAAAAATACTTTTTGTCTGTTATATAGATGGTATCACAGAGGTGTGATAAGAGGCACTGAACTATGGTATTCCTAACTTGATGGCATTGGCAAGCCACTCATTCTGTCACTTTGACATCAGTTATACCTCAGGTTCAGATCTGTGGAAGGATGGATGGGTTATTGTGTCAGCTGGATTTGTAGTTTAGTTGTGGCTGGGATTTTGACTTTGGCTGTGCAAGACATGTTGGGGAAAGCACTGTCCACATTGTTGCGGTGTGGGATGTGTGCATAGAGACAAAGTTAAGCCTTATTATTATTATCCAGAGAGAGGAAGGAGGTAGTAGACATTGGTGTAGTATTTTCCTCACAGGTTCCTTGTTGCCTTTCAGTTCCGCCCAACGGCTTAGTGATCTACTGTGGTACCATCGTCACTGAGGAGGGCAAGGAGAAGAAAGTTAACATTGATTTCGAACCTTTCAAACCAATCAACACATCTCTTTACTTGTGCGACAATAAGGTTTGTTTTGTCTTTTGTTTTTGTTAAATTTTGTGTTAAACCCTCAGCACATGTAAATATCAGAAACTTGAAACTTTCACCCCCTAGAACTGGGCTTGAAATATGCTGGCAAATACACAATCACTCAAAAAAAAGTCCATTCCTTGTGTGTGTGACCTTATGAAAACTGTATAGAGGTGGAGGCTTACTCTTCTTGCCTTGCCCTCAGTTCCACACGGAGGCACTCTCAGCACTGCTGGCAGACGACAAACAAATTTGGCTTCATTGTAATGGATGGTAACGGAGCGCTCTTTGGCACGCTCCAAGGAAACACGCGAGAGGTCCTACACAAGTTTAATGTCGATTTACCCAAGAAACACGGTGAGTGGCCAGAATGACAGCTCAGACTGGGAACATATTTTCTGGGTATATGCTCATTGTCGGTTTGCTTTCTGTGTCAATCTGTTCAGAAGTTTGTTGGGCTTAGTGTGACTGGGTTGTGGTCTCACTGCAGGTCGTGGTGGTCAGTCTGCCCTTCGATTCGCCCGTTTGCGTATGGAGAAGCGCCACAACTATGTCAGAAAGGTGAGTGAAAGAAATTGGGATGAACACAGTAAAGTAGTAATGGAGTGTATTGGTAATGAACAGTTTATGTTTTGTGGTGATGATATTTGAATGTAAATGAATGAGGATGTGAGAATAGTATGCATTTTTAGTTGCATGAACAGAGTGATGTAGTTTTGAGTCTCATGGGTCCCGGTATTTCCAGGTTGCAGAGACGGCAGTGCAGCTCTTTATCTCCAATGACAAGCCCAACATTGCGGGATTAGTCTTAGCGGGTTCAGCCGACTTCAAGACTGAGCTCTCCCAGTCAGATATGTTTGACCCAGTAAGTTGCCAGTGCCCCTCTTACACATTAAAAAAGTGAAGCTCAGGTCTTTAGTGTCCTTCATGATGCACTCTCACATTTACACATAAAAAAAAAAAAAAAGTGAAGCTCAGGCCTTTAGAGTGTCCTTCATGATGCGCTCTCTCTCTCTCTCTCTCTCTCTCTCTCTCTCTCTCTCTCTCTCTCTCTCTCTCTCTCTCTCTCTCTCTCTCTCTCTCTCTCTCTCTCTCTCTCTCTCTCTCTCTCTCTCTCTCTCTCTCTCTCTCTCTCTCTCTCTCTCTCTCTCTCTCTCTCTCTCTCTCTCTCTCCTTTATGGATTCTTTCTTTAACTCATTAGTGATTTATACTGCTGCTAACCAAGATTCATGGGATTGCTGGACTTGTTAGGTTTCTAAGAAGATAGATTATGCTTCTGCTAAAGTAATATTCTTGAGTTCTTGTAAAGTCTGATGATGTTTCTGGTTTATACAAGGTTAAATGTTGTCAGGTTTTGTGTTGTTTTGCATTTATTTATTCTCATAATAAAATGGACTATTTCAGAGGTTACAAGGCAAAGTTATAAAGCTCGTTGATGTGTCTTATGGTGGAGAAAACGGCTTCAATCAGGCCATTGAATTAGCTGCGGAGTCCCTAGCCAATGTCAAGTTTATTCAGGAGAAGAAACTCATTGGTAAGAACTTGAGGTTGCGTATCACTGTGTACTACTAAATTATATTTGTTATTTATTTTACAATTGGTTCATTATTGATTTCAGCAGTCTGTTCAAAAAATATTCCTGATTGTATTACTGCCTTCTTCTTCAAGTAGATGTTGATATGCTGCTTAGTTTCATTGATGCCATTGGTGATAATGTGCAATGTGCATTTCAGCCAAGTACTTTGAAGAGATCAGCCAAGACACGGGGAAGTACTGCTTTGGTGTGGTGGACACACTCAAGGCTCTGGAATGTGGAGCCGTGGAGATCCTCATCTGCTGGGAAAACCTTGATCTTGTCAGGTGAGATCATACAACAGCTTTAGTTTACTGAGATATTGTTGATTATCTTGAAGCCTGTGGGCACATGCATAAATGTATTGTTGAAATATCAGAAGATCTTTAAGGAACAGAACATAAATATTAACACCCAAGGATATGTGGAGTCTTTGAGCAACATTCAGATGAATAAATATTGTCTTAACTGTGAAATGGCCTTGGGCTTTGAAGGATGAATTTGATGATTGGCTCAGTGTCATCTTTTTCATTCATGCTTCTTTGATAGTAAGAACCTGAGTAAAAACTAATGTAAACAATGTACAATTAAAGAAGTCTTAAATATTATGGCAAAGCTTGATGAACAGCATATCCAATTGTGTTACCATGACAGATATGTGCTCAAGAATCACCAGTCGGGAGAAGAGACCATCCTGCACCTGACGCCTGAGCAGGAGAAGGACAAGACCCACTTCACTGACAAGACGGTGAGTGCTTTATGTTGTGCCACCTGTAATGATGAGTTGGCGGATGAAATGGTGCGGTGTCATGAGTGAATGAGTAAAAATTATAATACCTTCTCTATGGCTACAACAAGTTAAGAATGCAATGTAGACTATGGAAGAGTTGAAGTGTGTGTGTGATGAAGTACAAGTATCAAAGTGTGGGCTGTGGTATGGGTCTCCACTATAGAGATGTGTAAGTGGGTGAGGTATGGGTCTGTGGCACTTCCCCTTATATTGAAATCCTGGAATTACAAGCTTGTGACATCATGGAGTAAAAAAGGAAACAAAGCCTTTTCTATTATATCAATGAAATCTTCTCTTCCACTCTCAGTATATTGCTAAGAGACACTGAGAACAATTTTCTTTTTCAGACTGGAGTTGAGCTGGAGCTTGTGGACTCAATGCCTTTACTAGAGTGGCTGGCGAATAATTACAAGAGTTTTGGTGCCACCTTGGAGATCATCACTGACCGCTCACAGGAAGGTTCCCAGTATGTCCGAGGCTTTGGAGGCATTGGAGGTACGTACTGAAGGATAGAAGAATATGTACATTGCTGATGGATGTGAGTCCTATGTTTGGATATAGGAATGCTTGAATGTCTTGTGCTGTTTATCTGTAGGGAAAAAAAAAGAGTTAAAAACTCAGATTATGTTGAAGATCCAGTCCTTATGAGTCCCTCTCATTGCAGGCATCTTGCGTTATAAGGTGGATCTACAGCAGCTAACAGATCTAGAGGAAGACTTCAACGACATTGACTTAGACGACTACATGTAAATATTTCCTGTCTGGACACTGCGCCTGGCAGTCAAGGAACACCACCACCTGGGTGGATGAGGAACACCTTGCCTGCCCGACCCCTGCCGCTGTGCTGGGGCACCGCCTCCTGGGTGCTGTATAGATCTGGTGTTTCCTTGTTGAGATGCAAATTGTTCCCGAACCACTGGAGTAGTGTGGTTCTTCATTGTTGCCTGACAATCAGGCTTTTTCTGTTCTATAATATAAATTTTGAGTATTATTACCAGCATCTAATCCTGGGTAACATTTTTACAAGGTGGCATATTGTGTGGGTGCTTGGGAGACTGCATATAGGTAGAGGGGAGGGATGTCAGGGAAGGGAGGGGTCATGGAGGCAGGACAGAGCTTGAAAGCTTCAGTAGAAACTTATTGTCCGTGTCTGAAGTCAGGTTAGCTCTGCTTGTCTTGCAGCCACCTCCTCTGGTGCCTTGCAGGGCAGGGGAGGTGGCTCTTAATCATGGTTACAAGCAAGTCATGAAGACCATATGGTTGTTTGACATACATGTATGGCTTGAGACTCGCTTCACTTTTATGTGCTGTGGATATAAAAATGTTTTCAATGATTAAAGACAATTATAGGGATATGGGGTTAACTATAGCATTGTCAAAATTACAGGAAAAGTTAGGTTTTAATTGGAGCTATTTTAATTCAACCACAATTATTTAAGCTCAAAGGTTTAAAGAGTTTAAATTTTTTGATATATATATATATCATGAGAGTACCTGCATTTTGTATTAACTTAGCTCAGCATCTGTGGGAATCAGGTGCTGAGTACTGGCCATGGTGGGGGCTGGTGGCTGCTCCTTACTGATCTGCAGAAAGACCACACCAGCCCAGAACTGTTAATGCTGTAGTGATCCTTCACCTCAGAATAAGAAAAAATTAACAACAAGCATTTTCCCATGTATTTCAAGCAACCTGATTCAGATTTAATATTTTTTATATATCTTGCGAAGAGACCACACGTGTAATAGTACTGGAGTCTGCCCCATGACCCAACAAAGAGTTGATGCGATAGACATAGCGATGAGTTTGTACATCTGATAATCCAGGCATATTTCTTCTTTTGACACTGTGATGAACCCTGTTGTTCCATTGTTTGCTTCAGTTAGATGTTACTCATAGATGGTCGTGGTCAGTCATTTCTGAGGAGGTGGTCACACGTCGTTGTAGCATCAGGCATTTCCCAGATACTCGAGGCCGGAGGAAAGCGTAGCCGTGCAATTCAAAGGTGTAGAGGATATTGGGAGCCAGAAGGAAAGGGCTCATGGTATGATGCGAGCCCAGTCCCTCCTGATTGTGTAACTACTGTACTGTAAATCCTGCTGGTGTGCAGGACTGTCCTACATCTACGTTCACACTTTTTTTTTTTATGCTCAAGAGAGCCACACAGGCTATGGATTTCAAGTTGTGCATATGGAAGCTGGTGATGGGAGACTCTGGTGTGCCAGTGGAGGCTGCCATGTGGATGATCTGCAGACAGTGTTTGTTGCTTGATTCAGGATCACAGAGTTGCCTGCCCTGTTTGATATACTATAAGCCCCTAGTGTGGTTAATTTTTGCCAAACTGTAGCATCTTATCTGTGCCTTATTGGGTATTTTTGTGTTCCTGTTCTTATGAACAGGGTATATAAGTATTTGCAAGGAAATGATAGAGTAGTAGGAAGCATCATTGGCTCTTGTCTTGATAACGCAGTGTCAGCACATTACCTCAGTTTGCACATTACTTAGGTGAAGCCTCCCAGAACAGTTTTGAGTTGGGGCATCGCCAGGACCAGCAGGCATATTGTGGACCTGAGGGGAGAGAATTACTGTTTATCCTCCTCACGACCTAAAGGAACAAGTCCACAGTGCCTTTGCTAAGAACTTAACTTGGAATCTTGCTTACAATCTTTTAGTTACTGAAGGCTTGCCTGAAATTTTTTGTTTCTATTGATAGAAAAAATTGAAGGCAACCCATAAAGAATGGTATGTATGGGTTATTGGATGAAAACTGTAATAAGTTATTGCTGAATTCATTCTATCACAAGCTGTTCTCTGCCAACTCTGATCAGAATTAATGAAGCTAAAATCTGCTTTGATAAATTTCATGAACATGGTGAATGAAAACCTAAATATTACATGTTTGCACTTTGTGAATCAGCCGTGATTCAGAGTGATTGATTGTTCTTCAAGGCAGACACTATCCATCCATATATAAGGAAAATTCCCACATATGGCTATATAAAATTGTTGGTGTAGGGCTTGTGCAACACTCCGTTAACCCATCAGCTTTATCATTACCTGTTTCTGTAGGATGATTTTGACATTTTGTGAAAGTTCATTGACTCTTGAGACTTAACAGTGTAAGTGATCTGGAAATCAATGAAGTCCCCCAGCCCAAACAGCCGCCAGTGTATTATTGTTTTTCTCTAGGGTTCTCGACACCTGTATGGATTGGCTATTAAAACACTTAAGGGAAAATAGAACCTGGTTTCATATCACAAAGCTGAAGATCTGAATGTCATTTAACACTGAAATGTAAAATGTTTACTGCAGTGTAGACAATCAGTGCCTAGGACAGAAGTTTGATGTGGATACTTGCCTCATCTTGAATGTGTTGAAGACAAACTGAAGGACGGAATGATGCCTGAAATACAGAGGGGAGGCCTGCACCTCATCTTGGTGGTGTGTGTGTGTGTGTGTGTGAACGAGAGAGAGAGAGAGAGAGAGAGAGGCATAGACTGGGCACTAAGAAGAGCAATGCAAAGGGTTAGCGTGTGAATGGGTGTGTGGCCTGTTTGTTTTGGCAAACCCCTTATTCCTTTTAACTTAATCTATTGCTAATCAAGACCCACCCTGCTATGATGGGAATGGGTTGCTGATGCGGGTTTGGGCGTGTTACGTGTCAATCAGGGAAGTGAGCAAGGTGGTGTGTTCATGGCACTGTACTGGAAATAGAGGTTCCTTGCTGTGGGCAGAACTCTTGTGCTACTTTACTAACTGCCTGTGTTGAGGTGGTGATGGCTGCCCCTTGAGTTCCTCACTGCCTGCCCCACTTAAGGGAGTACAGCTTTTTTTTGGTATAGATATAACGTTGCTGCACCATTTTGGGAGTTGAAACGTGTGAAAAATCTGCTAGGGTTCCAAAGCACTCAAAAGAAGTTGGATTTGTGATGCATTGTTATGATGTCATTTATGTAGTGTTCAGCTGGTAACTCGTACATACTACTATATATGAATATATATTTTGAAATGACAGGTGAGTTATGAAACAGACATAATACTCTTTACTTAAAGTGCATATTATATCTTACACATATACTACAAAGTGTATTTTTTTCATTGTAAAAACGGTACCCATTATGTGGGTGAACTACTACTACTACCACTACTACTACTACTACTGCTGCTGCTATGAATGACAATTATTTTGTCAAAGAGTTGATTGCTCATTTATTGCCTCATAATACATGCATAAATATTCTAATTTTTACCTCAGTTATCATGTTTTGTTACAGTATGACTGGGAGAATCTTTATCTAATTTAAGTAGTCCTTTCTGATGATGAATTGTGAGACCCTGTGACGTCAAATACTGTTTTCTTTATAGTTTTATCAACATGTTTACAATTCAGCCACAAACTTTTTTTTTCCCCTTCTGATTGGAATGTTATACTAATGACTGAACTGCTCAAGCACACACCAGAGCACACAAACAGTATTGGCTTCATCCTTTCATATTAGACTTTGTTGATCCCTTGCACCTCCCTCACACTGAACAGCCATGGTGGGTTTTTCCTGTTTTGGAATGTTTTAGCTTCTGCTTCCTCAGTCCATTGCAGGATTTATATTATTATTCTTGTTATTATTATTATTATTATCATTATTATTATTATTATTAGTATTATTATTATTATTATTTATTTATTTATTTATTTATTTATTTATTTATTTTCATGTGAATCTGAGTGTGTTTCTACTTCTGCCACTGTAGACTCTATTATATTTGATGCATATTTGTGTCTTGGTCTCTTTCTAACTCTTTACAGCTTCCCTGTGCCTTAGGATTTAAGTGGCAGTGATGATGAAAAAAAAAAAAGAGGGAGAGAAAGAAGAGAAAAGAGAAAAATGGTTTGAAACCCAGTCACTGAAATTATATTCTTATTATAGCTTCAAATTTTCACCTAATATGAACCCTAACTATTACAGCTTTAGTGCCACATAAATGTTGGTCTTATGCTTGAAGCATTGTCCGTATTCTGAAACACTTCTGCATCACCCTTGTGCTACTTTTAAAAGGCTCTAATTGAAGTTACATGAATTTTTATTTATTTTTCTCATGGTTTTAATGACATTAAGAAAGTCTCAACATTATTAACACGAGAAACACTCTTGAGTACCCAGCTAATGAACTCTGTGGCCTTTGAAAATAGTCGTGGTGAGAGAGCAAAGCATTTCCGAATACAGGCCTTATATATTACGAAAAAGGATACAAGTAGTCTTCATAGGGATAGGTTGTTTCCCAGAGACAGAGGAGTATGTTAAATCTACCAAAAGTATCAACTACTGAGTCCTCTATAGGTACTGGCCTCTACAATAAACTCATTTACTTCACAATATTGAGTAAGGTGGAGGGAGTGCTGACTTAAATGACTTGTAATTTTTTTCTTTTTAGGGGCACTGGCTTAGGGTAACAACGAAAAAATAAAAAAATAAATAAGGTGCCAATCCCTAAAGAATGGTCAAAAGGATATTCCAAAATCGCAGGATCGGTGTCTTGAAACCTCCCTTTTGGAAGAGTTGAAGTCGTAGGAAGGAGGAAATACAGAAGCAGCAGGCAAGGAATACTGGAGTTTACCACAGAGTTGTTGTAGAATCACCCGTGAATTACTACTAGTTCGCAGATTAGTCTTGTCAGTCATGCTTATTGGTTATGATGTACTGCGTTGACAAAAACTACATGTAATATTTATTTATTTATTTATGATTTTTTTATTTTTTGTGTGAAATGGTTAGTCAGACAGTAGGAGCGACATCCACTATGACAGAATGGGCTTCATATTTCATTAAGTCCGCCATTCAGCCAGATAACCTATTGGTAAATGCGAAAATTCTGGGATATTAAAGGGAATCTGAAGTATATCCTGGCATGCAAATGGAAATGTGCTCTAGTTTATCAAACATCTTGGCCTTTTGTGTACAGTGAAAGACAGTACCATAACTCCATATTAAGCAATTATTCTTTCAAACCGTTTGACATAGCATAGCTTGATACATAGAGGCTGTAGTACATGGGGTGAGTTATTAGCTCGCGGGCATATCATCACCAAATTCGGCAATAAATAGACTGTACGTACTTGAATTTTAACTATCGTGTATTGTATATACTGTAATAAATGCTATTATAAATCCATTATACAAAATTTTAGTGAACAAAATCACTATAAAAAAAAAAGTAATAATAAATTAACATAGGACCGAAATGACGGCCCTTTAAACTTTAAAGCGCTAGTCAAAACAACGAGGCGGCATTCGAGGCGCTCGCAGGTGCTTGTTGACTAGTGTTAATTACACCAAAACTCGGGAAAACTTCTCGCGTGTACGGTGATATCAAACATCATAAGTGTCTTGACCACCAGAACAGTGAGGAGAGAGCGTGTGTGTACTGGAAAGGCGTGTGCAGGCTGGTATTGGTGGGGAGAGTGGTGAAGGAGGGATATCAACTAGTGAGGGGAAGCAGTGGCTGCTGTGGTGAGTGTTTGGGTGGTTTGTTTTGGTCAGCGTGAGCTTAGTTTGTGTATCTGTGGCTGCTCGAGGCTCTCACTTCTCACGGTAGGTAGGTAGAGAGAGAGAGAGAGAGAGAGAGAGAGAGAGAGAGAGAGAGAGAATTTCTTCATTATTGCGGTAAACACACACACACACACACACACATGAGGTTCATTAGAAGATACCAGAGTTTTAATGTTGTGTTTGTGTTGTGCGGTTGAATGGTGTGATCCAGGGAAGATTTAATCAGATTGCAACGTTGCGTTAAAGTTCAGGATCCAAGAAGGGTCTGGTGCGAAGCTGCAGGTGAACCGTGTGTGGCTACGGATCCTGACAAAGGATGGCGGCTTTTTACGGGTGTGCAGGACTTGGATGGATAGACAGAAGAGACACAAGAAGCCAGTAAGAGTAGTTGTGTGAAAGAGTGAAGTTTAGTGAAAGAAAGTGCCGTGTAAGGACAGGCCATCACTCCCTCAGGGTTAATTTGCATTGGGACCAAGACAGTGACTCCTGGCCTACCCCCAGGGCACAAGTGGGTGAGACCTTATTTGCCCTAGTCTACCTATGTGTCGCAGTTCTGCCGTCCCCCTACTCGAAGAACTGATCTTCAAGGTATGTGCAAACCTACTTTGTGTAGCGTTACTATTATTGTTTAGATACCAATCAGTGTTACCCGTCGTCTCTCGTGGAATACGAACCTCTCTGAAGAGATTGAAGACGAAAAAACGGTTTTGGTGGTTTAAGCTCGTCACAGCAGCCACATGGATCACCATAGTAATTTTTTCATGGCCTCCACACGACGCCGCGTGCTGATCAAGCTTATCCACATTCTGTGCATCTTATTCCTGACCCTGTTGTGTGGCATTCAGCTTATCCGCAAGCCTTATATCGTGGTCACTTAAGTTTTTTTTTTTTTTTTTCTATTTCTCCATGAACTCTTCATGTGATCACCGTAGCCTGTGTCCTTCAGCGTCATGTGCTGCGTCTTCGTCGCTTTCTTCAGTAGTATGCGGTGGCTTCGTGCCGAACTGCATCATTACCTGATCAACCTTTTTTAGGCTCTTACTCTCTACCTAGTGCAGCGTTATAACAAATAAGACGTATGACTCCTGCTGTACCTCATCATCCTTGTCCCAGGTGTGTTCCGTCATCGTCTTCTGCAATATGTATTTCAAATTGAAGTCTACGCTGTTCCTTCGTCACTTTCTGCAGTGCTTCAATATTACGCTGTTTCTTCGCCCAGTGATGTCTCAGTGCCAGGTGTGTTGCTCTGTCCTCCTGCTGGTGTCCTGTTATCAACATATTCTCTTTAGAGTAATAAAAGTGTGCTGTCTCCTGGTTCTCTGTATTCTGCTTTTTGTACCTACTGAGTGCTATTATGCATTACCTCACTGTACCTTGTAATAAGTGATATTTGTGTCTTTGCTTCTGTATCTTGTCAAATATTGTGTGTTCGTTTGTGGAGCAAAAATTGTGTGCGTTTATCTGTGGCTAGATCCATTTTTGGCCTTCCCGAGGAAATATTTACCCTTCAGTCAACTTTTCAGTGAATCCCCGCATCTGCACAACTGTTCTCACCATCGCCGCCTGCCAGTATGCACCTTCCATTTATCATTGTGCATGCGAATGATTTGTTACGACTTTGCAGATGTGTTGTGTCTCCTGTTGTGTCTGATCCCCGTGATACTGTCAGGGTGTAGCTTTCTCTGAGGGTTAGCGGTTTGGTGGCGTAGGGCAATTCAGATAATTTAAAGCATTTGTGGTCGGTGGTCCGTGATCCTTGCAGCGCTTCACCCAACGTTGTTTAGTCAGTAAGTTGTAGGGGGGGGGAGGGATCATATCGCTAGATGTACTTTTTGCCATCTTGGTACTAACCTGTGTATTGTTCATTGTTCACTGTTAAGTACCACTCGTTGTCACCAAGCGTTATTTATTTATTTTTTAATTTTTTTTTTCGTATGTAAGGGGATGTGGCCAAGGTCAACAACAACAACAACAACAAATAAATAAATAAAATAAATAAATAAAAAAAAAAAAACATGGAAAAAGACCCAGTGAAGGTTCCAGTCCCCAGTAAGAGCAGTCGAAAGGATTATCCAAAATTATTACATTTCACACAATAAGTTTTCCATCAATAAGTTTTCCATCTCTGTCTCAAGGCATGGAAAACTTATTGATTCTTCTGTAGAACACACACACACACACACACACACACACACACACACACACTCACCATCGTAGTATTGCAAACGTGAACTATATTTCAGTGTCTGGGAAAAAAAAAAGTTACTCGTGAAGGCTTTAAAGCTTAGGGGGACAGGCATTTCGTAATACTTGGGAGTGGGGCGGGGTTGGAGGGAGGCGGGAGCTGGCGGGGGTGGAGGGCGTGGCGGCGCTCAGGGAAAACGGGAGGAAGGAGTAACTGAACTGAATGATGAAGAGAACTATTGACGGCGGTTAAATCGAGGGGGCTTGAAGCAAAAAGACGGCTTGACCTTCACCATTGTGCAGCGCGTGTAGCGGCCACTAGGGGTCACCCACGAGAGAGTCACTCGGTATGTCACTCTTTCCAAGACTTGTGGGAGCAAGGTCTGTGTTCAGAAACGCTTTGCTCTTTCTTCACGACTATTTTCAGAGGCTACAAAGATGATTAGGCGGGTTGTCAAGCGTGTTTCTCCTGTCAGTAAAGTAGAAATCGTGTTAATTTGTCACTAGAACCATAACAACATTCTTGAAAACCCATGTAACTTTAACTAGAAGCTTTTGAATGTAGTCTAGATGCGGCGCAGAGGTATTTCATAATTATGGCTCCAGGGAATAAGAAATTCGTTCCGTAGGTCACCCATTTCACCGTTACAATTCTTTATTTTACCGTAGCTTCAATAATTGCTCTCACTGATCCGTTTTCTTTATTTAGTTATTCTTTTTGAAGGTTCCAGAGAAAGTAATGGAGTTTCATCTGAGTGTAAACTGGCTTTAGGGATGTGGATGTGGGTGGGTGGCTGCGCAGTTGGGGGTTGGAGGCTGAGTAAAGTGGAGGAGGTCGAAGAATGGCGAGGTTTGCAAGCTTCTCACGCGGCCCTCCCCTCTCCCACCAAATCCTCAGCTCTCCCGCCCCCCTCCGTCTCCATCCCACCAAACTCCTCTCCCCCCCACATCCCCATCCGAGGTATCCCTTCCTCCTCTCTTTCCTCTCTTCGCTCTCCATACCCCCGCCTCTCTCTCTCTCTCTCTCTCTCTCTCTCTCTCTCTCTCTCTCTCTCTCTCTCTCTCTCTCTCTCTCTCTCTCTCTCAGTGCAGCAGGTGTCGTGCGAACACTCTGGATAATGTCAATGATTTTTTTTTTTCATTCCCACGTGAGCGAAACTGCGCGGGGATTATGTGTGTGTGTGTGTGTGTGTGTGTGTGTGTGTGTGTTGGGTGGCCGCCTTGTGAATGGTGGAACCGAAAGAGAGCGTTTAGCCTGGGTGTGTGTGTGTGTGTGTGTGTGTGTGTGTGTGTGTGTGTGTGTGTGTGTGTGTGTTCTTTATTTTCCGCCTCATTTCACCTTGGCAGTGGAAACGACGAGAACGAAAGAGAGAGAGAGAGAGAGAGAGAGAGAGAGAGAGAGAGAGAGAGAGAGAGAGAGAGAGAGAGAGAGAGAGCCCAAGCACCCACCACCACAACCACCACCACCACCACACCCTACCAAACCCTTCAAGCAGGCTAAGAAAGATCCTCCCATACTCCCATCACCACTAGGATAATGACAAATAACTCCTCCTCTAAGCCTCTATAAGCCTCCATCTCTCCCTCCCACCACGCCCTCGCCAGGCAGTTCACGTCCATGACCTTGGTGTAACAGGAACCTTCAGTGTGGACCGTAGCGTCAGAACTTCCACCCGCCATTCACTGCCCCCCTCTCCGACCGCCCCCTCCAGTGTCCCTCTTCCCCGCCCCCTCTGTCCGTCCCTCTCTAGGTCCACCCTCTCTCTCTCCCGGTCCGCCCCCCGCCATAAGGTATTGATAATGTGTGTGTGCGTGGAAGTGGCGGAGTGACCTTGCCAAGCCGGGCCACTCCTGATGGTAGTGAAGGAGGAAGAGTAGGAGAAGGAATAGGAGGGAGATAGAAGGGAGTGGTAAGGAAGGAGAGATGCGTGATTGATCAGAAAGAGAGAGAGAGAGAGAGAGAGAGAGAGAGAGAGAGAGAGAGAGAGAGAGAGAGAGAGAGAGAGAGAGAGAGAGAGAGAGAGAGCATAAACTGTAGCATTTCAGTAGAGAAGGACTAGAAAGATACGTAGATGGGAGATAGAAAGGATTGGTAAGGGAAGAGAGAGGAGTACGATTGATCAGAGAGAGGAAGAGAGAAAGAGAGAAAGAGAGGGAAGGGGGATAGAGAGAGAGAGAGAGAGAGAGAGAGAGAGAGAGAGAGAGAGAGAGAGAGAGAGAGAGAGAGAGAGAGAGAGAGAGAGGGTATAAATTGTAGCACTTCAGTAATATAAATTCCCACCAGTAGCTCCTTGATCAATTATCTCTAATTAGTCAAAATTGATCCACGGGTTTTTAAAAAGGCGCAGTCTGCACCACAAAATATTGCTTCCCCGGAACAGTAAACATAAGCTAATTAACTCGTTCCTGTCCTTGTTCCCGCCGTCCTCATCGTTCTCCTCCTCCTCCTCCTCCTTCTCTTCCTCTTCATTCTTGTTTTCTTTGTGTTCTCGTTCTTGTTTTTTTTTTTGTTATTATTTTTTTCTTGTTTTGTTCTTGTTCTTTTTTTTCTTCCTCCTCCTCCTCCTCCTCCTTCCCTTTCGTCATCATCATCATCATCATCATCATCATGTACTACCAACACCATCACCACCACCACCACAACCACCACCACTCAAAGGTCAATGGGAGTTACACACAATTCCACCTGCCAGTGTATAGCAGCTGCTCCTGTGTGGTCGGTGGGTTGGCAGCACTGCTCAGCCTGGATACACCTTGTGGCACTCGTGAAGAATATAGTATATTCAATGGATGGATGAATGGCATAGTATAGTGTTATTAAAGGCCTGTCCACACCAAGAAACACTGTTTGGAAACGATGTTTGCAAACAGTTTGCAGACTGTTTGTAAACTGTTTGGAAACATTTTTCGCAAACTGTTTGCAAACAGTTTGGGAACAATGTTTCCAGACTGTTTTCAAACAGTTGGGAAACTGTTTGGAAACAATCACGCGTATTTGTTTCCCATCCAGAATGGAAAACGTAGTGTGTGTGTGTGTGTGTGTGTGTGTGTGTGTGGAGGTGACGATAAATCAGTAGTGTTGCCAGATTGTCAATAATTTCTGGAGATCTGAAATTTTTATCTTTTCTCAGGATATAAGAAATTAGTTGTTGTAAAATCTTCTGAAATTTTAACTTGTGGGAGCCACATTCGTAAAAGTGTTTCAAAGTCAGTCGTGGACATCCGAAGAAAACTTGTGAAACCTGCTCCATCTACTCTCACTCCGCTAAAAACGAGTCACCATCAGAGGCTCCTTTTTCTAAAAAAAAAAAAAAAAAAAAAAAGAAAGAAAGTTCTCACCCGCCTCTTTGTCTGTTTCTTCCCCTTCCATGAATTTATCAAAAGTGCCAAGTAAAATACAGAGGCTGTTGCAGCAACCTCTACACTCACTGAACGCAGGACGGCAACTGTGAAGTCTGGACAGGAAACATTGTTTGGAAACTGTTTGCAAACTGCTTGCAAACAGTTTGCAAGCATTGTCTTCAAACAATGTTTGAAGACAATGTCTTCAAACATTGTTAGTGAAGGAGTGAGTGAGTGAGTGAATGAATGAGAGAGCAAGTTAGTAAACAAAATAAATAGATAGTGAGTTAATAATTATACATATTCATTAGTTCTGATTTTGCTAGTTAAGTACTGTACGAATGGTACAGTCTCTTAATGGTACAGGTGAAGGTACGTTTAGTTTGATAACTCTTGAAGTTTAATTAATTGGAACCTTGTGATTGTTTATTAGACATTTAGGTAATAATTTCAACCCTTTGACTGCCATGACTTCTCCTCACGTCACGAAATTGATTCTCAAATAGAGTGCACGGTAGATGAATGGAATATTTTCAGTAATCAAGTTGTTAGTGCTGAGCCACTAGGGAGCTTTAAAAGGAAATTAGACAAATTAATGGATGAAGGTGATAGATATAGATAGGTAAGTATAATTCATACAGGAACTACCACGTGTAGGACTGATGGCTTCTTGTAACTTCCTTATTTGCTTATATTCTAATGTTTTTAAGTTTAATATAAATTTTTAGTACAATTTTAGAATGCAGATTTGAAAGACAACACAGAAAGCAAATTGAGTGACTGAGTAAATAAATAACTTAGTATCCGCAGTTCAGTTGGAATAGCCTGGGATTAAATTAAAGTGGTGAGCGTCATATTATCATTAGCAGTTATTAAAGGTAGTTATTGATCCTCTATTTCATGGTCATTAGCTGCATGCGACCCAAATTGATGCGCTGCCAGAAACATTATACCGATTACTCATTACCACTGCATCATTTTAGCTATTGGCACGTTTATGATTCCCGTAATGTGTATCGTAATTTTTCACACCTCAGCTTCTTCACTTCTGATTCCTCATAACTCTTTGATTTTTTAAAAGTTTCTTATTTCTTCTTTTTTTTCTTTATGATCACTGTAGTACATCTTTTCAAATATGGTTTTTCTTTTCTTTCTTTCTTTCTTTCTTTCTTTAGTTCGTTCGTTCTTTCGTTCTTTCCTTTCTTTCTTCCTCCTATTCTTTGTTTTCTTTAATTTTCCTTAATTTTTTCTTTCTTCCTTTCCTTCCTTCCTTCCTTCCTTCCTTTCTTTCTTTCTTTTCTTTTCTTTTCCTTCTCTTTATTTATCTATTTATCCATTTATTTTCCTTGTCTTACCCTCTAACATCACAAATTTACTTCACATCGTCAACGGGACAAATATTCAAACACCCAGCTTCCCATTCTTTTCTCTCTCATAAGCAGTTGAAGGAGAGACTCATCGAAATTTAAGCTTATTGAGAATTTAAAAGACATTGGATTAGATGGTGAACCGAATCCGTTTTCTGTCAGTATCATGGTGAAAACGGAATGAGAGGATTAAGAGAGAGAGAGAGAGAGAGAGAGAGAGAGAGAGAGAGAGAGAGAGAGAGAGAGAGAGAGAGAGAGAGAGAGAGAGAGAGAGAGAGAGATTTAAGAAGAAAAGGAAGAGGAAAATATTAGTTATTGTGAAATCAGAAGTAGTAAATAAGGAAGGAAAAGAGTGAGGAGAGGAAGAGATAGAGAAAGGAATAATGAAAAAGAATAAATAACGAATAAATAAAGAAGAAAAATGGACAAAATGGGAGTGAATAAAAAAAATATAAGGAAAAAAAACGAACGAACAGAGAGAGAGAGAGAGAGAGAGAGAGAGAGAGAGAGAGAGAGAGAGAGAGAGAGAGAGAGAGAGAGAGAGCTAATGTGCCAGAAAATAACTGAAAATAGGAATAAAACATGAAAGAAAATAGATGAAACGAAAGAAGGAAAAGGAAGAAAAATGAAAAGAAAACTAGGACAGTGAATAATGAATGAAGGGCACACAAAGAAATAAAGAGAGGAAGAAAAGTCATGAGAGAGTATAAAGAAACTGAGGAACAGAGAAGTAAGTGAAGTTAAAATAATAAATGAAGAGGAGGAGGAGGAGGAGGAGGAGAGATGACCTTAAAAAGCACAAAGAAGTGACAAAAAGGAGGAGGAGGAGGATTATGAAAAAAAAAAAAAATAAGAGATGAAGAGAAGTGTTTAAACAATAAGAAAAGACAAGAAATGAAGAATAGATGAGTAACATTAATAATGATAATAATAATGATGAAATATTAAGAAAACAATAATATTAATAATAATAATAATAATAATAATAATAATAATGATAATAATGATAATAATAATAATAATAATAATAATAATAATAATAATAATAATAATAATAATAGCAATAATAATGACAATAGCAATAATACTGTTGATTCTTCTACTACTACTACTACTACTACTACTACTACTACTACTACTACTCCAGAAAGGGCATGTTAGTGGATTTACTACAGGTGTAATAATAATAATAATAATAATAATAATAATAATAATAATAATAATAATCGGTTTATTAATCTCGCAGCCTTACAGTTTAAAATCCATATGCAGTAAAATCCCTCTCATCCGGCATTCGAGTATCCGGCAGCTTCAAGTATCCGGCACATTTTTCCCCGAGCCTTAAAATCAATAAAAAATCAGTGTGTACTCATAAAATCGATTAAAATTCCCGCGCGAGGCATACTTTGTCCCCTCGCCACCAGAGCGCACTGCTTCGCGCCACCCGCGGCCCACTGCACTGTGTTTACTCAGTGACTCAGTCCCGCGTGTGTACTGTTTATCGCCTGACGCCTTCATCATGCCTGAAGTTGTAGAAAAGAGGAAGCGTGTTGTGCTTACACTTAAGCAGCTGATCAGATCAGCTGCTGATTAAGATCAGCTGATCTTTGTTATGGTAAGATGGGTGAGTGTAGGGTGGTGATTGTGGACATAATTTCACTTCTATTCAAGTATCCGGCAATATTCAAGTATCCAGCATGTCGGCGGTCCTGTTGATGCCGGATAAGAGGGATTTTACTGTGCTACGAATTACCTTACATACTAACATACATACTACATCTTAAGTATACATTAACTCTAAGGAAGTATGTTACAATGTGTGTGTGTGTGTGTGTGTGTGTGTGTTGATTACCTGCATTTATATCATCTTTATTATTCATCATCATTATCAAGGTTATCTACATTAGACATACACTTAAGTCTGTAACGTGTTGAAGACTAGCCAAGAGAGAGAGAGAGAGAGAGAGAGAGAGAGAGAGAGAGAGAGAGAGAGAGAGAGAGAGAGAGAGAGAGAGAGAGAATGGTGTGTAAAGGTTGTGTGATATCGATGCTCAGGATAGAAATGCCAGCCACGGATTCTGTGAAATACGTAATACTGCTGCTGCTGATGATGATTGGTCTTTTTTTGTACGTCCTGATGGAATTATTGAGCTGCTGCGTCATTCTTTGGGTTCAGACTTTCTTGTTTTGTGTATCAGGCTGTTGTTTGTTCACTTACTTTTGTTTCTGTATAGTTTCTTTAATTTAAGTTGGTTTGTTTAGTGTGTCAGTTATTTATTAATTTACCTACTGGAGTTTTTTTTTTTTATTATTGTTTGATCTCTAGCGTCGTTATTCTGGTTTAGATTCATTTGTTGAGTGTGTCAGGGTGTTACTTATTTATTTACTTCGTTGGTTGGTTAGGTTGGCTGCTTGGTTGGTTGGAGAAGATAAATTTTTTTTTTTGATAGGCTAGTACTTTTGCTATACCTGTTTAGTGTTATAGTGTTAGTTACAATAATGAATTAGTTTGTTAGTTTGGTCGTTAGGTATTGATTCATTTATTTAGTTAGTTAGTTAATGACTGTATGAAGGAGTGAATGGGGAAGTCAGCTACTTGGTAAACAAAATAGATGAATACTAAGTGAGATGGTAATTCCACAAGTTGATTTTTTTTTTTTATTTTACTAGTTAATTATATGCCTATTTTTTTTCCCCCCATCGTGAGTGAGTGAACTTAAAGGAAAGTACTCAAGTAAATCTAAAATAAGTCCAGTCATCATTAACTCTTAGTGTGGTGAAGACAATAATTATACGTGCTGTTTCATTTGAGTAGGCCAAAGTTATGTATCTCTTTTTGTGTCATGAGTATGTTAAATTATGAGAAAAATACACAAGTGAAGAGGAAAAAAATAATGTTGTGACAATGAAACCACTGTTTTTATTTTTTATTTTTTTATGTAGGAAGGACACTGACCAAGGGCAACAAAAATCCAATAAAAAAAAAAAGCCCACTGAAATGCCAGTCCCATAAAAGGGTCAAAGCAGTAGTAAAAAATTGATGAATAAGTGTCTTGAAACCTCCCTCTTCAAGGAATTCAAGTCATAGAAAGGTGGAGATACAGAAGCAGGCAGGGAGTTCCAGAGTTTACCAGAGAAAGGGATGAATGATTGAGAATACTGGTTAACTCTTGCATTAAAGAGGTGGACAGAATAGGGGTGAGAGAAAGAAGAAAGTCTTGTGCAGCAAGGCCACGGGAGGAGGGGAGGCATGCAGTTAGCAAGATCAGAATAGCAGTTAGCATGAAAATAGCGGTAGAAGACAGCTAGGGATGTAACATTGCGGCGGTGAGAGAGAGGCTGAAGACAGTCAGTTAGAGGAGAGGAGTTGATGAGACGAAAAACTTTTGATTCCACCCTGTCTAGAAGAGCAGTATGAGTGAAACCCCCCCAGACATGTGAAGCATACTCCATACATGGACGGATAAGACCCTCGTATAGAGTTAGCAGCTGGGGGGATGAGAAAAACTGGCGGAGACGTCTCAGAACACTTAACTTAATAGAAGCTGTTTTAGCTAGAAATGAGATGTGAAGTTTCCAGTTCAGATTATAAGTAAAGGACAGACCGAGGATGTTCAGTGTAGAAGAGGGGGGACAGTTGAGTGTCATTGAAGAAGAGGGAATAGTTGTCTGGAAGGTTGTGTCGAGTTGACAGATGGAGGAATTAAGTTTTTGAAGCATTGAACAATACCAAGTTTGCTCTGCCCCAATCAGAAATTTTAGAAAGATCAGAAGTCAAAGCGTTCTGTGGCTTCCCTGCGTGAAATGTTTACCTCCTGAAGGGTTGGACGTCTATGAAAAGACATGGAAAAGTGCAGGGTGGTATCATCAGCGTAGGAATAGATAGGACAAGAAGTTTGGTTTAGAAGATCATTAATGAATAATAAGAAGAGAGTGGGTGACAGGACAGAACCCTGAGGAACACCACTGTTAACAGATTTAGGAGAAGAACAGTGACAGTCTACCACAGCAGCAATAGAACGGTCAGAAAGGAAACTTGAGATGAAGTTACAGAGAGAAGGATAGAAGCCGTAGGAGGGTAGTTTGGGAATCAAAGCTTTGTGCCAGACTCTATCAAAAGCTTTTGATATGTCCAAGGCAACAGCAAAAGTTTCACCAAAATCTCTAAAAGAGGATGACCAAGACTCAGTAAGGAAAGTCAGAAGATCACCAGTAGAGCGGCCTTGACGGAACCCATACTGGCGATCAGATAGAAGGTTGTGAAGTGATAAATGTTTAAGAATCTTCCTGTTGAGGATAGATTCAAAAACTTTAGATAGGGAGGAAATTAAAGCAATAGGACGGTAGTTTGAGGGATTAGAACGGTCACCCTTTTTAGGAACAGGTTGAATGTAGGCAAACTTCCAGCAAGAAGGAAAGGTAGATGTTGAAAAACAGAGCTGAAAGAGTTTGATTAGGCAAGGTGCAAGCACGGAGGCATAGTTTCGGAGAACAATAGGAGGGAGCCCATCAGGTCCATAAGCCTTCCGAGGGTTTCGGCCAGCAAGGGCATGGAAAACATCATTGCAAA
>NC_087160.1:21674431-21676931 GCF_035594125.1 Scylla paramamosain
AATTACACTTTACTACGCACACACACACACACACACACACACACACACACACACACACACACACACACACACACACACACACACATTCATGAATTCAATAAAAATAAGTATAACAAGCCATAATGAGAGAGAGAGAGAGAGAGAGAGAGAGAGAGAGAGAGAGAGAGAGAGAGAGAGAGAGAGAGAGAGAGTGTACCAACAACAATAATAATAAAGGAAAATTTTCAGGTAGGGCTTCGGGAACGCGGCTCGATATACGCTTACGTCTACCTATGCATTGCCACGCTGCTCTGTCCTGTATCTTCCATCTAATCTTTCTTTATCCACTCTATCCACTAACAATCTCGTAAAGGCCAAGATATCTGCTGCTCTTTGTTCGTTCATTGTGTTCTTTTGTGTACCGTCAGATTTCCTTAGGTAGCAGTATCACCCTCCGCTCTCTCTCTCTCTCTCTCTCTCTCTCTCTCTCTCTCTCTCTCTGTGTGTGTGTGTGTGTGTGTGTGTGTGTGTGTGTTATCTTCCACATCTTCAGCACTCGAACCTCGGGCTTCAGATTTCTGGGTTGGAGTGTTAGCCAGTGTGCCACCAAGGATCTGGCGTGAGGCGGCACATCAGTAATGCATAACACAGCAAGGTCAGGTGTCTTGGGACCTTTGCAGGGCGAGTAATGTACGTAGTAGTGGTGCTGGTGGTGATGGTAGTAGTAGTAGTAGTAGTAGTAGTAGTGATGGTGGTGGTAGTGGTGGCAGTAGTAGTAGTAGTAGTAGTAGTAGTAGTAGTAGTAGTAGTAGTAGTAAGGCGGAGTTAAATGTGCGTAGCTGTCAAGAGAGAGAGAGAGAGAGAGAGAGAGAGAGAGAGAGAGAGAGAGAGAGAGAGAGAGAGAGAGAGAGAGAGAGAGGCAGGCAGACTCGTGTGCCGCCTTGCCTGTAACCTATTGATTCCCCGGCGTGGCGGCAGTGACCACCACCACCACCACCACCACCACCTACTCCTCCACCTCCACCGCCTCTCCTCCTCGTACTCCACCTCCGCTTTCTCCCCGCCACCGCCGCCTCCTCCTCCCAGGGCTGCCACCACCACTACCACCGTCTGTATTCGGCTCCGCCACGATACATCTTCGGCACCGGCAGGAGGCGTGGAGCGTGGCCGGTGCAGAGTGACAGCGAAGAAGGAAAGTCCCCGTGGCGGCGTGGCTGAGGCGAGGCAGGCTGTGGGCGGTGCGCAGGTCGGCCTTGCTCTCAACGGCGGCGGGACAGTGTGGCGAGGAGGCGACCCGAGCCTGGCCATGTGTGTGCGTTCTGCTGCTGCTCGACCATCTCCACCGCCACCACCACCACCACAGGCAGCCGAGGGGGCATGGTGGGCGTGGTGACGGCGGTGCTGGCGTGCTGTGCTGCCCCTCAGGACGGCCTCTCGCCAGTATCACGCACTGACAGACGAGGGCTGCTGCTGCCTTATCAATAGTGCACAAGGTGGCCGTCGCCGCCGCCGCCGCCGCCACCCGGTTGTTTCTCCTGCTGCTGCTGCTGCCACGACCCCCGCCACTCACGACACTCGCTGGCAGCGGCTCCCTGACTCCTTCCTGGCACCGCCACACGCCGGCCAACACCCTCGTCCCGCCCCACACCCCACGCCTCGCCCTGGGCACCGCCGGCCGGGCTGTGCTAGGTCAGACTAAGCCAGGGGCGCCGGACCCTCGCGGCACACGCCCCCTGGGGTAGCAGGCCCCTGGCAGCAGCCCGTCACCTGCTGTCGCCGCCGTGCCTTCAAGCCTTTGTTGTTGTTGTGCTCTCAGTGTTGCCAGCACTACACTAAAAGGATGTTTAGATAAATAAGAAAATAATCATTCTCGACCGAAGTCCAAAGGTGCTCGATACCTGTGTTCTTTTACCTGTTGAGAGTGAGGGCAGTGTGCTGCGTCGCCTCCCTCTCACCCGTGTACACCCCCCCACGCACCACGCCACCCCACATCGAAGTCTTAGTGTGATAACAACCACCACCACCACCACCACCATGGACAAGCTGCTACAGAAGCTACGCCAAAATATGGTAAGGAACGCACGACATCTTACCATTACTGTATATCTTATCCCGTTCCTTCCCTCTGTCCTCTACTCTGCCACCCTCCCGTCCACCCGTCTGTCCGTGCCCCGCCCCCACAGCTGTCACTGGCCGTAATCCCGTCACTCGTGCAGGTGACGGACGCGGCTCATTCAATATCCTTGCATATATCACTCCCCTCACTCCCCTCGCTGCCTCACAACGCGGGCTCCTAAAGCTGACAGGTAACGCCCACCTCTCCCTATCTCACTCCCCTCTCACTCCCCTGGCACTCATTCCATTTCCCTTTTCTTCCCCCTTGTCTATACATCTTCATCTGTCACTCTTCCCTTTTTATCCATTGTATTTGCGTCTCTGTGCGTCTCCCTGCATCTCTCCTTCCTTCACTCTCATTCTCTCTCTCCCTCCTTTCTACGTTCCTGTCTGTCTCTCAGCCTTC
>NC_087160.1:21681931-21686931 GCF_035594125.1 Scylla paramamosain
ACGTGAGCATGCAGACACGTGAGGCCACCCAGACAAGCGATCTACATACACGAGGTATGTACGGCCTGCTGCGTGGAAGTAGTCTGCAGAAACTGACTCAAACACCCTGCTGGGTGTGTCCGTGTCCTGCCAGAGAGGTTCGTTGGCTTGGCTTGGTAGGAGTGGACGGCATAGTGAGCATCCAGAAACGACGTTCTCAACGTCTCTGTCCATACCAGGCCAGTACACCGTTTGTCGGGCCCGTCGCTTGGTGCGCTCCATCCCCTGATGACTGTCATGGAGTCGCTCTAGTGTTTCTCGGCGGAGGCTGTGAGGAATAAGAAGCCTCGGCCCGTAAACCACCAGGTCGTCGTCTACGGCCAGCAGACTGCGCACCGGCCAGTACGTACGCAAGCGGTGATCGAGGTCGTGGCAATGATCAGGGAAGCCCTCGATGATGACGTTCTTGAGCAAGCAGTACTCCCCGTCTCTTGCTGCTGCGGCACGTACCATTTCCACAGTCTGATCCTGGAGTGGTGCTAAGCGGACGCCGTCCTCATTGGTGGCAGATAACGCTGAGATGACCGCTGAGTGGAGAGGGTCGAGGTCACCAGAAGTAGCAGCATCCTCTTCCTCCACTGGGTCCTGTACTGGAGCACGTGAGAGGGCGTCGTCTGTCAACTCGATGGCCATGGATCCACCAGCCATTGCACGTAAACCTTCCTTTGCTTCGAAGACGCTGGGAAAGGCCTTGATCACAGCAGCAGCGTGCCCCGCACGCTGCTGTGGCGTTGGGTCGTAGGAATGAGGCCAGCTGATCACTTCTGTGGGCGTAGATAGAGGTGGCTGCGAGGCGGTCGGGTACTTGATGGAGCTGTTGCCGGTGTGCTGTTCTTCCCTGCGTAGCGGTCGGATTTGAGCCGGAAAATCTTCGGGGAGGATTCCGAGAGCGATGGAATCGTACCAGCTAAGCAGCGCCCCCTTCACCTCCTTCACCACGCTCACAACAGTCTCAGCTTCCCTGTCGCCCAGTTGCAAGTGCGACGAGAAAGTTCCTACACAGGTGAGGGGGTGATTACCGGCAGCATAAAGTCCATCACCATCAGCGGGCGCCAAGCTGGAGGGCGGGATTCCAAGGAGTGTTGCCGTGTCGAGGCCAATAACGGTCGTTTCGGCCCCAGAGTCAGGAGTCCACGTAATCTTGTCTCTTCCAGCGGGATGTGTGGCGGTAATGAGCACCTGGGGCGCAGGTCGTGCCGTCACCGTCTTTGTGTATACGCCTGATAAGAGCTGGTATACACTGGCACTGGCTCCCCGCCTCGGGCCTGCACCGCGATGAGGAGAGACAGTTGAGGAACTCCTCGAAGCTCCTCGTCGTTTCCTCACTGTCTGCTGACATACACTCGCAAAATGCCCTCTTTTCCCGCAGTTACGACACACTTTATCTATTGCCTGGCATCCCCTTTTGTCACTGCGACAATCTTTGCCACAACGATAACAGCCCGTGGGGCTTGAGCCCCCGAAACTGCCCTTCCTGTAGTTCGAGACAGCGTTCACACCATGGCTCGAAGAGTGAGAGCCGCCCCTTAGTACTGCACTACACTGGTTAGCGCTCTCTGATGCTCTGCAAATATCTATGGCGTTTTCAAGGGTGAGTTTCTTGTTTTCCAGCATGCGTTTCAGAGCCACTTCGTCTCGTGTCCCAACGACAATTCTGTCACGCAGCTGATGGTTTATGCACTGGTCGCAAAAGTCACAGAAATTGGCGATTTCCTTAACAGCACATAAAAAGTCGTCAAAACCTTCTTGCGTTTCTTGCACGCGGGAGTAGAAGTCTCTTCTATCCATGATGATGTTGCGCTGGCTTCGCAGGTACTCACACATTGCATCGAGGATGGTTCTTAACTCCGCGTCTCTCGGTAAGCTTATCCCGTAGCGAAGTGTACGGGTCCACTCGTCGTCTAGGACAGCAGCGAGTGCCGCCCTCTGCTCAGCCAGGGAGAGACAGTCTATCCTGGCGAGGGTTACGTATCCTTCAAACTTATGGCGCCACGTGTCGAACTCACGTAAAGATGCTGACGCCGTTAAGTGAGGAATGATGGTGGCGGACGTCGGGAACCTCGCGCCCTGGGTAGACGTGCTGCGGGCTGTGGTTTCGCCTTCATTGCTCGCCGTGGTGCGACTGGGAGCTTGTGTCCCCACTCTCTCCAGCAGCTGGGTTAAACGCTCCTCGCGAGCCTGACTCTGCTCCGACTGTCGCGCTAGCAGAGCCTGACTCTGCTCCGACTGTCGCGCTAGCAGGGCAGCCAGCGCCTCCAACTGCTTCTCCATTCTGCGCCGTACCCACTGCAGCCTTGTCCTGATCCTACTCACTGCGCCATGTTCGACTCTTGACCAGCAGGGGCACAGGAAACGCAGGTAACAGTGCAGGTGTTTATTCACAGAAGGTGTGAACAGAAGGCTGGAGGTAGGTGATCTCCCGGCGCCAGGCCGCGCACTTCCACTTAACACTTATGACTGAAGCCTAGCTCGTTCACTCATACACGTATTCATGCCTCACACAAGTCTCGCTCATTCACTCGTTCACACAACTAGCTAACAACCACACAGGGCCAGTGGTGTCTTTCAGGTGTACGCTCCAAACTTGCACCACGCACTTCATTAAGCTCCATGAGAAGACACGCCAGTCAGTCAAAGGGTTAAGACGTCGCAGTAACTCACTTGATTAAAACTAGTGACACTAAACATTTGAATCTCACCACCAGTCCATTTGCTGTCAGTGGCGCCTCCAAACACGCCACACATTTCGTTACGCCTGAGCATAAAACACGACAGTCAGTTAAGGAGTTAAGACACAACAGCTCACTGATTGCTTGATTAATTCTTTAGTTGCTATTGACAGTGACACTTGCTTATTGAAAGACTCCACTTGACTTCTAATGTACAGAAATAAAGATAGTTACTGAAAAAAATACTCCACCACTCTTTATTCCACTTAGCTTTTACTGCACAGAAACGTAACCGCAGGTGCTAAAAAGACTTGAATCACTTCATCACTCAAATATACTCAAAACTTTCTGTAGATAATTTTATAAAGCTCAAGGAAAAACTACAGCAGCCAAAAGGGTTAAACGGCCGCCTCAACGGGGATCATGGGGCGGCGGTGTTGGCCTGGCACTAATGAAAGCTTAAAGAACGCGGACCCCTGAGAACCCCGGCGGATGACTCGGCGCGAAGCAAGATTAGAACGCGGGATTGTTTGCGGGGAATGCTCATAAGGGAGGCTGCCGATAAGAGCCTGTGCCAGCAAAGCCAAGCCTGCAGGACTAATATGAGGATTATGAGGCTTGGAGAGGAGGTAGGGAGGCAGGAAAGGCAGGGAAGCAGGTAGGCAGGGAGGCAGGCAGGCAGGCAATGGTCGGGTTCAGTTACGCGTGGAGCTGTTTCTAAAGACAGGCTGGTTTGTTGGGACTCCGGCGGATCTTGTGTCTTCTCGTGCCTGATCAGTGCCGAGCTGTCTTCTGAGTGATGCCTGACGTGTTGTGCCGGTCAAGAGGCGAGTTTGCTGTGGGTTTTTTTTAGGAGATTAGGAGAAAGAGGAGAAAAAGTAGGAGAAAAAAAAAAAGAACCACAGTCTACAGACCAACACACACATTCACACACACACACACACACACACACATACACAAACAGCATCACGTGTCACTTCTGTATACAAATGCAGGGTGTTTTCTAATTTCTAGAGGCCATGAGCTGTGTTCTTTGGCTCTCCTTGCAGGAAGAGGAAAAGGAGGAGAAGAACCACCTCACTCTACAAACCAACACCCACATACACACGCATACAGCATTGCCTCCGTCACTTCTGGACACAAATGCAAGATGTTTTTTCTAATCTCCAGACGCAGTGAAGTGTGCTCTTTCGCCTCGCTGGATAGGAGAGTCACAGTTGCCATCACCGTAAAGCCGAAGATGAACAAACACCTCGGAATTCGGAACTCCAGACTGAGATTCTTGATGATTTAAACTCCTAAAATCGCCACTGTCAGAATCACCTAAAAGCATACAGCCGTTTATAATGATATTGTTTAAACTCTTGCGACTAAAAGAGGAGAAGAAATAAGATAGAGATGAGCATAGTAAGTTAGTAAACCAATAACCGCAAACGTGTAAAGATAAAAAAAAATAATAATAAAAAAAAAAACATATAACTGTCTCTATTGATAATACTTAAATTCACAATTAGAAAAAAGAAAGAAAAGAAAGTAGATTTGAGTGTAGCACGTTAATAAGCTAATGCCAACAAGTGTATGAAGATGAAGATCACAAAGGAAAAAAAAATACTACAACATTTTATATTAATACTATATAAACTCGCTTACGAACAGAAGATAAAAAAATAGGAGTGTATCATGTTACTAATACTCGCTTGCAATAAAAAAATAAAAGCAAACGAAAGAAAAATGAGTGTGGCTCGTCAATAAACTTCCAGCCACAGATGTAGTACGTAGGTCAAAAAAAAAAAAAAAAAAAAAAAAAATGAATAAATAAATAAAATAAAACAGAATAAAAGCGTCTATATCACTGCTCGCTTATGATCAAAATGCAAATAAAGCAAAACAGAAGTGAGCACAGCACGTCACAAAACTCCAAAACCACAAATGAGGTATAAAAGTAGAAAAAAAAAAAATCACACAAACAACCACAAAAAAAAGTCTTTACCAATACTCGCTTATGACAAAAATAATAAATGAACCCGACCGAATAAATAAATAAATAAACAAATAAAAAAAAACAGAATTAACTATAGCACGTCAACAGAATCCTAACTACAAATGTACGTAGATAAAAATAAATAAATAAATAAATAAATAAATAAATAAACAAATAAAAGACAGCAATATTTAAACTCACTCAAGAATAAAAGTAAAAGAAAACAGAACAAAATTATGAAGTTTGTCTCGTTAGTAAGCACAGCAGCACAGCGGGGGGTTCTGGCGGGAGCTGCGGGTAATGGCAAAGAC
>NC_087160.1:21689431-21696931 GCF_035594125.1 Scylla paramamosain
TTGTTCTCCGAAACTGTGCCTCCGTTCTTGCACTTTGCCTAGTCAAACTCTTTCAGCTCTGTTTGTCAACATCTACCTTTCCTTCTTGCTGGAAGTTTGCCTACATTCAACCTGTTCCTAAAAAGGGTGACCGTTCTAATCCCTCAAACTACCGTCCTATTGCTTTAATTTCCTGCGTATCTAAAGTTTTTTAATCTATCCTAAACAAGAAGATTGTTAAACATTTATCACTTCACAACCTTCTATCTGATCGCCAGTACGGGTTCCGTCAAGGCCGCTCTACTGGTGATCTTCTGGCTTTTCTTGCTGAGTCTTGGTCAT
Source organism: Scylla paramamosain (assembly GCF_035594125.1). NCBI lineage: Eukaryota > Metazoa > Arthropoda > Malacostraca > Decapoda > Portunidae > Scylla > Scylla paramamosain. The sequence goes on from NC_087160.1 coordinate 21,689,753, forward strand.
CCTCTTTTAGAGATTTTGGTGAAACTTTTGCTGTTGCCTTGGACATATCAAAAGCTTTTGATAGAGTCTGGCACAAAGCTTTGATTTCCAAACTACCCTCCTACGGTTTCTATCCTTCTCTCTGTAACTTCATCTCAGGTTTCCTTTCTGACCGTTCTATTGCTGCTGTGGTAGACGGTCACTGTTCTTCTCCTAAATTTATTAACTGTGGTGTTCCTCAAGGTTCTGTCCTGTCATCCACTCTCTTCTTGTTATTCATTAATGATCTTCTAAACCAAACTTCTTGTCCTATCCACTCCTACGCTGATGATACCACCCTACACTTTTCCACGTCTTTTCATTGACGTCCAACCCTTCAAGAGGTAAACATTTCACGCAGGGAAACGCTTGACTTCTGATCTTTTTAAAATTTCTGATTGGGGCAGAGCAAACTTGGTATTGTTCAATGCCTCAAAAACTCAATTCCTCCATCTATCAACTCGACACAACCTTCCAGACAACTATCCCCTCTTCTTCAATGACACTCAACTGTCCCCCCTCTTCTACACTGAACATCCTCGGTCTGTCTTTTACTTATAATCTGAACTGGAAACTTCACATCTCATCTCTAGCTAAAACAGCTTCTATGAAGTTAGGAGTTCTGAGATGTCTCCGCCAGTTTTTCTCACCCCCCCCAGCTGCTAACTCTGTACAAGGGCCTTATCCGTCCATGTATGGAGTATGCTTCACATGTCTGGGGGGTTCCACTCATACTGCTCTTCTAGACAGGGTGGAATCAAAAGCTATTCGTCTCATCAACTCCTCTCCTCTAACTGACTGTCTTCAGCCTCTCTCTCACCGCCGCAATGTTGCATCTCTAGCTGTCTTCTACCGCTATTTTCATGCTAACTGCTCTCCTGATCTTGCTAACTGCATGCCTCCCCTCCTCCCGCGGCCTCGCTGCACAAGACTTTCTTCTTTCTCTCACCCCTATTCTGTCCACCTCTCTAACGCAAGAGTTAACCAGTATTCTCAATCATTCATCCCTTTCTCTGGTAAACTCTGGAACTCCCTGCCTGCTTCTGTATTTCCACCTTCCTATGACTTGAATTCCTTCAAGAGGGAGGTTTCAATTTTTGACTACTGCTTTGACCCTTTTATGGGACTGGCATTTCAGTGGGCATTTTTTTTATTGGATTTTTGTTGCCCTTGGCCAGTGTCCTTCCTACATAAAAAAAAAAAACCTTACGTAATAAGAAGGAAGGAACAGTACTTATCTCTTCTCCAAACCCACTGCTACGTAAGATAGTGGTGCTTCTTTTAATTTCATAAGGCATTATTACTTGTGTGTTGTTACTGATGCGATGTAGCAGGACAGGTAAATCGCAGGTGAGGAACTGTATCAAGAAGTTTTTGAACATTTATAAACTGTATCTGTTTTTTTTTTTTTTCATTATTCCTCCCTTTGTACCCTCCATGATCTTCACTATAGTACATGGAGTTATTACCACTTATATTTTCAACCATAAACACTATGCGCTTTTTCTTTTTTTTTTATTCCTTTAATTGTACTCTTCATGATTCTCCCAACAGTACCTCTCTCCCTCTCTCCCTTCCCCCTCATCCTTCCTTCCTTCCTTCCTTCCTTCCTTCCTTCCCTCCCCTCACACCGGCTCCCCTCTCCTTCCTCCCCTTTAGTACTGTTCATTGTCCATTACTGTTACGTTTATACATCCTGCCGATGACAAATCTTCCTCCTCTCTTTTTCCTTTCATTCTTCCCAGTCCCTTCTATTCTCTCCCCTTCCTCCTTCTCTTGCACTTTTCCTCAAATACTATTCTGTTTCCTTCCGTTCTGTTTTTCTTTTCCCCAGCCCCTTTCCATCTTCACTTTTTTTTCTCTTCCTCTCCTTCTCTACACTTTTTTTTTATTTTCTTCCCTTTTTTCTTCCTTCTCCACAGCTTCATCCTGCCTCTTCAGTTTTCTATCCCTTTTCTGTACCCTCCTCCTCTTGTCTCTGCCGTTTTCTTTCTTTCTCTTCATGCCTTTCACTTCCGTTTCTTTCTTAGTCTTTCTTTCCAGCTCTTTTCTCTTTTATTTTTCCTCTCTCTTTCTCTTCACTTTCTTTTCATTCTCTCATTTCCATTCGTCTTTCATAAATCCTTCCTATCCCCTTCCCTTTTTCCTTCCTTTCTCTTCCGTTCTTTTCCATCCCTACCTCTTCCATTCCCTTGTCTCTAGTCCCTTTAATTCCCTCCCTCTCCCCTTCCCTTCCCTTCCCTTCCATGCCATCAGCCCAAACCTCACACTGTATCTTGTTATTTTGCTCCCCTCGCCCTTCTCTCTCTCTCTCTCTCCTCTCTCTCTCTCTCTCTCTCTCTCTCTCTCTCTCTCTCTCTCTCTCTCTCTCTCTCTCTCTCTCTCTCTCTCTCTCTCTCTCTCCCCTTCCTTACAACACGCAAGGCCCGGCCCCCTCCTGCCGTCTTGGTCAGCCCCTGCGTGTTCCCAAAGTCCCCCGGTGACCAGCCAGGTGGCGCCTCACGGTCACCCCGCGATGAACAAAGGAATGTATTATAGTACAGCCTCTGTTGTTTATTCATGTGTATGTCTGATGTCTGGCGTGTCTGTCCTGCTGCTTGTGTGCGTTTCTTGTGTGGTTTGTTGTGGTGTGTGTGTGTGTGTGTGTGTGTATGTTGGTGTGTGGGGGGGTGGTGGTGTTTTGTTATGTGTGAGATGGTGTATTGTGTGTGTGTGTGTGTGTGTGTGTGTGTGTTGTGTGTGTGTGTGTGTGTGTGTGTGTGTGTGTGTGTGTCCTCTTATTATCCATCCCAAGCCTTATTTTTCTCTCTCCCTCTTCCCTTATTTTTCTAAAACATGTAAATAACTTCACTCGTTACCCTTGACTTTTCACTAGCCAATAAAAAAAACTTTCCAATAACTCATTTCCAACATTCTTCATAACATTTGTAGCATTGTACGTACATTAACCGTGACGAAACTGACCACGATTACCCAAAGTCTTCTTAATTTACACCAAGGAAAGACAGAGAAAAGAATCTATATGAACAAAGCTAAATTAAGAGAAGAATATAAAAGCCTGGCCACACACGCTATTCTCTCCCCTGATTAAAGAACACGCTATGCAGACAACTGACGTGAGAGATTTAGTGTCGGTATAAGTCTACTGAGCCCGTGTCTCTTAAATCTCTGTCCACCAATGGCCGCTTCATTTCGTCTAACCAACCTTACCAATCAGTAAATAAACACAACAGAGAGCCTGCCACACGCGATACGTTTCCCTAACTCCAGTGCGCGCAATGCACACAATTGACATAAGGGATTTGATAAGGCTGTGGTCTCATTCTCACCAGTCAGTAAATGAACAAGAAAGTCCGCCACACACTACTCTTCCCAGACGTCACTACACTATACAAGCAATTGAGAGGTTTGGTAACAGTGCCACACGCTACTCTCCTCCCTAACTAAAAAAAAAGTGAGATTTGGTGACGCTGTGAAGTCCTAACCTCACCAAACAATAAAATAAACAGGAAATGAAAGCCTGCCACACTCTTCCCTGTCCTCATTACGCTGCGCAGACAGTTGACTTACCACACGCTACACTCTTCCTGACTAAAAAAAGTGAGAGATTTGGTGACGCTGTGAACTCATAACCTCACCAATCAGTAAATAAACTGAAAAAGAAAGCTCACTACACACACTCTTCCCTGTCCTCAGTAGTCTATGCAAGCAGTTGACGTGAGATTTACTGACGCTGTGGTCTCATTGCCTCATCAATCAGTAAATAAACAAGAAAGAAAGTTCGACACACACTACAATTCTCCCTGGCTTCAATGCACGTTGAAAATCCAGACAGCTGACGTGAAGGGATCTGGTAACGTTGTGGATTCCTAACCCCAATAATCAGTAAATAAACAGGAAAAGAATGCCAGACACACACTACAGGCTTCTCTGGCGTCAATACATGTTCAGAATGCAGGCAGTTGACGTGGGCTGTTTAGTAGCGGTGCGGCGTCATTACCTCAGCGATCAGTGCCCGCTGCCAGCACCGATGTACTCGTATTCATGTAAGAGCAACACGCAGGCTTGACGAGACAGTGCGGCATCCAGCAAAACACAGCGACCTATTCTTGCATGTTAATTATCGTACACTGAATTAACTTGCGTGATTTTGAGTGACGTGATTATTATACTACCTGGTGCTTGGCCTCAGGTGTTTATACTGTAATGAGATTGATTACACACGTAACTTGCTTAATGTTACCAGTAATGATACAGGTAATATACTTAATGCTTCCCTCGTGTGATTATAGGGATTAACGTTTTCTGTCCATTAGTAGGGTATACTGAGGTAATACTGCATGGCGGCTTAGGGATGATAAAAAAAAAAGAAGGGCATGGGATCTGGAAGAGAACAAGCAGTGTTGATACAAACATCTTTACTGCTGTAGTGCCTTGAGGGAGGAAGGAAACAAGGCTCGTATTCTGAAACGCTTCGCTTTCTCACCACGGCTATTTTCAAAGTCCACAAAGATGATTAGCCGAATTCTTAAGAGTGCTTTTTCTGTTGATAATGCGGAAATCATGTTAATATCTCACAAGAACCATAAAAAAAAACCTCTTAAAAACCCGTGTAACTTCAAGTAGCCCTGCCATTAGTAGACACACACCCTGATACCCAAATATTAGCAACCTGGCACTTTGCAACACCCTGTCACTCAATCAGCTAGTTCACCAGTTACTACACCCCCAACACCCAAACCACACCCTGTCACTAGTAGACGCAACCACACATCCTAACACACCAACAACCACATCCTAGTAACCACATCCTCACACAACAACATAACCTCGCAAAAACAAGACAGGGATAAGTAGGGTGGCGAGAGAGGAGGAGGCGCAGAAGATGACACAGGAAGAAAGACAGGAAGAGGGGCAGGAGGAGGAGTAGGAGACGCAGCAGGAAGGGTAGGAGAGGCAGGAGGAAACGCAGGAGGAGGCAGGGAAGGAGATGCAGCAAGAGGAGGTGCAGAAGGTGGAGGGAGGAAGGGAGGGGCGCGGGACAGTAATCTCTGGGTGGGTTATGGCATGATGTAGCCAAGCCATTATCGGCAGGATGGCTCGCCCGGCCTCCACCTCCTTGCATAATTACTGCACCCTCCCTTAATTTGCCTCGTTCACGTCAAAGGCCTTTTTTTTTTTTTTTATATTTTATCGAACAGAGTGGGAGTGGATTTTTTGCTCTCTGTGACCTTCTCTCTCTCTCTCTCTCTCTCTCTCTCTCTCTCTCTCTCTCTCTCTCTCTCTCTCTCTCTCTCTCTCTCTCTCACACACGGGAGGAAAAAAAGTTCATCACATCTTTTCATCCATTCATTTCTCTTGCTGAGGATTAAGCGAATGAATCTGAAACCACTCCTCGGCGGTGCTTCGGTGCATCAGTGTCAGTCGTGTGAAGCATTCTCTCGGATTCGTGCTCGTCAGTTCCTGCGAGAGAGGGAAAGAGAAAGAGAGGAAAAAAGGAGGAAGTATAAGTTTTTTCGTGTCTCCATTCTGTGTTTGCGATGAGTGTGCCTGGAATGTGATACAGATGAAATTGTTGGAAGGACTGACTGAAGTATTAGAGAAACAGTTTGTGTTATGGAAAGGTGAGTGGTAGGAAGCAGTTTATTCAGTCCAGTCATAACACACCGCCACGCATACTGAGGCGTTACAAAAAGTATAGGTTAGGTTAGATTAGGTTAGATTAAGTTAGGTTGCAATATTTATGTTAGGTTAAGTCAGACTGGGTTAGGTTAGGTTAAGTTAGACTACTTTAGGTTATATTAGGCTAGATTAGGTTAACTCAGACTAGATTGAGTTAAGTAAGACAAGGTTAGGTTACAATAGTTCAATACATAGTCCCTTAACCACACAACCACCCTAATGAGCCAGGAAGGCATTCGGATGAGCAGCCAGGCGCTCTGTAGGGAGACCCGCGGACTTGCAGGAGTTAGCGATAATTAAGTAGTACTGGATGCTTTAATTAACAACTTTAAGGGATTCAACCACTGGGAGGGCTCGATGTTTCCCCCAACTTGACGGTTCAGCTTCCCTGGGGCCTGCGAGCATCAGTGTGTGTGGCTCCTTGTCTATCTGTGTGTGTGTGTGTGTGTGTGTGTCTGTGTGTGTGTCTGGTCTCTATCTGATGCGTGTAGGGTGGTGGCCAACTCCCTTAGGAACTCAAGGTTATTATAGTTTATATTTTCATGTGTTCAGAAAGCATGTCTAAAAAAAAAAAAAAAAAAACTAAAACTAAAAAAAAACTGTCTAACTAACCAATTATATTTCAATTTACAGTATCAGTCTATCTGTCTATCTATTTATCTATCTATCTATCTATGTCTATTTGTCTGTCTATCTGTCTATTTGTCTATCTATCTATCTATCTATCTATCTATCTATCTATCTATCTCTATCTACCTATTATATCTATCTATCTATCTTTCTACCTACCTACCTATCTATTTATCTATGTCTATTTATCTATCTGTTTATCTGTCTATTTATCTATCTATCTATCTATCTATCTATCTATCTATCTATCTAACAAAGTAACTACATAACCAACGAACTAAATAACTAACTAAATATGAACAAATAAAGCAAGAACTCTACTTTTAATGCCGTTTCTCCCCCGCCAAAAGGAAAAAAAAAAAAAAGTAGAAAAAACGAGGGAAAGAAAATGTTGTTTGCGGTTCTTTTGGGCAAAGTCGGCGGTGTGAGAAACTCGAGATGAAGCAGCGATACTTATTTTTTAACGTTTCAACAAAAAGCTCTTATTCTGCAACGCTTCTCCCTCCCTTTAGGACTATTCTGAAAGGGGTTTCTCTCGGGTGTTTCTTCCCATTGATGCTGCAGAATGGATGTTAACGTTATTCCAAAGCTCATGAAAACACTCTTGGCAATCCCTCGAACTTTCACTAAAAGCCTTGGTGTTGGTTAAAGTAAGGTATTGAAGCGCGTTAGAATGTGTTCAGTATTACGAAATCTTTAGACTCACGGGAGAGAGAGAGAGAGAGAGAGAGAGAGAGAGAGAGAGAGAGAGAGAGAGAGAGAGAGAGAGAGAGAGAGAGAGAGAGAGACTTTAGTTTATGTATTCATTTTTTCTATGAAGACTAAAGAAAGAGTGTACAAAGATTTAAC
>NC_087160.1:21701931-21704431 GCF_035594125.1 Scylla paramamosain
ACACACACACACACACACACACACACACACACACACACACACACACACACACATACACACACAACACAAACAAACACAAAGACAATCGAAGTGAAGCAAAACAAAAGAAAACAAAACATTTACACGCATACTGACAGAGTGAGAGAGAGAGAGAGAGAGAGAGAGAGAGAGAGAGAGAGAGAGAGAGAGAGAGAGAGAGAGAGAGAGAGAGAGTTTTCTCCTACATTCCTTAGTAATATAACCCACCTTGAATCAGTGCTACCAACTCCACCCCGCTTATTACGCTCCATTAATATCATCGCACTGTGTAATCACGATGTCTTCCCTTGGCTACACTGCATCCACTGACACTGCCCCCCTCCTTCACTACCCCTTTCACCCCCTCACTCTCCCCTCCTTGATACAGCCTGGCACTTCCCCTCACATGGCTACCTGCGTGTGTATGTGTGTGTGTGTGTGTGTGTGTGTGTGTGTGTGTGTATGTGTGTGTGTATGACTCTCCTTTCTTGGTTGGTTGGGTGTAACTTGCCTGGTTTCCATGTTCCTTCCTTGTTACTGACTGTTACTTATTGTTGCTTTGTCTCTTGTGTGTGTGTGTGTGTGTGTGTGTGTGTGTGTGTGTGTGTGTGTGTGTGTGTGTGTGATGTTCCTGGTTTTGTTGGAAGGGTTTGGTGTGATAGTGGTGGTGGTGGTGGTCGTAGTATTTTTAGCTGTAACTTTCACCTGTAGACCTATCGTTTTCTGTAGCATTCTTTGTATGTTCAGGCTCTTTAGTAGTGGTAGTAGTAGTAGTAGTAGTAGTAGTAGTAGTAGTAGTAGCAGCAGTATCACCAGTATCAGCACTAGTAATCGCAACAACAGTAACAATAAAAACAATGTCATGACGCACCATCATTTGAAATTACTCCTTCACACAACACAACACGATAACTTCCTCTTTCCTTACCACCCTCACACACACACACACACACACACACACACACACACAAACCCACACTACACACCCCATCTCACCACTACACCCAACAACAACACCCCACCACCACTACCACCACCACCACCACGTAACCTCCCCTCACTCAGTCACTGCCCTCATTACGCTAAAATCACAAGGCAGGCGCTGGAGGAGGGACAAGGCTACTAATCTTACACCCAAGCTCAGGTGCACCATTACTACCTCGGCAATGCTCATTAGCCGCACGGTAGCCTTCACTCTGATGACCTTGAGTTAGCTGAATCACTGTGGCTTCGCGTATTCCAACAACAGTAGCAGTGGTAGGCTCATGTTTCATTAGTTGCGGCTTGAAACTCCTTTAGGCTCGTTGGGGGGAAGCTTCGTTAACATGAGGCGTTTGCAAGGACCATAATTATCCAGGTGTTAGTCCATTACCTGGTGGGTGTTGCGAGAGAGCTCCTGGCCTCGTCTCTTAAAGCGTAATAGGAAAGGTGTGTGCAATTCCTGTTCCACCTGTTGCTAGTGCTTCTGCTCCTTCTGCTACTACTTCTGTTGTCTGTTTTTGCTTGCTTGATGTTTGTTTGGTGTTTGTGTGTGTATAGAGGTGTGGTTTTTGTGTGCGTGTGGGTGGGTACAGGAGTGGTGTGTGTGTGTGTGTGTGTGTGTGTGGTGTGGAGGGATGGTTTGCATGAGTGTGTGGTGTGTAGGAGTGTGGTTTGTCTCTGTGTTTGTGGATAATAAGATTCGTGAAGATATATGAGGGAGGGAGGGAGTGAATGAATGAGAGGGTAAAAGCAGGGTTAGTGAAGAATAACTGTAAAATAACAAGACAAGTGAAAATAAAGTGTAATAGATTGTGTGATCATTTTCGTTTCTCCTCGTCATTCGTGCGTTCCGATGAGGTGGATGAAGGAGGGAGGGAGTGGATGAATGAGTAGGTAAGGCAAATTTAGTGTGGAATAGCATTAGAAAACATAATAAAAGTGGAAGTATTAGATTGGGTAATTATTTTTTCTCTTTTGTCATTCGTGCAGCTTGAAAGACACGTGAGGGAGGGAGGGAATGGATGAATAAGTAGGTAAATCTTAAGTTAGTCAGAAATTGCAGTGAGAAGCATAAGAAAAATGAAAGAAAGTAATGGATTATGTGTAAATATTTTCTTTTTCTTCGTCATTCGTGCGTCTTAGGAGATAAATGAGTGAGGGAGGGAGTGCCTTAGTAGGTAAAGTTTTGTAAGACACTGAAGAATAAAAGAGGACTGCATGAAAATGAGAGAATAAGGCAAGATTGTAATATTTTTTTCTTTCTTCACTTTCTTCTTCTTCTTCTTCTTCTTCTTCTTCTTCTTCCATTGCATTCTCTCCTGTTCTTTTACTTTGTTTGACGTGCAAGATAAAAATGAAAATAAAGTGAGCGAGGAATAGAAAATGGAATCGTAAGAAAATTAAAGAACAAAAAGAAAGATATTTGTAATCCTCCTCAATTTTCTTTCTTTTCCTTTCATTTATCGTTGAAATTCTCCAACTTCTTCTTTTTATTTGCCTC
>NC_087160.1:21709431-21714431 GCF_035594125.1 Scylla paramamosain
TCGATGATGACGTTCTTGAGCAAGCAGTACTCCCCGTCTCTTGCTGCTGCGGCACGTACCATTTCCACAGTCTGATCCTGAGTGGTGCTAAGCGGACGCCGTCCTCATTGGTGGCAGATAACGCTGAGATGACCGCTGAGTGGAGAGGGTCGAGGTCACCAGAAGTAGCAGCATCCTCTTCCTCCACTGGGTCCTGTACTGGAGCACGTGAGAGGGCGTCGGGCACACAGTGTGTCGATCCCTTTTGCCAGCTTGCTGTGAAAGAATACTGAGCAAGCTTCTCCCTCATGTGCTGCAGCCGCAGGTTCTCTATTTCTCCCAACAACTTGCTATTGAGGAGAGGTATCAGCGGGCGGTGGTCGAGCACTAGATCGAAGTGAGGGAGTCCTTTCAGGTAGGTGCCACATTTCCTGACTGCCCAGACGATTGCAGCCATTTCCAACTCTATTACTGCATAGCGGCTCTCTGTGTCTGTAACAAATCTTGACCCGCATTGCACCATCTTCCACTGGTCACTGTGCTTCTGCAGGAGAACGAATCCAAATCCGTGCATCCTTGAGGCGTCAGTCTGTAGCATCGTTGGTAATGATGGGTCGAAGTATGCCAAGACAGGTGGGCTGACGAGACACTGTTTCACCTTCTCAAACGCCTCTTCATGGTTAGGAGACCAGCACCAACTGTTCTTCGGGCGTAAGAGATCTCTGAGGGGTTGTGCAGCTGCAGCCACAGCCAGGTGATGTTCGACTCTTGACCAGCAGGGGCACAGGAAACGCAGGTAACAGTGCAGGTGTTTATTCACAGAAGGTGTGAACAGAAGGCTGGAGGTAGGTGATCTCTTCTGTGGGCGTAGATAGAGGTGGCTGCGAGGCGGTCGGGTACTTGATGGAGCTGCTGCCGGTGTGCTGTTCTTCCCTGCGTAGCGGTCGGATTTGAGCCGGAAAATCTTCGGGGAGGATTCCGAGAGCGATGGAATCGTACCAGCTAAGCAGCGCCCCCTTCACCTCCTTCACCACGCTCACAACAGTCTCAGCTTCCCTGTCGCCCAGTTGCAAGTGCGACGAGAAAGTTCCTACACAGGTGAGGGGGTGATTACCGGCAGCATAAAGTCCATCACCATCAGCGGGCGCCAAGCTGGAGGGCGGGATTCCAAGGAGTGTTGCCGTGTCGAGGCCAATAACGGTCGTTTCGGCCCCAGAGTCAGGAGTCCACGTAATCTTGTCTCTTCCAGCGGGATGTGTGGCGGTAATGAGCACCTGGGGCGCAGGTCGTGCCGTCACCGTCTTTGTGTATACGCCTGATAAGAGCTGGTATACACTGGCACTGGCTCCCTGCCTCGGGCCTGCACCGCGATGAGGAGAGACAGCTGAGGAACTCCTCGAAGCTCCTCGTCGTTTCCTCACTGTCTGCTGACATACACTCGCAAAATGCCCTCTTTTCCCGCAGTTACGACACACTTTATCTATTGCCTGGCATCCCCTTTTGTCACTGCGACAATCTTTGCCACAACGATAACAGCCCGTGGGGCTTGAGCCCCGAAACTGCCCTTCCTGTAGTTCGAGACAGCGTTCACACCATGGCTCGAAGAGTGAGAGCCGCCCCTTAGTACTGCACTACACTGGTTAGCGCTCTCTGATGCTCTGCAAATATCTATGGCGTTTTCAAGGGTGAGTTTCTTGTTTTCCAGCATGCGTTTCAGAGCCACTTCGTCTCGTGTCCCAACGACAATTCTGTCACGCAGCTGATGGTTTATGCACTGGTCGCAAAAGTCACAGAAATTGGCGATTTCCTTAACAGCACATAAAAAGTCGTCAAAACCTTCTTGCGTTTCTTGCACGCGGGAGTAGAAGTCTCTTCTATCCATGATGATGTTGCGCTGGCTTCGCAGGTACTCACACATTGCATCGAGGATGGTTCTTAACTCCGCGTCTCTCGGTAAGCTTATCCCGTAGCGAAGTGTACGGGTCCACTCGTCGTCTAGGACAGCAGCGAGTGCCGCCCTCTGCTCAGCCAGGGAGAGACAGTCTATCCTGGCGAGGGTTACGTATCCTTCAAACTTATGGCGCCACGTGTCGAACTCACGTAAAGATGCTGACGCCGTTAAGTGAGGAATGATGGTGGCGGACGTCGGGAACCTCGCGCCCTGGGTAGACGTGCTGCGGGCTGTGGTTTCGCCTTCATTGCTCGCCGTGGTGCGACTGGGAGCTTGTGTCCCCACTCTCTCCAGCAGCTGGGTTAAACGCTCCTCGCGAGCCTGACTCTGCTCCGACTGTCGCGCTAGCAGAGCCTGACTCTGCTCCGACTGTCGCGCTAGCAGGGCAGCCAGCGCCTCCAACTGCTTCTCCATTCTGCGCCGTACCCACTGCAGCCTTGTCCTGATCCTACTCACTGCGCCATGTTCGACTCTTGACCAGCAGGGGCACAGGAAACGCAGGTAACAGTGCAGGTGTTTATTCACAGAAGGTGTGAACAGAAGGCTGGAGGTAGGTGATCTCTCGGCGCCAGGCCGCGCACTTCCACTTAACACTTATGACTGAAGCCTAGCTCGTTCACTCATACACGTATTCATGCCTCACACAAGTCTCGCTCATTCACTCGTTCACACAACTAGCTAACAACCACACATGTACAAGGGAGAAAGACCAGGAAAAAAAAAACAAACAAACAAACAGGCCCAATATATAAGAGACCCACAAATTATTATCATCTCTCCCAAACAAGAAAAAATGTGGAGAAAGAGACATAGTGTAGGGTGGAGCAGAGGAGTTTGAATGATATGTGAGGCTGGGAGAGAGTGGAAGAGGGTGGGGATGTGTGGAAGAGTGGATTAGTGGAAGCTCGATAGTGCAGTAAGGTGGAAGGTCTGCGGTGGAGAGGAGAGTGGAGGAGAGTGGAGGATGTGGAGGTGGAGGGGATGAATGAGAGGAATGGGTAGAGGTGGTGGACTGTATGGGGAGGAGGAGGAGGAGGAGAAGGAGGAGGAGGAGGAGGAGGAGGAGGTGGAAGAGGATTTATTAATACGTGCTTAAAGTATTGGATTGAGAGAGAGAGAGAGAGAGAGAGAGAGAGAGAGAGAGAGAGAGAGAGAGAGAGAGAGAGAGAGAGAGAGAGAGAGAGAGAGAGAGGAATGCCTTATCTTGCACTAACTTTTGCTCTCATCCCTTCCTCCTCCTCCACCTCCTCCTCCACTTCCTCCTCCTCCTCTTCCTCCTCTTCCTCGTCTTGGGCAAACACATCAGCCAAATTAGGATTAAAAATTAGAGTGAAAATACCGCGAAAAAAAAAAAGTGAGAAAAAATTAAGCAAAACAATGAGGCTAAATATTATAAATCTTTGACCTTTTGACCTCTCTCTCTCTCTCTCTCTCTCTCTCTCTCTCTCTCTCTCTCTCTCTCTCTCTCTCTCTCTCTCTCTCTGTCTCTCTCTCTCGCAGCGGGCGGTGGTAAAGAGAGCCAGTAAGAGCGAGCCAGGGAGTGAGAGAAAACGGAGCCTTGAATGGTAAACTACAGTAATATGAGAAGCGCGACCCTTGCTGGGAATTATCAAGGAAAATCACTGAGACATACTGCGCTCATTAATACCACACACACACACACACACACACACACACACACACACACACAAACACGAGCTTTTAATTTGTGTACGTGTGTGTGTGTGTGTGTTTGTGTGTATATGTAATTTTTATGCTAACTGGGTATAATTTCCCTGAGCTTTTGTCCATCCCCCTCCTCCTCCTCCTCCTCCTCCTCCTCCTCCTCCTCCTCCTCCTCCTCCTCCTCCTCCTCCTCCTCGTCATCTATGCTTTACCACGCCTAATAACTGTTGTCGTTTATATCTTCAATGTTCTCACCTACCTGCATATGAACTACCTACCTTAGTGTACACCTGCCGTGGCTTTACAACATAAAATCTATACTTGGAATATTCTATAAATAAAAGAGGCGCTGGAAATGTGTGTGTGTGTGTGTTTTTTTTTCTATTTATTTTTTATTTATTTATATTTATTTATTTATTTTTTATTTATTTATTTTTTGCCTTTGAGCGTTTTCACCTTTATTTTTAAGAGAAACAGAGGGATATGTAACTCTCTCTCTCTCTCTCTCTCTCTCTCTCTCTCTCTCTCTCTCTCTCTCTCTCTCTCTCTCTCTCTCTCTCTCTCTCTCTCTCTCGGGTGTTCAGGGTGGTCGGGATAAACTTTCGTGCTTTTTTGTATTAGACAGTGTAAACAAATGTAAATTAGAAGAGAAGACAAAATGTTTATTATCTTTTACTTTTGTGTTACTGTGTGCTACGTTGTTCTTTTCTCTTTCTCTTTCTTCTTCTTCTTCTTTTTCTTCTTCTTGTTCTTCTTGTTCTTGTTCTTTTTTGCTGTTGCTGTTGCTCTTGTTTTTCTTGTTCTCTTGTTTTGTTGCTTTCATGTTCTTTTGTTGTTGTTGTTGTTGTTGTTATTTTTCTTGTTATTCTAGTTGTTGTTGTTGTTTTTGTTTTCGTTGTTGTTGTTGTTGTTGTTGTTGTTGTTTTTGTTGTCTTATTTCCTTCTTGTCTTCTTTTTTCTTGTTCTTATTTATTCTTGTTCTTGCTTTCCTTCTTTTCTTCTTTTTCTTTACTTCTTTTCTTCTCTTCTTCTTCTTCTTCTTTCTTCTTTCTTCTTTCTTCCTCTACTTCCTCCTCCTCCTACTCTTCCTCCTCCTCCTCCTGCTGTACCTGTAATTAAAAGTGACCCTCATTAATGCTACTTTACAGTCCAGCCAAGACCTTCTGCTGTCAGGTTTGTCTTGGGTTCTGGCTGGCCTTTCCTTCCTTCTTCTTCTTCTTCCTCCTCCTCCTCCTCCTCCTCCTCCTCCTCCTCCTCTTCCTCCTCCTCCTCCTCCTCCTCCTCCTCCTCCTCCTCCTCCTTCGTCCTATTTCGTATCGTCTTTCTGTTTCTCTTCTTGTACTTTTTAAATTTTGTTTTTGTTGTTCTTTTCTTTTCTTGTTCTTCTTGTTCTTCCTGTTCTTCT
>NC_087160.1:21719431-21724431 GCF_035594125.1 Scylla paramamosain
AGAGAGAGAGAGAGAGAGAGAGAGAGAGAGTGGCGAGTCAGAGTGAAGAGCTGAGGTGATAAGGTGACTGTCTCTCTACACTGCAAAGTCCTGTATGCAAACTTCATAAGAACGTAACATAAAAAAGTAAAGGAAGCTGCAAGAACCTGTCCAGCCTCCACGTGCCAGTCCCTGTATAAAAAATAACTGCCTATTTCCAACCCTATACATAAATCTGTCTAATATTTCAAAGCTCAAGTTCTTCATTTATCTTCAATCTGTTCATTCATCTTCAAAAGGGTTATGGGTGAGGACGAAAGATGGAAATATATGTATATGTTTCCTACAGGTTTTCGTACAGTGAAGTCCTGGTGGTTTCTTGCAGTTTCCCCTTATTTTGTTATTTTTCTTATGTTCTTGTGCCTGATATAATGTTTTAGTACAAGTTTAGAGTGCAGTATCGCAATAATACACTGACGGCAAACGGAAAGACTGAGTAGATAAAATAATTCAGTGCCCGCAGTTCTAATCACTTCTGCTTCTACTCAGTTCGAACAGTCTGGGATTGAATTAAGGAGGCAAGCGTCATAGTATCCTTAGCATATGGGCATCCTACCAGTGTAAAAATGAAAACTTGTATATTTGTGTAATTACTTGGGAGTAAAATAATGTGCCCAAGTGTTCAAGTGTCCCTATTGACTCAACACTAACAGTCTGATTACTGGGGAGTGATTGCTGAGTCCATTCCACTCAGGCATTCCACACGCAGGATTTTCAGCGTCAGATCCTAAAGAGGGAAGGTGTGTGTGGGTGTCCTCGGGTCTGTTTGTGTGTGTGTGTGTGTGTGTGTGTGTGTGTGTGTGTGTGTGTGTGTGTGCGTGTGCCTGTGTCGCGGCTGTGTCAGGGGCGCGGCGTCTGATTGTGTGACGCTTGTGACGCAGTCCTTGAAAGGGATTGGGATGGCGGCGCGCAATGCAATCCAGGTGTCTGCTTCATTAAGGGGGAGCAGGTACAGGCACACACTGACGCACCTCCCTCGCTGCCTCGTCACCCGCGCCACGTGGCAGTGTTGGGAAATGTATATATATATATATATATATATATATATTTTTTTTTTTTATGATATGCATGGCTAGACTTCATACCGATTGTTGCAGGTGTGTGTGTGTATGTATGTATGTGTGTGTGTGTTTGGTGGGGGGGACTGGGGAGAGTGAAATTTTGTTTACTACAGTTGTTGTTGAATTAATTGTACTTTAAATTAATGTATCTAATGGTGTAAATAATAGTTGTTCGTTATTTCGTTGTAAGCTGCGGCCAATAATCTTGTTTGTCTGTGTATTGCAACGCAGTAAATGTATAGAAAAAGATACAAGATAGAAGAAAAGAGGAAACAAAGAAGGGAAAAGCAGAAGAAAGCGAGGAAAAAATAAGGAACGAGAAGAGAGAGAGAAAACAAGAAAAAACCTACATAAGACAGGGATGAAAAGAAACAAAATATAAAAAAAGAGAAACAAAAAGAAAAAGAGAAAAAGATTAGAGTTAAGAAAATTGCATCACGACGTGTGTGTGTGTGTGTGTGTGTGTGTGTGTGTGTGTGTGTGTGTGTGCGTGTGTGTGTGTGTATGCATTCATGCGAGACTGTGTATATGTGCATGTAAACCAGTTTGTGTGTTCATAAATATAGGTAAACAAACCAATGAATAAATTAATAAAAAAGTAAATAAAAAAAAAAGAAAAATAGTAATGAGCACAGGTGGAATCGCGGCGCACCTGGTCTGTTCACTTAGCGGGGGACCTCCGTGACTTGTCCTGCATTTACCTTCCTCCCCACACCTGTAGCCGCGCTAATTACAGGTTATACGGCGGCCCTGCACGGATTACGGCCACTAGCGGTCTGCCTGCACGCGCCGATGGAGGGAGAGAGAGAGAGAGGGAGAGGGAGAGAAAGGAAGGTGATGGCTGCAAAAGGTTCTACGTTATAAATCAGACTCAACGCCTCCCCTCGCCACTACAGTAATTGTTTTGGGAATAAGATAAAGCCAAGTTATGAAGAAGGGATCAAAGCTTTCCTCCTCTCGTATTTTGTCCGCTTTCTCATGATTACGGTTTTTCTTTTTCTTTTATTTTTTTTTCTTGAGTTTATGTTCATTCTTATTCTTTTTTCTTCTTGTTTTTTTCTTTATTTCTTTCTTTTTATTCTAGACTTAATATTCTTCTCCTTTTTCTCTTCTTCCTTTTTTCCTCTTTTTCCTTGTAATTTTTCTTTTTTTCTTTCGCTCTTATTTCTTTTTTCTCTTTCTCTCTCTTTCTTTCTTTCTTTTATCTTTTTTGTTTTAGGCTTAATTCTCCTTTCATTCTTCCTCACTTATTCTCTTCTCTTCTTTTTCCCTTTTATTTTGGACTTTTTTTTATTCTTCCCGCGCCTTTTTCTTTTCTTCCTTTCCAGTTCCTTTGTTCTTCTTTTTTTAGATTTACAATATTAATCCCATTCTCTCTCTCTCTCTCTCTCTCTCTCTCTCTCTCTCTCTCTCTCTCTCTCTCTCTCTCTCTCTCTCTCTCTCTCTCTCTCTCTCTCTCTCTCTCTCTCTCTCACTTCCCTTCTTCCTTTCATTTATTATTTGTTTCTTTCTTCTTCCTTTTCTTTTCGATGTAATGCTCATTTTATTCTTCCTAATCTTATACTTTCTCCTCTTCCTCCTTTTCCTTCTATTCATCATCCCCTTTTTGTTTCGTTTTTTCCTCTCTCATTCTTTCTAATATTCCTCCTCCTCTTCGTCACTCCTTTCTTTCTTCTTTTCCTTCTCTTCCTTCTCCTATTCGTCTTCCTCTTCTATCTCCGTCTTCTCAAATTCCCCCTTATCTTCCTCCTTTTCTTTGTCACTCCTTTCTCTCTTCTTTTCCTTCTCCTCCTCCTCCTATTCGTCATTCCCTTCTTTCTTCGTCTTCTCACATTCTCCCTTATCTTCCTCCTTCTCTTCGTCACTCTCTTCTTTCTTCCTTTCCTCCTAGACTTAACATTCCTGGCTGCGTATCCTCCTTGTGTCTCTTTACCCTTCTTCTCCTCCTGGGATATCCTTCTCATGCTGGGGAATCCTTCTTCTTCAGAGAGATCCTTTTGGTCCTACCGGGGGATCCTGTAGTCTAGAGAAAGGGCTTACGTGGGAGTGTCATCAGGAAAAGACGCCTCTTTCGTACCTACTCCTTCGACTTGTTTTTCTATTCATTAATTCATCTTTTTGTTTATTAATTTATCGTTCTGTGTGATTTGAGTCCTCGCCTGATGTGTGTGTGTGTGTGTGTGTGTGTGTGTGTGTGTGTGTGTGTGTGTGTGTGTGTGTGTGTGTGTGTGTGTGTGTGTCTGGACTGTGCTCTCGTACCTACAACTGCGATTATGTTGTTATTTTCATTAATTCATCCTTTTATTAATTAATTTATCGTTCTGAGTGGTTAGAGTCCTCACCAGGTGTGTGTGAGTATGTGAGTACGTGTGTGTGTAACTGTGTGTGTGTGTGTGTGTGTGTGTGTGTGTGTGTGTGTGTCTTTCTCTTCGTCTTTATCTGCACACCTCCATGATGGCTGACGAGGAGGGTGTAGTCTCAGCGCTACCCTGTCTCGTCCTTCAGGTTTATAGACGTGTCATAACCTTTTTGGCCACTCCTGATCTTTTCCTCCGCGTCTTGCTTGCTACGTTACACTCTCCTCGGGTTTCGTCGCTCTTTACTGGCGTGAAAAAACACTTTTCTCTCTTTGTTTTCTGCTTCACTTCTCTATTTCTGGCGTGAGGATGAAAGAATTGTCTCTGTATTCATTTTTTGTTTTGCTTCTCTATTCCTGGAGTAAAGAAACGTGTCTGACTCTTTTTTTTCTCTCTAATCTTAGTGTGAAAAAAAACACTTGCCTTCCTTTCTTTCTTATTTTTATTTAGTTTTTATTCTTTCATCGTTTTATTTATTTTTTGCCTAACTGTCTTTGGTGTAAATGAAAAGTTATCTGTCTTCTTTTCCTGTCTTATTTTGCATTCATTTCTTGAAAGAGAGAGAAAAAAGCACTTCATTCCTCGTTTTCTGTTGAATTATTCTTTACTTTATTTATTTACTTATTTATTTATTCCTGGCATTAAAACTTCTACACCCCCTTTTTTTTTATGTACCTCTAGAAAAAAACTTCTTTTCCCCTCGTTTTCTGTTTCACATTTTAACTCCTGGCGTGAAAATACTTCCAGTCTTCTCCAATTTTCAGTTTGATTCCTTCACCCCTTGCAGAACCCGAGACTCCATTACTCACGTACCCACCACCACCACCATCACCGCCTTGAGATCCCTTTGATGGCCTCCTCCTCTTGCTCCACCACCACCACCACCACCAGGCAGTTGTCAAGCCCAAATTTCTTTTCCCTGATGTCAACACGAGGAACCTGATGGTGCTTTGAGACTCTGGTGTCGTCGTTTATCTTGCTGAGAGAGAGAGAGAGAGAGAGAGAGAGAGAGAGAGAGAGAGAGAGAGAGAGAGAGAGAGAGAGAGAGAGAGAGAGGGGGGGTATAATATTCTTCCACGACAGCTTCTGTTTGTTTCTCGTACATCAATTGTATTTTATGGGGCGATCAGAAAGGCTACAAGGAAGACTATGAATGAGCTTAAAGGATTTTTAGAATGAAAAGGTAGCATCTCCTCTTCTTCCTCTTCGTCTTCTTCCCCCTTTTCTTCTTCTTCTTCTTCTTCTTCTTCGTCTTCGTCTTCGTATTCGTATTCGTCTTCTTCTTCTACTTGTTTTTGTTCTTGTTCTTGTTCTTGTTCTTCTTCGCCTTCGTCTTCTTCCTTCTCCTCCTCTTGCACTTGTCCTAACTCTTAATCAAGGCACCTCAAGATATCTCTTTTATCACCCAAACTCTTGACTCTTCTTCTTTCTTCCTTCCTTCCTTCCTTCCTTCCTTCCTTCATTTATTTATTAATTTCTTTCTTTTCTTCTGTGTATCTATCTATCTATCTATCTATCTATCTATTTATCTATCTATCTATCT
>NC_087160.1:21739431-21744431 GCF_035594125.1 Scylla paramamosain
TCTCTCTCTCTCTCTCTCTCTCTCTAACTCTTTTAATAGCCATTCCTCCCACAACTGGCCCTCTCAAAACTCATCCTTTATTTCTACAACCGTTTTTCTCATTATTTATTCTTCCCGCTACCTCTTTCATCTATTTTCTCTACGTCTATAAATCCTTACATTGTTAACCCTTCCTCCCTCTTTCTCTCTCTCCTTCTTCCTTCAGCCCATCCTGTCCTTCCTTTAAAAAAAACTTATCTCGTTTCATTCATCACCAGCTATACGTAACCTGCCCTCGTTTCTTTTATTGATATTATTTTTGTTGTAGTCCCAGCTCGCCTCGATGTCTAGCGGATTCTGTTTTCTTTGAGTTCAGTCCCGTGTTATGATTAGAAAGTTTGTATCTCGTGTTTGCGATGGAGGTGGTAGCGTGTGTGTGGAGGAGATTGGAGTGCAGTGAGGTGGAGCTGGAGAGATGGTATTGTGGTGGTGGTGGTATACTAGAAGTTGTGAAGAAATATTGGGGGGGAGAATTGGTTTTCAAATAGAGTGGTAGATGAATGGAATAGACTCAGTAATCAGGTTGTTAGTGCAGAGTCTTTAGGAAGCTTTAAAAGAAGATTAGACAAATGTATGAATGAGGATGATAGGTGGAAATAGGTAGAAGTGTTTTATAAAGAGACTGCCACGTGTAGGCCTGATGGTTCCTTGCAGCATCCCTTATTTCCTTATGTTCTGATGATGAGGTGATAAGGAAAGAAAACTGAATTACGACGCCGCAGTAACATGATTCTAAAGCGCTGCCTCTCCCGCTGATAACTCATCTTAAGCCAGAGTCGAACCCGCATCTTTCGCCCACAAACCAAACACCACCACCAAGCCGCCTCGCTCCCTTGGTGGTGGTGGTGGTGGTGGTCGTGAGGGTGGTGCTAGTGGTGACGCGGTACAGAATGTGGGTACTGACGATGTGATGGTGGCGGTGGTGATGGTGATGGTGGTGGTGACGAGCCGAGGCAGAGATGCTGGTGATGGTAAGCTGCTGGAGTGGTGATGGTGGTGATAAGTAGGTGCTGACGCGGAGGCTGTGACTGATACTATCTTCTTCCTCTTCCTCCTCCTCCTCCTCCTCCTCCTCCTCTTTTTGTTCTCTTTCTCCTCCTCCTCCTCCTCCTCCTCTTTTTGTTCTCCTCCTCCTCCTCCTCCTCCTCCTCCTCCTCCTCCTCCTCCTCCTCCTCCTCCTCCTCCTCCTCCTCCTCCTCCTCCTCCTCCTCCTCCTCCACGAACATCAGCAAAGACACACCGGCTTCAGAACGCATATCCCTTTGGGCAGCCGTTTTACTCTTTAGACCTTTTAAAAAACGCCCCCAAGCCTCGAACAGCGGAGGAGGAATGAGGGAAGGAATTTGAACACGTCCCGGCGGTGTTTAGTGGATGTCTAATACCACTCGAAGGTGTTTTTAAGGTAAACGATAGCTTGTGTAGACACCAGAGGACACGGCGCCCCGGGTGGTGGTGGGGGACGAGTACCTGTGACGGGAGGGTTTAGATTAGAGTACACGAGTCACCTGAAGGAGGCGCTGAAGAAGGGTACGTTTGGGATTGGTGTTCAAGGGTGGAAAGGAGGGAATTTATTTATAGGGTGTAATGTTAGTTGAGAATGTAAGTTAATGGGGAAAGGATGGTATGTGTGTAGTTGAAGAGGATAAATGAGTTGTAATATGAATAGATTAGCTAGGGAAAGAAGTTGATTTGATAGTTTTTAGTGTTAATAAGGAATTGTATAGGGAATTGTTAGATAAGAAAGGTAATTGGTAAACGAAAGACGATATCCGAGGCAGAGAGAGAGAAAATTAGGATTAAATGAAAGAACAATTGAAAAAAAGTAAAAAAAGTTAAGTAAAATAAGAAAAAAAAAACGAACAATAAAAAATAAGGAAAAGAAAACTACACAGATAAAAATAAAAAGACAAAATAAGAGAAAAAAAGCAATGTAGTGGAACGTTCTTTCCTTTCCATTTCCCTTTTCCACATTATCATCTCATTTTTCTCTTTTCTCACTTCCTCTTCCTCCTCCTCCTCCTCCTTTAGCTCCACCTTCAGTGCCTCTCTCTGTACCTACTTCTCCACCACCATCACCACCACCTTAACTCACATCGCCATCGTCGTCTGTCACTCCTCCTCCTCCTCCTCCTCCTCCTCCTCCTCCACGCCTGACAGCACAACACAACCAACACAGAACAGAATCAAAGACACAAACACTACGCAATATTAGGGATCCTGCAGCCCCCCTCTCCTTTCCTCCTTGCCTCCTCCGTTTTCTTTCCCCTCTCCTTTCGTTTTTCCACCTCCCCTACTTTACTTCCTTTCCTCCTTCCCCTGTTCCCTCCTTTCCCTTCTCTCCTTTTCTCTTCCTTCAATCCTTCCCCTCCTTTCCCTTCCTTCCCTCCTTTCTTGCCGTCCTTCCTTTCTTCCCTTCATCTCAATGCCTTCCTTCCTCTTTCTTTTCCGCCCTCCTCTTCTTACCCTCCTTCCATCCTTTCCTACACCCTTCTTCTCTTCCTTCCTTCCTTCCTTCCTACCCTACTCCCCCTTCTTTCCTCCTTGTCTTCCTTCCTTCCTTCCTTTACTTCTTCCCTCCTTCCGTTCTTCCCTTACCAACTTCCTTTTCCAACTTTCTCATCTTCCCCTTCCCTTTCTTTCCATCTCCGTCCTTCAGTCCTTCACTTCCCTATACCTTCACCTCCTTCCCTTCTCTCCTTCTGTCCCTCCCTTGCCATCTATTAGGAAACAAACAGTAATGGGTCGGCGGGAGGCGAGTGATGCCCCCTTCTAAGGATGATTAACCAAGAGAAGGGCTGTCATTGGTTACCCTTGGGGACTCCTTCGGCAGCTACTCTTCTGATTGGGTGGTCATTCTTGCTGTACTAATCTTAAAGACGCCTTGTGTTCTTACTTTTTTTTTTTAACTCAGTCTTTCTTTTTTTCTTTTATTTCTTTTTTGCTTGGTATCTTGTTAATCATTGTTTTATTGTATTCTCGTTATTCTTTCTTGTTGTTGTTGTTGTTGTTGTTGTTTATGTGTTTCTTTGTCTTTTTTTGTTTGTTTTGTTTTGTTGGTTTCTATTTAGTCTGCGTGTCTGTTTTCTCCCATTCTTTTTTTTTATCTTTTATTTATACTTTTATTTATTTTCTTGTTTGGTTAGTTGGTTTCTTGTTTTCTTTGTTTGTGTTTTTCTTTTTTTCCGTTTCTCTGTTTTTTATTGGTTCTCTCTCTCTCTCTCTCTCTCTCTCTCTCTCTCTCTCTCTCTCTCTCTCTCTCTCTCTCTCTCTCTCTCTCTCTCTCTCTCTCTCTCTCTCTCTCTCTCTCTCTCTTAATGTTTTAGATGCACACGAATTTTTGTTCTTAACCTTTTATTCCATTATTATTTTCTTGTTCTCGTGTGCTATAAACTTTTCATTTTCTCTCTCTCTCTCTCTCTCTCTCTCTCTCTCTCTCTCTCTCTCTCTCTCTCTCTCTCTCTCTCTCTCTCTCTCTCTCTCTCTCTCTCTCTCTCTCTCTCTCTCTCTCTCTCTCTCTCTCTCTCTCTCTCCTCTCCTCTCCTCTCCTCTCCTCTCCTCTCCTGTCCTCTCCCTTCCTGCTCTCCCACCCTGCCTCTCCCTGGTCTTCCACCCTCCCTCTCCCTCTCCCAGCTCTGCCAGCACGTGGTATCCATCAGTTGGAGGTCGGGTGGCGGTGCGGGGGACTCAGGGGCACTCAGGGAGACTCATAAGAACAATTAAGGTGATAAATGGCAGGGCACGGGGACAGATAATGAGGGTGACTGACTTCTTGCTAACCCATGAAGCCCTTTGTCCCGGGGTTGCCTCCTTCCCCCTCCCCTGGCCAACCTCCTCGTCCTTCTCGTCCTTCTCTTTACGCTACAAGACTCCTCAGGTGATTAGAAACTCCACAAACTCCTAACTAGATACGTATGGTACAGGGCAGAGGACGCGATCACCACCTCAGGGTCTTGTCAGGAGTGATGGGTAGTGATGGGGAGGTAGAGTTTGTACACTTTACCCCAAGGACGTGTTCAGGTCTCTCTCTCTCTCTCTCTCTCTCTCTCTCTCTCTCTCTCTCTCTCTCTCTCTCTCTCTCTCTCTCTCTCTCTCTCTCTCTCTCTCTCTCTCTCTCTCTCTCTCTCTCTCTCTCTCTCTCTCTCTCTCTCTCTCTCAATACGAGTACAACACCTGAGGAACTTGTTGGGTCTTCTATGTAAATCGGTCCCTCGGTCTCTTGTGGATTCTAAACACGAAGATTCCTCCATGAAAATTTATCCCAAAGTAATTATCGCTCTCTATCTCTCTCTTCTTCTTCTTCTTCTTCTTCTTCTTCTTCTTCTTCTTCTTCTTTCTGTTCTTTTCTTCTCTTCCTCTTCCTCCTCCTCTTGCTTTCCTTAATAAACTCCTCTTCCGCTGTCATTTTTTTTTTTGCAAGTTTACATTCTTCCCTTTTTTTTGGTCTTTTTTCATGTCTTTCTTTATTTTTTTCTTCGTTTCTTCGTTCGTTTGTTCGTTCGTTCGCTCGTTCCTTCCTTCCTTCCTTCCTTCCTTCCTTCCTTCCTTCCTTCCTTCCTTCCTTTCTTCCTTCCTTCGTTCGTTCGTTCGTTCGTTCGTTCCTTCCTTCCTTCCTTCCTTCCTTCCTTCCTTCCTTCCTTCCTTCCTTCCTTCCTTCCTTTCTTTACTTCCCTCCAACCTTCCTTTCTTCCTTCCTCTCTTTTCTTCGTATCTTTTTTCCTTCCTTCTTTCTTTCCTTCCTTCCTTCCTTCCTTCCTTCCTTGAGCCGTACTTCACCACAAGAAATATTTTACAATGATTCACCTCACCTGTTTTAGCAAGAGAGAGAGAGAGAGAGAGAGAGAGAGAGAGAGAGAGAGAGAGAGAGAGAGAGAGAGAGAGAGAGAGAGAGAGGCGTCACTATTCACCCCAATGACAATTCCTATCTTCCCTCATCCATCCCAAGCACCAAATAAACAATAATT
>NC_087160.1:21759431-21761931 GCF_035594125.1 Scylla paramamosain
TACCTGTTCCACGTCGTTTGTACAAGATGAACAAATAAATAATAAGTGTAAAGGTTTTTCCTCACCACCGCGTCGCGTACCGTGCAGTGCTGAAAGAGAGAGAGAGAGAGAGAGAGAGAGAGAGAGAGAGAGAGAGAGAGAGAGAGAGAGAGAGAGAGAGAGAGAGAGAGAGAGAGAGAGAGAGAGAGAGAGGAAAAAATAAGCAAAATCATCAACAACAACAACAACAAACACGCACGCACACACACACACACACACACACACACACACACACACACACACACACACACACACACACACACACACACACACACACACACACACACACACACACACACACATACAAGCAGTAAAGTATAAGGTATTCCAAACCAAGGCTCTCTTATGCTCCTTTAATATACACACACATTTGTTCCTCGTGTTTGGCTTCCCGTTTCCTTGTCTTTGTCAGCGTAAGGAACGGCAGAGAGGGAGAGGGAGAGAGGGAGAGGGAGACTAAGTGAGGGAGGTGACCCCGCCAAACATTTTCTCCCCAAGAGGAGTATACCACAAGTTGCAAGTCGGGTGAAGGTATTTATAGACCTGTGTGTTCCTCCCCACATTCTCTCGCCTCCTTCTCCCCTCCCCTTCCCCTTTCTCCTCCCCTCTTCTCCTTCCCCCCCGTCTACCTCCTCCCTAGCACTTTTCTCCACTACTGTTCTCTCTCTACCCTCCCTCCCTTCCTCTCTTTCCTCCCCCTTCCTCTGTTCATCTCTTTCTCTCTTTCTTCTGTTCTGTCTCCTGTTTTCTATCTCTCTCTCGTCCACTTTTCTCTTTTCTTCTCTTTTCTTTTCTTCAGTTTTAGTTTGTTTGTGTGTTTGTTTGTTTGTTTGTTTCTTCTTTCTTTTACTTGTTTTTGTTTTCTTCGATTTTTTGTTATGTTTGTGAGTGAGTTTGTGTGCTATTGTTTTTATTTGTTTGTTTGTTGTTGTTGTTGTTGTTGTTGTTGAACTTCTTTTTTTTTTTTTGCTGCTGCTGCTGCTGCTACTGCTACTGCTACTACTACTACTACTACTACTACTACTACTACTACTACTACTACTACTACTACTACTACTACTACTACTACGACTACGACTACATCTATAAGTTCATCTCCTTTTCATCTTCTCTTCTTAACCTTATCACTGTTTTCATCCTCTTCTTCTCTCGCCCTTCTTTCTGCTCTTCCCTTAAGCCCTTTCTGTCCTCCTCTCCCTCTTCCTCTCCCTCTCTCCCCCTCCCATCATATTTCTCCTTGGCTACATGGGTATTGAATTCCGTTACTTTTGTGTTTCCTCCTCCTCCTCCTCCTCCTCCTCCTCCTCCTCATCCTCTTCCTCTTCCTCTTCTTCTTCTTCCTCCTCCTCCTCCTCCTCCTCCTCCTCCTCCTGTCCCATTTTTCAATTTTATCTTTTATTATCTTCGCCTTTTAAACTTTGATTTATTCTTACAATTTTTCTTTGTCATTATTTCCTCCTCCTCCTCCTCCTCCTCCTCCTCCTCCTCCTCCTCCTCCTCCTCCTCCTCCTCCTCCTCCTCCTCCTCCTACCTCTCCTCCTCCTCCTCCTCCTCCTCCTCCTCCTCCTCCTCCTCCTCCTCCTCCTCCTCCTTTTCCTCTTCGTCCATCTAATTTTCTTTTTTCTTTTCTTTCTCTTCTGTCTGTCTCCAAAATCAATCAATCATTCAATTAATCTATATGTCTGTCTATTTATTTATCTATTGATCGATTTATCTTTCTGTCTATCTGTTAGTCTATCTATCTATCTATCTATCTATCTATCTATCTATCTATCTATCTATCTATCTATCTATATATATATATATATATATATATATATATATATATATATATATATATATATATATATATATATATATATATATATATATTTATTTATTTATTTATTTATTTATTTATTTATTTATCTAGTTTTCCTCCTTTCCTCCTTTCTTTTTTTCTTATTCTCTCTCCCTCTCTCTCTTCTCCATTATCATCATCGTCTGTCTCCCTCACCTTGTTATTTTATAAAATTATACTTACCTATATTATATTGATCCGCTTTTTCATCGATAATACTTGCATATACCTGTTTCTCCTCCACCACCTCCACCACCACTACCACCACCACCACCACCTCCATGTGCGTCAGTCTGATCAGTACAGCAATAATAAGCAGGTGTCTGTGCAATTTACATGGTACACGTCTCCTCACTGTACATACACACGCAAAAGTTGAAGCTAAAAATGTATGTACCGGCTTTCTTAGGGTAGGTCAGGCCGTCTGTGTTTATATCTGATAGTGTCTGTAAGTGTGCGTGCGTGTGTGTGCGGATGTGAGTGAAGAGGTGAAACGTTACCGTGATGTGATGCTTTGGGTGTGGTTGATGGGTGCGGTGGAGTGACTCTGCGCTAGATGAGGGTGGAGGAGTAGGTCGCTGCGGGACTATGGGTGTGGTGTTTTGAGGGCGTGCTGTCTTG
>NC_087160.1:21766931-21769431 GCF_035594125.1 Scylla paramamosain
GTGGCTTTGTTCTCCTCTACTTCCCTCATCAGCCGCTCCACCTGTTCACGTGTCACCTGAACATCGGCGACGGTGTGGTCTGTTTCCTGAGGGAGGTGAGGTGGACGTCTACCCGGATCAGTGACTGACATCTTCTCTGCGAAAAAATCAGCGAGTAGAGAAGCCTTGTCCTCACTGCTGGCGGCTGTTGTCCCGTCCGGCCTTGTTAGTGGAGGAACAGTGTCGCGGCGGCCTGTTCCTTGCTGCTCCTTGACAAGCCTCCACCAGGTCTTGTGGCCAACCCCTGAGCCACAGAGCTTTTGCCTCAGGTCCTCTCGCTGCTGCCGTCTCGCCCACCTGCAGGTAGCTGTCACCCGTCTACACGCCACACGGTGTTGGGCCCAGTTGTAGTGTGTTGGACGACGTTTGTACCTCACCCAGGCTTCGTGTTTAGCCTCAGCGGCCGCTCGGCATCGGTAACCAAACCAAG
This sequence comes from Scylla paramamosain, assembly GCF_035594125.1. NCBI lineage: Eukaryota > Metazoa > Arthropoda > Malacostraca > Decapoda > Portunidae > Scylla > Scylla paramamosain. The sequence continues at coordinate 21,767,401 of NC_087160.1, forward strand.
CAGGGTCATTAGGCCTAACGAGGTACCTTCTGCTGGGGACGTGTTGCTGCTGGAGGGCAAGGAGCTTGGTGGTGAGGGCACGGGCCTTTTCCTCCGCGTTGCCTATCAGTAGGGCGTCCCAGTCCAAGCGAACGATGTCGTGTCTCAGGGATGCCCAGTCAGCCTGCTCCCACAGCCAGATAGTGCGCGGGGCGGCGGCCTCCCTCGCTATATCCAGCTTGACTCGTGCCAGCACGGCATGGTGGTCGGAGGTGCCCACCGTCCCCAGTTGATGGCAGACGATGCTGGAGTCAGGGAGATCTGTTAGCACAGGGTCCAGCGACCCTCCCCTCTCATGTGTAGGGAAGGACACGTGGTTCGTCAGACCCTGCACCATCAGGAGGCTGTTAAAGGCATCCTGCTCCAGGTGGAAGTTTAGATCCCCCAGAATCATGACGTGGGAACACTTGTGCCGCTGTAGCATAGTGTCCAATTCCTCCGTCAAAAAATCCAGCGCTGAACGTCCTTGCCTTGGGGACGGTACATGACACACAGGAGGAGTCCTGTGCTGTCATTTATTACCACTCTGAAGAACAGCGCCTCCATTCCTTCAGGCAGCACCACGTCAATTTTTTGAGTTTGGAGGCCGTGTTTGAAGCAGGCAGCCACGCCTCCGCCCACTCTATGCTCACGGTCCTTCCTCGCCCACTTTGTGTAGCCCGGGATGTTGCCAAACGTCGGCTCCACCTCACCACTGAGCCACGTTTCCGTGACGGCAACAATGTCCGCGTTGTGTCGGAGGACAAAGTTGTGGGTGAGGTCACCAAGGTTGGTGCGAAGGCCCCTCACGTTGGCCGACACAACAGTCAGGTGTCGGCTGAGGTGGCCAGTCTTTTGTTTTTCTTGGCGCTGGTTTGACTTAGGCTACCTTGGCAGGGGAGGCGTGTTACTGCCTTCCCTGCCACATGAGTGGTTTCTCCTTTCCACTCCTCGCCTTCGATTTTCACTGTCACTTTGGATTAATGTTCTACCAATTCTCTTCATATTTCTCGTACTCTCGCAAAATTACCCTTCCTTTTCTCATCCGTTTCCTGTTCCTCATTCATTCTCCTATCCTCTGTTTTTCCGTCACCCTTCTCTCCTGTGTTCCTCGTTCACCCGTCACCTCACCTCACCCCTCATTTCCTCCTCCCTTCTCATTTCCACTCGTTCTTCTGGTCCTGCTCCACGTGGTGCCTCGGCCCCTCACACCCTTCACCTTGCACCTGACCTGTAATTAAAAGGCCAGCCTGCCCTTGAACCTTCCCTACCCCCACCCTCTCTCTCTCTCTCTCTCTCTCTCACCATGTGCGAGTAATATGGTGTACACACTCTTCTTTTTCATGTACACCTTTCACCATCAGAGAGAGAGAGAGAGAGAGAGAGAGAGAGAGAGAGAGAGAGAGAGAGAGAGAGAGAGAGAGAGAATGTGTTATCTCTCTCTCGACTAACTTTAACCTTCATCCATGTGGTTGATTCTCTCTCTCTCTCTCTCTCTCTCTCTCTCTCTCTCTCTCTCTCTCTCTCTCTCTCTCTCTCTCTCTCTCTCTCTCTCTTCCTTGTCTGACCGTCTTCTGACCTGCATTTAACCTGAACAGACTGCCACGTGTCTGTCTGCCAACCTACGTGTGTGTGTGTGTGTGTGTGTGTGTGTGTGTGTGTGTGTGTGTGTGTCTGTGTGTATACGCCCTGACCCCGACTCATGGCGACCTAACTGTTGTGAGAGAGAGAGAGAGAGAGAGAGAGAGAGAGAGAGAGAGAGAGAGAGAGAGAGAGAGAGAGAGAGAGAGAGAGAGAGATTTTATATATTTACAGAATTTCAAAGAATGTTTTTACTCTTGGCAACATTCTCTCTCTCTCTCTCTCTCTCTCTCTCTCTCTCTCTCTCTCTCTCTCTCTCTCTCTCTCTCTCTCTCTCTCTCTCTCTCTCTCTCTCTCTCTCTCTCTCTCTCTCTCACCACCTTCATTTAAGTGTGTTTTATTCTCTTTCATTCTCTCTCCTTTGCTAATCCT
>NC_087160.1:21786931-21789431 GCF_035594125.1 Scylla paramamosain
TTAAAAACGCTGAGAGAGAAAGCAAAGAATAGAAAGTATAAGAGAGAGAGAGAGAGAGAGAGAGAGAGAGAGAGAGAGAGAGAGAGAGAGAGAGAGAGAGAGAGAGAGAGAGAGAGAGAGACTGACCAGGACCCTTACACGAGTTATGGGTTCCCGGAGGTGTGTTAATGGGGGCGCGATAACCCCTACGTGATGGGGGCAAGGGGCAGGGTGGCGGCGGTCGTGGCAGGGGCCGGGGTGTGTTGGGGTGAGCGGTGTGCCTGAAGGGTCATGGGGGCGAGGGGGTGAGTGTGATGCCTGTCGGGAAGCTGCGTCTCTTCCCTAGCAACATGGCAGGAACTTATTCCATTCCTCTTTGAATTTCTATCATGTTCAAGTCTCCGTGTTCTTGGGGCTTTATTTATAGTGGCTATGTGGCTGCGTTCATGAAGGCTGTTATCCTCCCGCCTGTGTGACGCAACGCCAGCAGCCCGGGAGTGTTGCGTCTCGGGCCTTTGTTCTGGTTCACCTTGCACTGTATCTGATGCCTCAAAGATTTAAGAGAGTAGTAGGCGTTCTGAACGCACTGCCCTGCACGCTCTGGCTATCCTGAGGCCGCCACTAACGTTGCCCTCTCTTTGTCCCACAGGCGGAGCTGTCCCTGCAGGGCGATGACTTCACGCGGCAGATCTGGCACATGTACGCCACCTTCGAGGAGTTCATAGACCACCAGCAGACCTCGGGGGAGGGCAGCCCCGCCTCCCGCCCCTCCTCGGGTGCCAATTCGGGGACGGAGGCGCCGCCGCCCCCTGCGCCGCCCGGGGGCCTGGGCGCCGCCGCTAGCCCGCGGGATGCATTGAGCGGCTTCGAATCCCAGATCGCCGCGACCTCCAGCGCTGCCACCACCACCTCCGCCACCAGATCCCACATGGCCGAGGTGGCGCTGCCACCGGGTGTGCTGCCCACGCCCCATGAGTCCCGCACACCTCGCCCCCACTCGCCGCCTGCAGTGCGCGATGACCTGGCGCTCGCCTCACCTCGTCGCCGCCGCCGCCCCCGGAGGCTGCGCCGTTCAGTGGACAACCCGTTGCTGGACACCATCAGTGCCATCGGTGACGCCGACAGTGACGAGGCCGACCTGTTGCCGCCCGCGCCGCCCCCATCGGCGTCCTCCTGCTGGGGGCCGCGGCTGCACCCTGACGCTGATGTGGTGGGCTACGCTGGCAGCAACAGCGTGGACAGCGGCTACAAGAGCGCCTGCCCGACGCCCGAGCTGCCGGACCCCGCCGCCTACCTGGAGCACCGCCTCGAGAAGCGCGGCTCCCTCGCCTCCCTCGCCTCCACCGGCTCCTCCTCCGGCAGCGGCAGCGCCTCCAAGCCTCGCATTGCCATGGGCACCAGAGTCATGACCCGCGTCCCCCGCTCCCCCAGCTCCGGGGGAAGTGCTCCTTCGCCCGCCCTCGCTCGCAGGCCAGGCTCAGACGGCTCTTACTACGAGCTAGACCAGCTGGGGCTGAGGGGCGGCCTGCTTGGCTCGCCGCCTCCTCACGCCGCCCCCGCTGAGGTCAGGAACCCAGGCTTCACCCGCTACTCGCCCAGAGGCTCACCCGCCCCGCAGCGGAACTCCTCTCCCGGGATGCCCCCATCCAGGGACACCCATGTGTCTCGCCGCGCCGCCTCCCCTGCCTCACCGGAGCGAAGGCCTCGTAGCGCCTCCACGGGCTCGCGCTGCTCGCCAGGCACACGGGGCAGGCGGCCTCCTGGGGCGTTGCGGGCCGGCTCACCGCTGCTCGCGTCCACAGGCTCGCTGCCCCGCGCATCGTCCCCAGGGAGACGGTCACGGGCGCGTTCCCCAGCCACCAGGGAAGAATCCCGGCCGCCCACCTCCTGGTCTCGACACTCCTCCCCAGGAGTAGCGCCGCCCCCGCGCTCCCTGCGTCGCCCTCCGTCACCCATCGTGGGCGGCCACCACGACACGGACCTGGCGATGCTGGAGCGGGAGATTGACGCGCTGCTGTACGGCGACCCTCTGGGCGCGCCGCCAGCCTCTGACTACTACGACCTCGACTCAGAGTTCGCAGCGTGCACCTGCCCCTCCGCCTTCACCAGGCCCGCGCCCCCAGGTGAGTCCCCGTCCTGGCGTTGGCTCAGGCAAGCAACGCCACATATCCGTATGAACGCATCTCCATCCATTTCCCACCCCTGTGTGTGTGTGTGTGTGTGTGTGTGTGTGTGTGTGTGTGTGTGTGTGTGTGTGTGTGTGTGTGTGTTTGCAGGGGTGGGATATGTATGCTCTGTTGATATAATTTTTTCTCTCTTTCGTACTTTTCATACAGCTGATGCCACTACTAGAACTGCTCACGGCTACTAGTATTACTACTACTACTACTACCACTACTACTACTACTACTACTACTACTACTACTACTACTACTACTACTACTACTACTACTACTACTACTACTGGTATATATCACCGTCGCCAACACTACTGTACCACTCCCGCCGCCAACATCATCAT
>NC_087160.1:21799431-21804431 GCF_035594125.1 Scylla paramamosain
CATTGTAGAGAAAGAAAAAAAGAACAAAAATACAGTTGTGGTGGTGGTGGTATTGGCAGTAGTGGTAGTAGTAGTAGTAGTAGTAGTAGTAGTAGTATTTGCACTATGAAATCTATGTATATACCTAAATTAACAACTCTTCTCACTTTATCATCCTTCCTTTCAGTGGAGGCAGGCATTGTGTGTGTGTGTGTGTGTGTGTGTGTGTGTGTGTGTGTGTGTGTGTATGTGTGTGTGTGCAAGTAAGCGGTGGTCATAAATAACAGGTGGCTAATTTCGCGTCCAGGTGAGGGATGGTGACACAGCTTGCAACGCGCTCTCTGCTACCGTCTCTGTGTCTTGTGTGCCGTGGCCTTGCTCCCCCTTACCTCTCTCGCACCGTGCCCCTCAAACCTGCATCCACCCTTGTTCTGTCACTTTCCTTCCCCTGACGTATGTGTTTCCTGGTCTCTGTTCTCTGTGTTACCTGATTACTTTCTGTGTCTTCTGCGCCTTGGTCTTGTTCCTTCTTACCTCACTTGTAAATTCACCTCCCTTGTTTCATCTTCTACTCCTGTTCTCTGTGACTTTCCTTCACCTGACGCATGTTTCTTAGTCTCTGTTGCTTTATTAGTCTTTGTGTGTCTCTGTTCTGGCCTTTGCTCTCTGTTACCTCACTAGTAGCTTTGTCCCGCATGTCCTTACCTTTCCCTTCACTTGATGTATATGTTATTTTACTGTTCTCTGTGTGTCTCTGTTCTTGCCTTTTCTTCGTTCTCTGTCACTTCCCTTCCTTCTCCTGACGTATATTTCCTTGCTTTCTATTTTACTCTACTTTACTTCACTTCTGTCACACCTGTTTTCATCCTCATTTTCTTACCTTGAGTGTTTATTTGATAGACTCTCAGTTCCACATGTTTACCTGAGTTCTCATTTACCTGGTGTGTTCTCCGTCCCCTGTGTGTACCTGCACGTGTTCCCTGCTACCTGGTGCAGCTCTCGCCTTTCAGTTACTTGTGGGTTGCCCCCTAAATGGCCGCCTCGTAAGCTCAGGTGTTGACAAATGGACACCTGTGTAAGATGTTGATTCATGCAGGTCATTCCTCATGTGTGTGTGTGTGTGTGTGTGTGTGTGTGTGTGTGTGTGTGTGTGTGTGTGTGTGTGTGTGTGTGTGTGTTGTAGTAAATAAACTCTTCTTAATCAACCTTGAAGCAATTAATTATACCTCAAATAAGTTATGTACACAAGTTTTTTTTTTTTTTTTTTTTTTTTTGGTGATGGTGTTGTTTATTACGGCGAAAATATATTATCTGGTGATGGTGATTTTGTAACCTGGTAAACGCAGGATACATTCATTATGTCAGCGACCTTCATTATCACCACCATCACCTTCATTGCCACTACCGTCATCGTCGTTATCATTATAGTTCGTTAATTTGATGTAGATAACGTTTTTTTCTTTTTTTCTCTCAAGTAATTACTGAATATTAGTATTCCTCCTCCTTCTTCCTCACTTTCATCTAATTCTCTCTCTTTCTTTCCCCTTCATCATCTTCCTTTTACTCCTCCTCATTTTCCTTCCACTCACTCTCATCATCTTCATTTTCTTTCCTTTCCTTTCACCTCCCTTCTCTCATATTCTTCCTCCTTCACCCCCTTCATACTCCTCCTCTCATATTCCTTCACCTTTTCCCCTTCATCTTTCTTTTCCTACATCGATAACACCACCCCTTCATCTAATCCTCCCTTCTCATCTCCCCCGTCTACTCATCCACCCCTTCCCAAACACTCCTCCTTCCCCTCCCTCCCCTTGTCTACTCATCTACCTCCTCCTTAACCCTCCTTTTTCCCTCCCTCCCCTTGTCTACTCATCCCTCTCTCCCCCATCTCTTCACCTCCCCCATCTACTCATCCACCTCTCCCCCATTCTTCCCCCAGCCCTCCTCCCAGTCCTCCCCATCAGCTCCTCCCCCTCATCTAAGTCATCCTCCCCGCGGGGTTACTGTGTCCCGGTGCAGGTGGTGGACACTAAGAAGTCCCCGCGGGGCGTCGGTGTCCTGCCCTCCAGCCCACCGCCGCCCCCGGGGACACCTGGAACACCTGGGCCTCGCCACACTAATCGCCCGTCCAATCTTAGTTCACTCCCGCTACTCACTCCCCGGGTTGTCTTGTCTTCTCTTTGTCTCTGTCGTTTTTGTTCGTTTTTCTATTATTATTTGTTGTCTTCGTTTTCCTTTTGTCCTTTGTTTGTTTTTGTTTTCTCCCTATTAGATCATGTTTTTTTTATCTGTCGTTTTTGTTTGTTTTTCTTCTGTCTTGTGTTTGTTTTAGTGTTTTCTTTTATTTATATCATGTTTTTTTCTTTTATGGTCTCGGGTGTTGACAGTTTTTTTCTTCCTCTCTCTCTCTCTCTCTCTCTCTCTCTCTCTCTCTCTCTCTCTCTCTCTCTCTCTCTCTCTCTCTCTCTCTCTCTCTCTCTCTCTCTCTCTCTCTCTCTCTTGTATGTTGGTTTCTTTTGCCTTGTGTGTTTATTTTTTTTTGTCTTCTCTCGTTATGTCACTGTATTTTTTTTTTAGGCTCGTAGGTGTTAGCGCTTTGTTTTCTTTTATGTTTTTTATGTGTTTTAGGTAACTTTTTATTTATTTACTTATTTACTTATTTATTTATTTATTTATTTTTGGCTTGTAGGTGTAAACTGTTTATTTTCCTTTGCTTGTGTTTGATTTGATATATTTTTTTTTCTTTACATCGCCTTGTTTTTCTCTAGGGCTGTAGGTTTTCTTTTGTCATGTGTGTGTGTGTGTGTGTGTGTGTGTGTGTGTGTGTGTGTGTGTGTGTGTGTGTGTGTGTGTGTGTGTGTGTGTGTGTGTGTTTTTATTTCTCTCTTTAGATCTCGTTTTTTTTTTTTGCGCTTTAAAGTTTTAGTTGTTTGTTTTCCTTTGTTTTCCTTTTTTTTTTGTGGGTGCGTGTTTGTCTTTAGTTCACATCGTTTTTTTTTACGCCATCAGCTTCGGTTTACTAATTATCTTTCACTTGCGCTTTTCACTCAAGGGTTTTCTGTTCTTCCTCTTTCTTTTTTTCATCCTCTTTTTGTATCACCTTATTTTGGCCATTGTCTTTTCTCGCACTGACATTTCTTTCCTACTGAACCAATTCTAGTTTCTTTCCTGCAAGTCACTCTCTCTCTCTCTCTCTCTCTCTCTCTCTCTCTCTCTCTCTCTCTCTCTCTCTCTCTCTCTCTCTCTCTCTCTCTCTCTCGTGTTTGTTATCTTTCTTTTCATTTTTTTTCTCTAAATCGCCGTTGTTTCCTTACCGTTGTTTCTCACTGTTAGCTTTTATCTATTTCAAACTCTCTTTTACTAATTTTTTTTTACTCTTTAATGTTTGTCAAGCCAAGACTTTCTTATTTTTCATTTTTAATCTTCCTATTTTAAATTCGCCATCTCTCATTCATTTTCCATAACTCATAATATTAACATTGCTTCATAACACTCATCTACTAATTCCTCTTCCAGTTTCAGGCAGATGTGTTGTATATACGCAAAAAAATATTCAATTACATTACAAAAAAAAAAAAAAAATAACAGCATTCTTTTTTCCGCTGTCCTTTCATAATAATCTCCTGTAGGTTTCAGGGAGAGACAAATGAGGACACCCAGCTCTTTGTAAAACCTTTGTATCGCCACCTTCAGTGTAGCTTATGACTAACCATCTCTTCGTCTTTCTTTCCCTGCCTCCCCGGATCAGTCACAAGGTAGGGTCCCTGGCCGCTGCTCCATTACTTAAGCCGCAGGATCACGAGGCGGGGATTGAGTCGTCCTGTAGCGGCCAATCCTCTTTCTTCTAGAGGATAAGCTGCTCCCAAGTCCCCCAGGCTCTTGGCGGGGTACTCTTGGACTCTTGGATACACAGACGCTCTCAAATGCTCTCACAGTACACTTCTATAAGCACTGACCTCGCTACACCCGCCATGACTGTACATACACTCTCTCACACACACAAACAGACTGTCGATATGAGCTACGTGGTGTAGAGTAGGTTAATGTAGCAAGCAAGTTTGAGGTAGATGAATGGATGAATGCATGGATGGATGAACAGGTAGATAGGTCAGTAGGTAAGGAGGTTATATGGTTATGTATTAGGGTATGTTAGGTTAGGTTAGTTAAAGTAGGGTTAGTTTACGTTTGGCTAAGTTTGGTGTGGTTATGTAGGGTTAAGTTAGTTGGGGTATGGTTAGGTTTGGTTAGGTATGGCTGGGTAATGTTAGGTTAGTACGTGAGGTGAGATAAAATGAGATCAGTTTCAGTTGGGTTCAGTGTGGTTAGGTGAAGTAAGATGAACTAAAGTTATATCAGGTTAAGGTAATGTTACGTTACGTAATAGGTAATGTTACGTTACGTATGTTGTGCTGAGGTAAGAAGTTAAGGTTAGTTGGGGTTAGATTAGTGTACGTTACGCTAGATTAGATAGTACAAACAGAAAATAGGAAATGAAAGAGTAGAGAAAAGACATTAAAAAAGACGTCAGAGAGAGAGAGAGAGAGAGAGAGAGAGAGAGAGAGAGAGAGAGAGAGAGAGAGAGAGAGAGAGAGAGAGAGAGGACCCCAACATCTTACCTTTACGTACAAAGACTCTTATATTACCCTGACGTAGAGCACCTGCCTTCCCTCCGCCAGCCAGTCACCACAGGGTCGCAGGGACTCAGAAAGCCCTCAGCGGGACCACAAAGAAGTGCTGTCACTGTTACAAAAGACAACTGTTACCAAACCTACAGAAAGGACCCACAGTGTTACCAGACAAATATTTATTCTTCCCAACACACACAAAGAACACAAAGCACACGTAACTGTAAGATTTGAAAAGAATAGTGTTACCAGACGAGAGAAAATGTATGTTGGAAGTATGCAGGTACACACACACACACACACACACACACAAAGAGACTAGTATTATAAGCAGACCAGACCAAGATATCTCTTTATACAATAAGAACAAAGAACAAAACAAAGAGACGCTGAGAA
>NC_087160.1:21806931-21811931 GCF_035594125.1 Scylla paramamosain
AGAGAGAGAGAGAGAGAGAGAGAGAGAGAGAGAGAGAGAGAGAGAGAGAGAGAGAGAGAGAGAGAGAGAGAGAGAGAGAGACCTTCCTGACCGCCTGTACCTTCACCCCCACAGGGAGGACGGGGCCTCTGATGGACTGCTGCTCGGTCAGTGACGGGGTGGGTGGGAGCGGCGCGCCACCTTACCCTCCCGCCTGCTCCCCGGGTCCGGCGCCGTGTCTCCTGGCCGTCCTCCACGACCTCCACGGCCCGTCCGCCGCCGCCCCCCCACCGCTGTCACAAATCGACGACCGCAGCCACTCCAACGACGCGCCTGACGCGCCCCGGAGCTTTCCCGCCCCGCGCCTGCCCCTCCACCTCGCGCGCCGCTTTTTCCTGCCGCCCTGTGACGCAGCGCTGGCCCGGCACCACCTGCACCTCCATGGTATCGCCACCTGTACCTCCGACCCGCGGCGTCACAGCCTCCACGAAACCTTCTCCGCTGCCGCGCCCTCCGACCCGCGGCGGCACAGCCTACACGACGCCGCCGCCGCCGCAGCCTCGCTGTGCCCGCACCACTTTGTCCTGCGGGAGGTACCCTTCTCCCAGGACCGGCGGCGGCACAGCTGCCACCACGACGAGACCACGTCAGAGTCCTCTTACGACAGCGCCGCTGACTACCACCTGTACGAGGAGATCGTATACGACGCGGCCACCTCCCCCGCGCCCCTCAGCCCCTGCCGCCGCCCCTGCCCGCCAGGCCGCCCCACCTCTTCAGGAGTGCCGGCGCGGGGCAGCCCACGCAGGAAGCACTCCACAAGACGCGGCACCAACACTCCAAGTCGCCGCAGCCTCCACTGTGCCCGCGCCGCCCGCCCCCTGAAGTACAAACTCCCCCCAGAAGCAGCAGCTCAGGCCGGCGGGGCTGCCGGGATCTCCGGAGGCGCCGCCGCTGGACTCCCATACGCCATCGACGCCACCCCCGCCGCCCCCGCCCCCGCCACCTCCTCCCGAGGGCCGGCCCAAGCCCGCCCCCGCCCAAGCCCCCAAAGCCACAAAGAACAGGGCAGTCCCCAATGTCTCGCCCTCTGCCTCCCCCACCTCCCGCCTCTTGTGCGTCGCCCACTTCACCCACGACAGCCTCTTCGGGCGCCACCACCACGCTGTCCCAAACAGCTCAGCATCATCAGCAACAACAACAGCAGCAATTGCAACAACAACAATTGCAGCAACAACAGCAACTACAGCATCAACAACAGCAGCAGCAACAACAGCAGCAGCAACAACAGCAGCAGCAACAGCAGCAGCAGCAGCCTCAGGGTGGCTCTGAGAGCTTGGCGCCGCTGAAGCCTCCCACCAACAAACCAAAGCAGCGAAGTAACTTGTACTCCATCTTCCGGGACCGTGACCACCGCCGCTGTCTGTCCGCCTCGCTACAGCAGGAGTACCAGGCAGACGCCCACCACGACTGTCTGCCTGACGTCCCCCATCCCCATCATCCCCACCACCACCCCTACCACCACCACCATCCCCACCACCCTCACCATCCCCATCACCACCACGACCAACAAAAGGCAGCAGCGGTGGCGGCAGCAGCGGCGGCGGCACTGTCTCCGGCGACCAAGAGCCCCAGTCAGAGCTGCTGCGCCTCGGCGGCGGGCACGGCTGACGACGACTACGGGTTCAAGGTGGCACCGCACGTGGTGTGAGGCGGACCAAAGACGGGCGAGGCGCGGAGCTGCGGCAAGGTGTGGCGGAGGCGTGTCTTGTGCAGGGAAGCCTCCTGCACCAGCTGAATCACTGCCGGGGAAGGCGCAGAGGGAGGGGAGAGACGCACCGCTCCCCCTCTGCCCCCCTCACTACGGTGCTCCCGCCGCCCCGCGCTGGCCCTGAGTGTCGCCCACCCCGGCACAGCGCCATCCTCTCGTCTGAAGCAGTGATGAACAGAGCTCGCTGCGTGTGTGTGTATATATATGTGTGTATGTGTGTGCGTGTGCGTGTGCGTGTGCATGTGCATGTCCGTGTGCGTGTGTGTGTGCGTGTAGTGAAGCTGCGTCACCACAACGCGAGCCTCGGAGTGTTATTACAACGCCCGGCGGTGCTCCAGTCACCACCTTATTATTATGCAACAGCCACCCGTGTCTCACCCTCGCCGGCGTGCCGTGTGCTCCTATAGGCTCCCCGCCTACATATCGACGTGTGCGTGCGTGTGTGCGACAGCCGCTGACCACCTCTCTCACCCACACAAGAGGGGCAACTCGGACCAAAGTTCAGGTTTTTTACTCAGGTTCTGCAAAACAAAGCCCAGCATGACGGGCGAGCTTCTGTAAATAATAATGTTACTAGTGACGGTGGAAATTTTGGCCTGAGCCCTAGAGTGCCCCTGGACGGCCTCGTGGTGGCCCTGACGCCGACCCTGCGTGGGAGGCGAGGGGCGCACGTAAGAGAGAGAGAGAGAGAGAGAGAGAGAGAGAGAGAGAGAGAGAGAGAGAGAGAGAGAGAGAGAGAGAGAGAGAGAGAGAGAGAGAGAGAGAAGAAGAAGAAGAAGAAGAAGAAGAAGAAGAAGAAGACAAAGCTTCAATCAGTGGCCATCGTGCAGCTAGCGTCTCGTGTAGTCTCAGATTGGACACTTCCCGAGTCCGGGCGACCCTTGAACTGACGAAGACACCACCACCACCACTACCACCACTCCCTCTCCCCTACACTACACTACTCGTGCTCCTCGTGTTGCTGCTCCTCCCGCACCCCTTCGTCCTCCTGCAGGTGTACACAACGTTCCTAACAAGTTCCCAAGAGATGCTGAGTGGCGGCCGCGGTGTGATAGTGGCGAACATTCGTAGATCACTGTGTCTAATCGCGCCGCGCTGACTGCTTGACTGCTGGAAGGGAAAAGGGAACGAGTGAAGGTAAATTACTGGTCTCCATGTCGACTTGTTAGCATTCACTTTCCTTTTTTCTTTTTTTCTTTTTTTTTTTTTTACTTTCGTCCTTTCAATGAATGTGTTGTGGTGAGCTAGTGTTTCCTCCTCCTCCTCCTCCTCCTCCTCCTCCTCCTCCTCCTCCTCCTCCTCCTCCTCTTCTTCATCGTCTCCTACACCATATTCCTCCTGCTCTTAGTTCTCTGCATCTTTCTGCTATTTATTTCTTCTGCGCTCCCCCTTTTTCTTTGCCTCCTACTCCAATCCTCTGGCGGAGTTACGGAGAGGAGAGAAGGAGGAGGTGGAGGCGGAGGCGGAGGAAGAAAAGAAGTAGTAGTAGGAGAGAGAGAGAGAGAGAGAGAGAGAGAGAGAGAGAGAGAGAGAGAGAGAGAGAGAGAGAGAGAGAGAGAGAGAGAGAGAGAGACACGGTTGCTTCAATCATAAGAACAACTACTGTGTGTTATTTGTGGCACCACCACCACCACCAGTACTACCACCACCACCACCACTGTGACTCGTAAAATTCCCACCACCACCATTATCACCTACCCTTCCCTTTCTTTACCCTGCACCCCTTCCATCCCACCCCTGCCCATCGCTCGCATCTTCAGGAGTAGCCAACAAGCTGTGCGGGGAACAGAGGAGCGGAAGCCGTAGTGGAGGTGGTGGCCAAACAGCGTATGGGTGTGTGGGTTGGCACTGTCTACCTCCTTCTGCACACACCACGTCGAGGCTCTTGTGTGTCCCGTGTAAACTAGCGTGTTGACCTGTGCACGCCTTCACACCACCTGCCAGTACATTGTAACAGGGGTGGCTCGTCTCCTCCTCTTCTTCTTCGCCTTCCTCGTCTTACTCTCTCCTCCATCTTCTCCTCTTCATTCTCTTCTTTATTTAACTTCGTTCTCTCTTTCTCTCCTCTCGTTCCTTGATTTCTTGCTCTTTCTGGTGTGCTGTCTCTTCTTATTTTCTTTTCCCTCTCTCTTTTTCTCACTCTTCTCTCCCTCTTGGTTATTTTGTTTTGCCATCCATTGTTCCTTCTTCGCTTTTCCTATTTCATTCTTCTTCTTCCTCCTCTTTTCATTCTCCGTTTCTCGTTTTTTTTTTACTGGTTCTTGTTTGTCTTCTTTTTTTCTCCTCCTCTTTCTTGTTTTTCTGTAGTCTTTTTTTTTATTCTTTCTCTTCCTTCCTCTGTTCTATCTTTTTTTTTCTTTGTCTCTCTTGTTCCATATCTTTTTCCCCCTCTTCTTTTCTTTTCTCCATGTTCCTTACATTTTTTTCTCTTCTTTCTTTGTTTATTATTTTCTTCTTTCCCGTTTTTCCACCTCTCCTTCCCAACACATCCACCTCCCTTTTCCCTTCCCCACATTCTGTGTTGTTCTTCTTTTTCTTCTCACTTCGCTTTGTTATTTCTTTATTTACTCTTTCCCCTTCAACTTTCTTCCCAGCTGTGTGTGTTTCTTCTACCATTTCTTATTTTCTCTCTCTTTTCCTTCCTTCTTTGCTTCCTTCCTTCTAAGAGACTCAAACAAGGATGAAATCTTAATTCTCACCATTACCACAACTCTCCACCTTCTTTCATCCCTCCCTCTCTCCCTCCCTCTCTCCTTTCCTTCTTTCCTTCCTTCCTTCCTTCCTTCTGTCCTTCCTTCCTTTTTTGCAAGAAAAGGAAGGATAAGAATTTTACACCACCACCATCAGTCTTCACCTTCCTTCCTTTCTTCCTTCTTCCTTCCTTCTTTCCTTCCTTCCTTCCTTCTTTTCCTCCCTCCTTCCTTCCCTTCTCCCCCCCCCAAGAAACTCAAGGCACAATCAAAGTCTTAAAACCTCACCACCACTACCAGCACCACCACCGTTCATACTCACCCTCTCTCTCCCTCTCCCTCTCTCTCTCTACTACTCCTTCTCCCTCCCAAAGACCAGTTCTGAAGCTGCATCATAAATCGCATTCACAGCACCAGGGTCTGAGACAATTATACCGCCACCAGGTGATAATTGATTGCCGTTTACCTGCCAGCTGTGACGGGGCCGGGAAGGTGCGGGCCCAGCCAAGGTAGAGCCTCCGTGTTCCTCCTGTGTTCTTTCTCCTTCTCCTTCTTCTTCGTCT
>NC_087160.1:21814431-21834431 GCF_035594125.1 Scylla paramamosain
AGTGTTTAACTACTTGCTGTTTGTCTTCCCGTTAAGAGCTAATTGTTTGCCTTACTGGAATTACAGAGAGAGAGAGAGAGAGAGAGAGAGAGAGAGAGAGAGAGAGAGAGAGAGAGAGAGAGAGAGAGAGAGAGAGAGAGAGAGTTATATAACAGCATAACTTAGAAAAAGAGACAGACAGACAATTTGAATGGAACGAGAAAGATGCTACACGTTATTTCTCTCTCTCTCTCTCTCTCTCTCTCTCTCTCTCTCTCTCTCTCTCTCTCTCTCTCTCTCTCTCTCTCTCTCTCTCTCTCTCTCTCTCTCTCTCTCTCTCTCTCTCTCTCTCTGCGGGATCGTCGAGTTTAGGATTCCTTGTGTCCTTTGGAAGAGGAGGAGAAGGAGGAGGAGGAAGAGGAGGGGAAGGGGAGGGGAAGGGGAGAGGGAAGCTGAAGATTAAGGGGAGATGGAATGTCTTTACAGGGGAAAAAAAAAAGAAGATTAATGTGTAGATGGTGTTAGCAGACAAATGGTGTGGTTGGAGTAGCAGGTGGAGTACATACGTGGTTTGTAGTGGAGTGAAGGGGGCGGAGGATGAAGGGGTTATAGTGAAGTGGATGTGGTTTTGAACAGAGAACTGGTGGAGAAAAATGTGGAAACTATTAATGTAAGGATGGATGAAGAAGGAAGAAAGTCAATGAAAGAAATCAGTGTTGGAACGAAGGAGGTAGTGGAAGAAGTGGTTATAGTGGAATGTATTTGCTTGGGACAGAGAAGAAGATGGGCCCTTGAGAACACCTGTGGAAGACTGAAGGGGAGACAGAGAGGGAAACAGAGAGAGACGGACATGAGGCAGAGGAAACAATTAATGGACCCTTGAAAACACCTGTAGAAGACTGAAGGTGAAACAGAGACAGAGAGAGAGAGAGAAAGAAAGATGGAGAGAGTCATAAGGGAAAGTTGCAAAGAATAGAGAAGAACCGAATATGTATAAGGCAGGATAACAAGGGAAGAAATGGGAAAGAACTGGGAATAAGTGAGTATACAAAAAAAAAGATGTAAAGAATAGGGAGAAACTGAAAACGAATTAGAGATAACTGAGGAAGAAGTGGAGAGAACTTAGGGAAGACTTTTGTGTGGCGCCAATCTCTGACACTTGGGAAAAGGAAAAGAGAGAATAGGATGTTAAAGGCAAAGAGGAGGAAGAGGAAGAGGAGATAGTAGTGGTGGTGGTGGTGGTGGTGGTGCACTGTGAGAGTGTAGTTTGTTGGGGGTTGTGGGGGGGAGGAAGGTTTGGAGGGGGGACAATCACGACTTTGTGTTGACTCGGTGACGCCTCTCTCTCTCTCTCTCTCTCTCTCTCTCTCTCTCTCTCTCTCTCTCTCTCTCTCTCTCTCTCTCTCTCTCTCTCTCTCTCTCTCTCTCTCTCTCTCTCTCTCTCTCTCTCTCTCTCTCTCTCTCTCTCTCTCTCTCTCTCTCTCTCTCTCTCGAGTCGTTTGTTTTTACCCAAGCATTTATCGTGGCAGCAAAGTCTCCTCCTCCTCCTCCTCCTCTTCCTCCTCCTCCTCGTCCAGGTAGAATGACCTCACCATTACTTCAACACATAACTGATTCTTTTTATAGATCAGTGGTTCTTGTGGAATCTGCTTTTTTTTGTAATTTCATGCATTCTCCTCCTCCTCCTCCTCCTCCTCCTCCTCCTTCACGTAGGTAAATAAAGACAAGAGCGAGGATTCCTGGACGGGGCAGTGACGGGGCGGGGCTGGGCGGGGAAGGACGGGGCGGGGCAAAATTCCTGGTAAGACTCGGAAGTTTTGCGTGGCATGGTTAGAGTGTGTGTGTGTGTGTGTGTGTGTGTGTGTGTGTGTGTGTGTGTGTGTGTGTGTGTTATTTTTCTTTCATTCTCTTTCCCCCTTTTTTTTTGTATGTGTCGATCTTCCTTCTGCCTTGTGTGTCACGGTGTTTCGTTTTGTTTTTCTTTCTTATTTTTTTCTTCTCTCATTTTTCTTTCCGTGTTTGTCTCTTGTTGTTGCTTCCTCGCCTTGTCTCCGTCTTGTGTTTCTTTCTTTTTTCTTTCTTCTTTCTCATCTCATCTCTCTCTCTCTCTCTCTCTCTCTCTCTCTCTCTCTCTCTCTCTCTCTCTCTCTCTCTCTCTCTCTCTCTCTCTCTCTCTCTCTCTCTCTCCACCGTGTCGCTTTCTTTTCCTCGTTTTGAATTCTGACCCTTGTTCCTTGTTGAAACTGTCCTTTCTCTCTCTCTCTCTCTCTCTCTCTCTCTCTCTCTCTCTCTCTCTCTCTCTCTCTCTCTCTCTCTCTCTCTCTCTCTCTCTCTCTCTCTCTCTCTCTCTCAGATCCTGGATGAGCTAATTCCCATTCCCTGTGTGTGTGTGTGTGTGTGTGTGTGTGTGTGTGTGTGTGTGTGTGTGTGTGTGTGTGTGTGTGTCGCAGCAGCAGAATAGAAAAAAATAAATAAAAACGAAAAAGAAAAAAAAAACTAAAACCATCTTTGGGATCTTGAGCAAATACAGTCAGAGAGAGAGAGAGAGAGAGAGAGAGAGAGAGAGAGAGAGAGAGAGAGAGAGAGAGAGAGAGAGAGAGAGAGAGAGAGAGAGAGAGAATATCATCATCCAGTACCTCCCTAATCTCACTGGTTGGGGGAAATAATTAGCGAGATATTTACTACGTCCTAAAAACTCGCTTTCCGCCTTCCTTTATTCCCGGCCTGCCTGAGCTCCTCCACTTAGCTCCCAGTAATGGAGGGCCACGCAGCTCGCCATAAAACCTTCCCCGAGAACTCTCTGCTCTTCATTGGACGGGCTCACCTTGTCATCACCCGCCATCACTTAACTCGCCACTACACCTGGGCTACACCGTCCCACCACCGCACCTGTACATGTTAACTTATTTTCTTATGCTTTACTTCACTGCCAACGTAGTCTTACTTAACGTTGTTGTACTTAGGTGTTTTTTTTCTTCCTATTTTGTGTTATCTTACTTTACCATATGTTAGCTCACCTTATGCTACCTTTCCTAACCGTACCTTACCTTCTAACATAATCTAACTTCTTACTTAATTAAATTCCTTTTCTTACCTGTCTTACCTAACCTAACCTTACCTTACCTTACTTTTAATATACGTGTAATCTAACCTGATTTTACGTTACTGTTTCTGCCTGCCTTGTCTTAATTTACTTTTCCTTAGCTGGTCTTACTTTAACTTCGTCACAATCTCTCTCTCTCTCTCTCTCTCTCTCTCTCTCTCTCTCTCTCTCTCTCTCTCTCTCTCTCTCTCTCTCTCTCTCTCTCTCTCTCTCTCTCTCTCTCTCTCTCTCTTAGTCATTCTTGCTTTGACAGAAAGATTAAGAGATGAAGAAAATTTATTATGAATGTTACAACTAAAGAATATTATCTTTTCTTTCTCTCCTTCTTTCTCTCTCATCTTCCTCTTCTTCTTTCTTACCTTTCATATAGAACAGAAAAGAAGTTACTCCCACTTTCTTCTATTCATCACTATCTCTCTTTTTCATCTCCCTAGAGTAATTACACCCCGGAAAAACTATCTCTTGGGTATGCGTATCTCTTTATCTCTCTCCCTGTCTTGTTTTCTTCCTTTCTATTTTCTCTGTCTCTCTCTCTCTCTCCTTCTCTCTTTTTTTTATATATATTTTTTACACCGTTTTCCTTTTTCGGGGGAAGATGAATATCGCCGGTCGGTCTTATTTCAAATTTCCGGCGTCCAGGGAGGCGCCACTTAAGGGCTCATAAGGGCCGTCAGGGATTGAGGAACAGCGATCGAAAAAGCTCCATTCAATAACCTGATTACTTTTTTTTTTCAACCCCCTCTCTCTCTCTCTCTCTCTCTCTCTCTCTCTCTCTCTCTCTCTCTCTCTCTCTCTCTCTCTCTCTCTCTCTCTCTCTCTCTCTCTCTCTCTCTCTCTCTCTCTCTCTCTCTCTCTCTCTCTCTCTCTCTCTCTCTCTCTCTCTCTCTCTCTCTCTCTCTCTCTCTCTCTCTCTCTCTTGTACCGTCATCCGCCCGCAGACAGAACCCCACCTTGCCACATCACTGCGTCTCTCCACTGGCTGTCTTTGTCCTCTCCCTGTCTCCCTGTTTATCTCCCTTCTCCTTTACTATCATGTCATCTTTTTTTTCATCTTCTTTTATTTATGCTCTTCCTGTCTCTCTTCTCTCTTTTTTTTTGTATTTTTTCCCTTCCCTTGTTTTTATCTCCGTTGTTTATTCCCTTTTTCATCTTTCGTCGTCTTTATGCTGTCTTTGTATTAGTTTTCTTCCATCCTAGTTTTATCTTCCTTTCTTATTCATCCCTTGCTCCTCCTCCTCCTTTTCCTCCTCTGCCCTCTTCCTTATCCCCTCCTTACCTTCCTTTATTTAACTCCTTTTTTTAATTTTCCCTTCGTTCTTTATACAGTTCCCCATTTTCTCTCATATTCACAGCGTCCCTTTATTCACTCCCTTTACCGTCTTCATCTGCTCTGATTCATCTTTTCTTTCTCCTCTTCCTGTTCTCCCTTCAGCATCCTCTCTCCACTTCTTTATTATCTCTCCCTTGTATTCCCAGTTTCATCTGTGTTCCTGACTCATCCACTCCTCCTCCTCCTCCTCCTCCTCCTCTTCTTCCTTTTTGCTCCCCCCAGCCACTTTCCCAGGCTCTCGTGCTTCACCTGCCTCCCATTCATCTCACCTGCTATTGAACCGGGATGTAATGATACTCCTTCTCCCTCTCTCTCCCATGCACTCACAACTTTGCCTCCCACACACACACACACACACACACACACACACACACACACACACACACACACACACACACACACACAGTTGCTCTCGGCTCGTCACCAAACCTTTCCTCTCTCTCCCTTCTTACCTTTTTTTTTTTTTTTTATGTAGGAGGGACACTGGCCAAGGGCAGCAAAAATCCAATAAAAAAATGCTAATCTTGGTGTGCTTTTTACTTGTGTGTGTGTGTGTGTGTGTGTGTGTGTGTGTGTGTGTGTGTGTGTGTGTGTGTGTGTGTGTGTGTCGTTGTGGCTCCGTAAGGTTTCCTCCTGCCAGTGTGAAGGGGCGTCTCTCCTCCTCCTCCTCCTCCTCCTCCTCCTCGTCCTCCTCCTCCTCCTCCTCCTCCTCCTCTTCCTCCTCTTCCTCTTCTTTCTAATCCTCCTCACCTTCAATTTCCGAGTTTTCTTCCTCTTTTCCTCCTCCCCCGTGCCCTCAGCTTACTTTCATCAGCCTCCCACACCCTCGTAGGCTAGTGGTTATGTGGCCCCACCTCCCCCACACCACCACCACCACCACCACCACCACCACCACCATCACATCCCTGCACCACCCCCACGACCATCATTCCTCCTACACTCCACCACCACCACCACCACCACCACCACCAAAGGGTCTTACTTCTTTTCTCTACCACCACGACCTCCACCTCCATATCCACCATTACCATTAGTAGCACAAGGAAGACTGATATTACCATAACTGTACCGTTAACACCCCTGTGCTGATGTCGCCACCACCACCATCACCACCATCACCACCACCACCACCACCACCACCACCACCACTATTATAGCCAGTGCTAGCGCAAAAATGTCCGTTAGTGTCATTTTTATCACCAGGAATGACGAAAACATTACTACTACTACTATTACTACTACTACTACTACTACTACTACTACTACTACTACTACTACTACTACTACTACTACTACTACTACTACTACTACTACTACTATCATGCCTGCCACCCACAACACCACAATACAAGCAAGCATAACCCCCCAAGCAGTCAGTTAATTCCCCTCCCTCCTTCCTGCCCCTCTCCCCACAACCCCTGGCGAGGTGAGGCAAGGCTGCGACATTCCGCCATCACCGCTGATTTGGACAGATAAAAGTGGAACATGAAAACACAAAGCACAACAATAAAAAGGATCGTATAAGCATCACAAACCACACGCAGCAGATTCCGCCCTTGATGAAACTCGGCTCCCCAACTGGTTCCCTTCCTCCTCCTCCTCCTCCTCCTCCTCCTCCTGACGCAGCTGCTCCCCGGTTTACATTATTATTGTTAAACCTTACGATGCTGCTGCAGAAAAGAGAAGGAGAGAGATGAGAAGAAGAAAAAAAAACAGAGCAGAGTTTTAGTGCTGTGAGTTTGAGTACACACTGACCTCTCTCGTGTTGCTGTCGTTGGTGTTAGTGGTGGTGGTGGCGGTGGCGGTGGTGCTGGTGGTGATAGTGATGGTGAGTGTCTTTCTCCCTTTCCCCTCCCTCCTGTCCCCCCGTCAGGCATCGGTTTGTTTACCTTCCTCCGTGGTGAAGCGCCTCTCTTGTTTACGGTCACGCCTCCTCGCTGTGTCGGTCCCTGAGTTGCTGAGTGCCGTGATGCTGCACCGCTTGGCTGCCCACTCACTCACTCACTCACTCACTCACTCCACTCTGTAAAAAACGAAGCAGAGTAAACAGTGTCTATGTTAAGCAAGATATCTGTACATGTATCAGTTGTACGTAGCTCCTCTCCCGGTCAGATGGCACGCGCTGATGACGACGATAATTATAATAACAATAATAATACTATTGATAATACTACTATAATATTAATATTAATAATAACTAATAATAATATTAATATTAACAGTAATGGTAATTTGTGAATAACAGTGTTCGTGTGTCTGTGTGTTGGTTTGTGTTCGTTCGTTCGCCCGTTCGTTTGTTCGTGTGTGTGTGTGTGTGTGTGTGTGTGTGTGTGTGTGTGTGTGTGTGCGTGTGTGTGCGTGTGCGTGTGCGTGTGTGTGTGTGTGTGTGTGCGTGTCTTCGCAAAGTGGTCGCGGATCTGCAGGTTCAGGTCTGTTCCTCGCTCACTTTGGCGCACCTGGCTGATAGGGAATATTTAGGTTAACACGCGTAAACCGGAGTAGCCGAACCCACCCCCACCCACCCCCACCTCCCCGCCCCCACCCTCATCTGTGCGCCGCGCCAGCCAGCCTGCGGAGGGCGGCGGGCGACGGGGGCGGCGGTGCGCTGCGGTGGCGGCGGTGGTGGCGGCGCTCTAGTGGGTAAAGACAAGCTTCGTCATTATTTATACGTTTTTCTATCTATTTTCTTGTTAACTGTAGGTGTAAAGATGTATGTCTGTGTGTATGTGTGCCATGAGATTAGTTCACCATGTATATAGAGTAAAAGTGTGTACGTGTGTGTGTGTGTGTGTGTGTGTGTGTGTGTGTGTGTGTGTGTGTGTGTGTGTGTGTGTGTGTGTGCGTGTGTGTGTGTGCGTGTGTGTGTGTGACTTATTTTGCACCTAGGCGCGGTTTTCACCCTCACCTGTACTGTATTGTACGTACCTCCTTAACACTTCACCTGTCCTATCTCGATGTCCTCCTCCTCTTCCTCATCCTCCTCCTCCTCCTCCTCCTCCTCCTCCTCCTGCTCCTGCTCCTCGGTGGTGTGTTAATTGTTTCACCTGGTAAGTCTCCCGTCGCCATGATCCGCCTAAATACTCAAGGTAATTACTCCCTCCCCACCAACCTCACCTGAAGTTACCTGGGTGTTACCTTTACCTGGGCCATCAGTGTCCCTCGTGCCATGCTTGTTACCACTCCTCGTGTCCTGTGGTCGTCATGGCAACGGAGACTCCAACCCACACCTACCCCTTACCCCAGTCCCACTCCCACCCACTCTCGCCCACCTCTCACTTCACTTCCACCCACCCGCTCACATTTTGTAAGATACTCGGTCCCAGGGCCTCTTAAATATACACTTGTTCTTAAGTTCGGTGTTTGAATTTCCTTGTCCAGGTGAGAGAGAGAGAGAGAGAGAGAGAGAGAGAGAGAGAGAGAGAGAGAGAGAGAGAGAGAGAGAGAGAGAGAGAGAGAGTAGACAGAAAAACACGACACAACCACAAACATCCTTACCTAAAAAAGAGAGAGAGAAAAAAAAACACACACACACAAAGAAAGAAAAAAAAAAGGGCCAAAAAGCAGGTATCAAACACATCAAACACGAGGCATTTAATTCCACAATCAGACCAAAAAAAGCCACAAATCAACCAGTAACACGGAGGGAACATCCACACCGCCTTCCAAGCAACCGCGCGAGAGAAACCCGGGGCGAGGTGAACAATGTAAGGCACGCGAGTAATCAAAAGCATGACAAGAAGACGAAGAGGAGGAGGAAGAAGAGGAAGACAACGTAGAGGAGGAAAAGAGAGAAGAATTGAGAAGAACCAGCATCAACCACCACCACCACCATTACTACTACTACTACTACTACTACTACTACTACTACTACTACTACTACTACTACTACTACAGCCACTGCCACGCACCTGCCTCACCCCTTCACCTACCTCAGATTCCAGGGGCATCCGAGTACAACAGGCCGGCCGCTCACCGCATTGTTTTGAACCAGAGCCGCCGGCGGGTACTGGTGGTAGTGGTGGTGGTGGTGGCAGCCTCATTATCCTACATTACCAGGTGAGTTGGGAACGTAAGGTGTGTGTGTGTGTGTGTGTGTGTGTGTGTGTGTGTGTGTGTGTGTGTGTGTGTGTGTGTGTGTGTCTGGATTGTGACTCGTTGCATGTTGGGATCGGCTGGAGTAGTGGTGGTGGCGATAGTAGTAGTAGTAGTAGTAGTAGTAGTAGTAGCAGTAGTAGTAGTAGTAGCAGTAGTAGTAGTAGTAGTAGTAGTAGTAGAAGTGGTGGTGTTACTAGTAGTAGTAGTAGTAGTAGTAGCAGCAGAAGTAGTAGTAAAGTACGAGTAGCAGCAGCATTACTAATAAGGGTAGTAGTAGTAGTAGTAGTAGTAGTAGTAGTAGTAGTAGTAGTAGTAGTAGTAGTAGTAACAGTAGTAGCAGCAGTAGCACTAGCAGCAGAAGTAGCAGCAGCACCCGTGCGTTGTTCCTTTTCTCTGGGCCACAGCCGGCGTGATAATTATATACACACTGTTATTTACGACAGAAGCGCTCTATTAACCCCATCAATCACAATTATTACCGTGATTAGATGGACGCTGCCCATTATTAAACTACCACAGACCTTGCCCCGCCCTGCCCCGCCCTGCCGTGCCCCGCCTCGCCCCGCCCTGCCCTGCCCCGCCTCGCCTTGCTTTGCTCCACCGCGCCTTGAGACGACCCGACCCTGCCACGCCTTCGGACTCACCGCTGCCCTCAGTAATATCCAGTCTTGGTCGTACCTTCGTCTTTGTTTGTGTCTTCGTCTTGTGGGTAACATCACTAGGAGGAGGAAGAGGAGGAGAAGGAAGGAGAGGAAGAAGACTCGGAGTAACGTCTCTTTCACTGCCAGGGCGGTTGAAGAAGAGGAAGAAGAAGAGGAGGAAGAGATGGAGGAGGAGGAAGAGTCAGTAGTGTCAGTAGGTCGCTGTCAGTACCGCATTGTTCCTCCTGACGTCACACACACACACACACACACACACACACACACACACACACACACACACACACACACACACACACACACACCTTAAGTTTAATAAGCTATGCACACGAAACCTGCTGCTGTCAACACACACACACACACACACACACACACACACACACACACACACGTACACGCTAACAATACTGTGTTGCCTTGATGCAATTCCCGATAAATCATAACTAATGTACTTAAAAGTGAGAGACGAGGGCGAGTCTGGCGTAGGAACGAGCTGCGAGAGAGAGAGAGAGAGAGAGAGAGAGAGAGAGAGAGAGAGAGCCACCACACGCGTGCCCTAGAAAGACAATTGAAAACAAGTACCGATTATTATTACAAGCGGTGGCAGTATTAAGTGCTCTCGCCAGTGACTCGTAAAGCAAGACCAGCCAGCGAGTGGATAATAACCAGGCACACGCTGCTATTATTAACGAAGCCTGTCTGATTGGTGACGCTGAGAGAGAGAGAGAGAGAGAGAGAGAGAGAGAGAGAGAGAGAGAGAGAGAGAGAGAGAGAGAGAGAGAGAGAGAGAGAGGTCCCATTTTAAACAGCAGCCAACCAAGGGGTCCTTACTCAGTTCCCTCGACAGGCGGTCCCACGCTCAAGTTCCCAGTGGTCTTCGGTTTTTTTTTCCCGTCGTGTCTCGGTAACCAATACAAGGGAGTCCCGCTGCGTCCCAACCAGCGAGGAAGATTAGTCTGAATGCGAGGGACTTCATGCTGCACCGCCACTCCTGTCCCGCGTCTATTAGCCAGCCATGAAAATATTATAAGGTTTATATTAATAGTGAGTGCGTGGAAGGGAGGGTAAGAGAGGGAGAGAGGGAGAGGGAGAAAAAGGGAAGTCAGGATGAGTTAGCCACGCTCGCACACCAATCACAAGCGTAACCACTGGAATCTGGATTAATGGCTGAGTGTTACGCTTCGATATTAATTGTAAGTTTGGTGTGTGCGTGTGTGAGTGACGGGGGTGAGTGTGTGATGTGGAGGACCGCTTGATGGGCCGCGGTGGGGGTGTAGATGAGGGTGTAGCGGCAGCTGTGTGTGTGTGTGTGTGTGTGTGTGTGTGTTGACAGCAGCAGGTTTCGTGTGCATAGCTTATTAAACTTTACAGCAGACCAGCGTTCGTCGCACGTGTGTGTAAACAAGCTTGGCATTAACTTGGGATGCCGTACCAGCCGCGGTGTACACAGGTTTTCTCTCCTTTTTGAACCACTGCCGCCTTGTGCTGCGTCCACACTCCCCGTTTTCTGCGCCGCTCTCGTTGCCCTTTGAATGAGACACGTGTCGGACCTCCGGAGCCTCACGGCGGAGGTTCAGTAAGTCGCCCAAACCAGAAGACGTAGAGATGACAGCAGTGAACGGACGTAGAGATGACAGCAGTGAACGGACGTGCTGTCTGCCGCGCCTAAACCACCAGGGACACGTCACGCGGGATGGTGGAGTGGCGGGGACGAGCAGGAGACGTGTGAGGGGCGTGGCGGCGTTGGCTGTGGTGGTGGTGGTGGTGGAGTCCTTTGTGAGGTGACGTGCCGTGGTGGTCAAGTCGAGGCGAGCCAAGTCAAGTCAAGTCGCCGCTTCAAGTTCTCTCCAATCGGACTGAATCGCCGTTTTGGGCTAAGCCACTTAAGGATCGCGGGGAGGTTGTGCATGTCAGCGAGTCTGGGACGAGGGAGAGGATGTGAGAATGTCGTCTTCCTCCCTACTGCTCCTCCTCCTCCTCTTCCTCCAAGGTACGCAGCAACCCATCTCCCCTCCCGATCTCTCCTCCTCATCTCCCCTCCTCATCTCTCCCTCTCACTCTCTCCCCATCAGGTGCTTTGTCTCCCTGTTGGTTCTCGCCAGACTGCCACGCCTAATTAAGTCCTTCGTCAATTTATCATCCGACTAAGCTACCGAGGCAGGCAGTCGGGGAGGGTTCGTCTGCGCGCGCCTCTCTCGTTTGCTTTTAATTGTAGCCACGTTATCGCCCGCCTCCTCCTCCTCCTCCTCCTCCTCCTCCTCCTCCTCCCCCCGGCATTGTCATCTGCATCCTCTCCCTCCCTCCCCTCCCTCTCTCTCTCTCCCCCTTGTCATCTTAGTGGGATTAAGGTTTGTTATTCGTATTTGTCTTTTTTTGCTTCTTTTTTTCTTTAGTGCTTCTGTTTAGATGGTGGTGGTGGTGGTGCTTTCTTGCTTTTGTGTATATAGTTGTCTGTTTGTTTGTGTGTGTGTGTGTGTGTGTGTTTGTTTGTGGTTCTGATGTTTAATCTCTCTAAACCCACCTCTCTCTCTCTCTCTCTCTCTCTCTCTCTCTCTCTCTCTCTCTCTCTCTCTCTCTCTCTCTCTCTCTCTCTCCCTCCCCGGTGGCTGGCATTCCTTGTATGTATCCTCGCATTACACATTCACGTCACCCTTCTTCTTCTCATCTCCTGCATTAATGCCACATGTGTATGCTAAGTTTTCATGATGTGTTCCTATGGTCTGGCGTTCATTTAATATCGTTTGAGGTTCCTGATCTTTCTCTCCTTCCTCTCTTCCCATTTAATTATGTACTCTTCATCTTCCTACTCCCATTCTTCCTTCTCTTTTTTCCCTATTTTTCTTTCTGTTCTTCAGTGTATTCTCTCTCTATTCCCTGCTCCTCGTTTTCTTCTTCCTGTTCCTACTTCATCTTTTCCTCTTTCTTTTCCTCTAGTGTGTTTTTTTCTCTTATTCCTCTTTCAGTCACTGTGTCATTCTACTCATTCTGTCTCTTTCCTTTATCTTCTCTCTTTTGATTTATCTATTGTCTTTAATCTTCTTTACCTTTACCTTCCTTCATCCCTCGTCTTCTACTCGTCAACTTCTTGTAAGCATCAACTTTTCTTTAACTCCTCTCCTACTTATTTGTTTACTTGTCTTCCTCCTTCTATGCATCAACTCTCCCTCAATTCCTCACCTACTCATCTACTTGTCCTCCTTTTTCTACTTACTCGCCATTCTTTTCCTCAACTCCTCACCTTCTCATCTACTCTACTCGCTTTCCTTCTTTTAAACATCACATCTACCTCAATTTCACACCTATTCGTCTATTCCTCCATTTAAGCATCAGTCCTCACACACACACACACACACACACACACACACACACACACACACACACACACACACACACACACACACTCACCTGTCCCTTAAGCCTCATCTAAGCCACACCTGTACACACACCTGTTCTGCTATCTCTACCAATACATTTTTTTTTTTCAACTTTCCGTCATCTTTCCTTCCCTCAGCCCTCGTCTTTACCATCCTGGGTCGTTTACTTTTAAGATTAGGTAATGTAACTCATCACCAACATTCTCGTAAAGGTTCAAGAGGTTGCCTGCTTTTTTTGTGTGTGTTCCTTTGTGTTTGATTTTCTCTCTCTCTCTCTCTCTCTCTCTCTCTGCTATGATCTTCCTTTTGTCAACATTGAGAGTACAGAAAAAAAAATTGCATGGATAAAGAAAGATAAAAATGAAAAGAGTAGCAGGTTAACTTTGCTATTTCTAGGCTACATAACTAATTGCAAGAGTGTAGGACAAGCGCAGGTATCTAAAACATTCGTGGGATATAAGACATAAGAAAATATTTGTCTACCAATTGAAAGGGCAGGTCAAGAACTAACATAATTCCTCGTTTTCTGTTTCGGTGAATGAAAAACGAGATGTACTGAGTTTTAGTTCAGTGGAGAGATAGCTGACTTGTCTTGTGTTGTAGTGGAAGGGGAGAGCAAATAGTGCAGAAAATAATGTGGAGAGGGGAAGACAGAGAAAGAGATACCATGAGGAGGAAACAGGTTAAAAACAGTGGGGCAGTGGCTGGTGGAGGGAAGGAAGTTACGGAGGATGAGAGATAAGTGAAGGCAGAAATTTAAGAGTGGAGAAGGTGGACCAGGAGGAAATCATGCAAGAAAAGAAAGTGGGAAGGAAAGCGAGGAAGATAAGAGATGGAGTGAAGTTAAGAGGAGAGAGTGTTAAGGATCAGTTGTTGGGGAAAAGGGGGAGGAAAATCCGGAGGAAGGATGTCAGAGGAGAAAGAGGAGGAGGGAAATAGAGTTAAGAGGTGAGAGAGGTCGTCAGGGAATAAGGTATTGAGAGAAGGGGACTGAGAGGAACACGTTGTACGAAAGGAAATTTGGAGAAGAGAAGGAGAAAGGATAGGAATTAGTAGGAGTGAGGAAAGGAAAGACAGTGTAAATTTGAGAGAAAAGGAACGTGGAGGCGGATAGAAAAGTCCTCATTTAGTTATTTTAATTTCTTCATCTAATTGTCCTCATGATTTAACTAGACAGGAGAAAGGATAGGAGTAACAGAGGGGAGAAAAGAAAAACAGTATGAATTTGCAAGGAAAAGAAAGATGGAGACTGATTAAAAGTCCTCATTTCGTAAGTTTTATTCTTTCATCAACTTGTCCTCATCATTAAACAAAAAAAAAAAATGCAGATCAAAATGTGTTTCTGACGTGTTTATCCCACAGGAAAGAGAGAGAGAGAGAGAGAGAGAGAGAGAGAGAGAGAGAGAGAGAGAGAGAGAGAGAGAGAGAGAGAGAGAGAGAGAGAGAGAGAGGATGCACAAGGGGTCAAGAGCAAGAGGAGAGGCAGGGGAGGGAGGAGAGAGAGAGAGAGAGAGAGAGAGAGAGAGAGAGAGAGAGAGAGAGAGAGAGAGAGAGAGAGAGAGAGAGAGAGAGAGGAGAGAGGGGTGGTATCAGAGGGTCAGGAGTTGATAGGGACCCGTTCTCGTGTGGCTCCAAGAAGGAAGAGGAGAGAAACTGGGCCGGACCTGCAGCTTCGTTAAAGTCTTGGGTTAATTCGGAGTGAAATTTACATAAGTCACCAGCAGTCGGCGAGGCGTTCCTTCAGTAGCTGACAGCCGAGACTTAACGACGGAGACGCTGACGGCGGCGGCGGGGATGGGGAGGAAGGAACAGGCTTGTGTGTCTTCGTAGTTGGTTAGTGAGTGAGTTAGTGAGTCAGTGAGTGAGTGAGTGAGTGAGTTTATTTACACTGAAGATACAGAATAATGCATAATACAAAATAGATAATACGTAGAGAATACATAATAAAATACATAATATAGGATAGCAAAATATAAATGATTGCATTATATCATCTGGCTCTCCAAACAAGCAGAACCACAAAACTTCTAACACACACACACACACACACACACACACACACACACACACACACACACACACTCCTTGCTTGTCTGTCTGCTTTGCTCTGCCATTTCTTTTCTTCCCCTTCCTCTTCCTAATCCTTCCTTTCTTCTCTTTCCTTTGTTTCTCTTTCTCTTTCTCCCTTTGGTTTCACGTCACCTGTCTGTTCTCTTTACTCCTTAATTTCTCCTCTCTCTCTCTCTCTCTCTCTCTCTCTCTCTCTCTCTCTCTCTCTCTCTCTCTCTCTCTCTCTCTCTCTCTTTTTCGTTTTTTTTTATTTCCTCTTCCTCTTCCATATTTCATTCTCACCTCTCTTTCTCCTCTGATCTACCCTTTCTTCATCCTCCTCCTGCTCCTCCTGCATTTCTCTCTCTCTCTCTCTCTCTCTCTCTCTCTCTCTCTCTCTCTCTCTCTCTCTCTCTCTCTCTCTCTCTCTCTCTCTCTCTCTCTCTCCCGGTCCCTTATAAGACACCGCTTTCCCCCTGTCGTGTACAAGGCACTGCAATTTCTTATCCTTATTACCGCTCTGAGAAGTAAATCCACAATATACTCAGGACTTTATATGTAGAATTATCCCTCATATTTTGGGTGCGTGCGGCGTATACCTGAAGGCGGGAGGCTCCGGGAATGAGATGCCTCCGCCGGAAGCAATACATTACCGAAGATTGGGAACGCAGAGATCGAGCGAGCAACAAGGGTGGAATAGAGATCAGAGGGAAGGGAAGGAGAGAGGAAGGAGAGGGGTACGTTTATTGGCAAGGCGTCGAGCTAGGGGAGGGAAGGCTGCGGTGTGACGTGTGTTTGTGTTAGGGGAGAGGAGGGGAGATGTCGGGGTGGGGAAAGGGGACATGGGTGTGTTTTTTGTAGGTTTATGGGGGTGGTTTGAGATGTGGGCGTGGTCTTAGGTGTACGTGGGGCGTGGTCTAAGGTGTGTGGGCGTGGTCTAAATGGTGTAGGCGTAGTTTAGTTGGTGTGAGCGTGATTTTGAGGCATGGGCGTGGTTTTAAGATGTGTGGGCGTTGTCTAAGGTATAAGTGAGGGGTAGTTTAAAGTATGTAGGCGTGGTTTAAGGTGCGTGGGCATGGTATAAGGAAAAAAGGCGTGGTCTGAGAACGTGGGCGTGGTCTAATTTACGTGAGGCGTGGTTTTAAGATATATGGGAGTGACTTTGAGATGTAGGCGTTCTTTAGTGGGCGTGGGCGTGGCGTTAAGAGATATGGGCGTGGTGTGTGGGCGTGAGAGTATCCAGCGGAGGTGAAAATGGGCTTGAGCAATGTGGGCGTGGTCTGGGAGTAGTATATGTGATCTAAAGGGCCAGGCCGTGACTTCGAGATGCGTGGGCGTCATTCTAAGATGAATGGGCGTGATCTTAACATATAAGGATGTGGTTTTGGAATCCTGGGCGTGGTCTGAGAGAAGTGGGTGTGGTCTGAAGGATATAGGCGTAGATTGAGAGAATTGGCATGATCTAAGGGTCTTGGGCGTAGTCTGAGGGTCGTGGGCGTGGTCCAAGGAAGTGGGCGTGGTCTGTTATGCAGGCGTTGTCTTGACTTGCGTGGGCGTGGTCAAAAGGGCGTGGGCACATTCTCTTGTGGAGGTATAAGCGTGGTTTTGACTTGCATGGGCGTGGTCGGAGGGACGTGGGCTTTGTTTTGACCTGCGTGGGCGTGGTCCTGGGAGTTGAAGGTGTGCATGGTCAGAACGCCCGAAAACCAGCCATTTAGGAGCGGGGCGGATGTTGTGGGGGAGGAAAACTAAGGCGTGTGTCTCGTCGCATCAACAACACCTCGCCCCTGACTCCCGCCTCCCCCCGCGCGTCCCATGAAGTTATGCAAAGAAAGAAGAAAGAGCGAGTTTATGTACAATGAGGAAGAAATTCAGACAGACGCTGCTGGGAAGGAAGTCAGGCTGGGTAGGGCAGGGGTGGCTAGGCTGGGCTGGGCTGGGTTAGGCAGGGCAAGGCAGGGCTGGGTCTGGGCAGGACTGCGCTGGGTAGGACTGGACAAGGTCTTAACAATGCAAGGATGGGCAGGGCAGGGCTGGACAGGGAAGTGTCTGGACAATTCAGGGTAGGGTAGGGCAGGGTCTGGGCTGGGAAGAGCTGGGCAGGGCTCGGTAAGGTTGGGAAGAGTAGGGTTGGGCAGGGTCTGGGCAAGGCAGGGTTGGGCAGGGTCTGGGCAGGGCAGGACTGGGCTGGGCAGGATCTGGGCAGGGCAGGGCAGGGGAGGGCTGTGCAGAGTCTGGGCTGGTCTTGCCTAAACAATATTGTAATTTGACATCTCCCCGCGTGTGACAGCTGACCTGCCTCTTGTATCTGATGAACACTCTTGGGGACCTGCTCTTGTTGCATTCTGCTTGGCTCTGGCATATATGGGATGACCTTACGGTACCCCAGACCTTCCCTGCACGAGTCCTGACCCCACGCCACCGCCCTGCTGCTCAGTCCTGAAGAGGGAGGGAGAGGGAACAGAAGAGGAGGAGAGGAGGAGGAGGAAGTTAGAGCGAGAGAGAGAGAGAGAAGAGAGTAAGAGAGTAGCGTGCAACCTGAGGCCCACCCACTGGTTCAAATTAAATGGTCGCCTCTCTATATATTTAACAGTACATTTGGCTAATCTGTGCCTGGCGGTCGGCGCTGGGAGATGCTTCCATGAATTATCTGGTAGTGCCTTCAATGTTACGAACTGGCGGCGTTAGTGCGGGGATCAAGGCCGCTGTGTTTTTTTTTGTTCGTCTTAATAGGAGTGGCGAGCGTCTTCATGGTTTTGTTTTAGTGGGAGATGAAGGTGGTGCGTAAACTTGTCGACACACACACACACACACACACACACACACGCTCGCAGAACATTCAGCTTTTCGTGATTTTATTTATTTATTTGTTTATTTTTATGTTATTTTTAGTGTGCATTGTGTTGTCTCCTACCTGTGCTACTTACTTGTTCCTGTGTGTTGTTGTTGTTGTTGTTGTTGTTGTCTTACTACACGTATTCTTTGTTTTCTTGATTCTCTTCTTGATGTCTTTCTTTTGTCCTGTATTCCTCGTTCCTTTTCTCCACTTCCCTTCTGATTATGATTACTGTCCTAAATTTTCGTTTGCCTCATTTTTTTCTGATTTTTCTTCATTTCTTTCTCTTCTTTCTTTCTTTCTGGATCTTTTATTCTTCTCTCTATTTTTTTTTGTTCCGTAGTTTCTTTCTCCTCTTTTTCTTCTTTCCTTTTTTTTCTTTTCCATTTCACACCTCTTTCCTTTTCTTCTTTTTCTTTCTCTTATCTTTCTCACCCTTTTTTTCCTCCTCATAGACATTTTCTTTCTTCATGATTTATTTTCTCTTTTTCTTTCACGTCCTCTTTCTCTCCTTTCTCTGCCTCCTCCGCCCTTCACCTTTCACTCCACCCTCTGCTCCACATGCTCTGAATTCTCCACTTCACCGTCAACCACCTCTTCCTCCTCCTCCTCCTCCTCCTCCTCCTCCTCCTCCTCCTCCTCCTCCTCCTCCTCCTCCTCAAAGCAGTAACATCATGATGCTGCTGGTCTTTTTGTAGTGGCGGTGTGTGTGTGTGTGTGTGTGTGTGTGTGTGTGTGTGTGTGTGTGTGTGTGTGTGTGTGTGTGTGTGTGTTTGTCCTTTCTTGCGTACATGGAAGCAAATTCATACGCGCACACACGCTCTCTCTCTCTCTCTCTCTCTCTCTCTCTCTCTCTCTCTCTCTCTCTCTCTCTCTCTCTCTCTCTCTCTCTCTCTCACACACACACATTTTTTTCCTACATTAACACACTCGAGAGAGAGAGAGAGAGAGAGAGAGAGAGAGAGAGAGAGAGAGAGAGAGAGAGAGAGAGAGAGAGAGAGAGAGAGAGAGAGAGAGAGAGAGAGAGAGTGAGTGAAAGAAAAATGTCTCTGCTCTGGCTTGGCTTGGCTTGGCTTGGCTTGGACTGGCCTACCTCGTCAACAAGTACAGTTACGAAGACCATCAGTGGCGTATCATTTGTGGCCGTAATTACTGTGATTGCCTTCTAAATTGGCATCTCGTCCAATCCCCGACATGGGACTGAACTTGGCGGCCAGCGGGGCAGAGAGCAGAGAGCAGAACAGAGCCTCGCCTTGCCTCGCCTCGCCTTGTCTTGCCTCGCCTTGCCTTGCCTTGCCTTGCCTCGCCTTGCCTCGCCCACTACCCAGCTATCCCCGCACACTCACTGCTAACCGAACCCCCGAAAATCTTGTGCTCCAGCTCCTACTTACCTCGGGAGATGAAGAAAAATAATAAGAAAAAAAATTACACCATGTTCTCCTCCGCTTGTGCTTCTTCCTCCCTCTCCTCCTCCTCCTCTGCCTCTGCCTCTGCCTCTGCCTCGCTCTCTTCCAATCGCTTCGATACTACCCAATCTGAATAGCCAATCGTGTCTTCTCTACACAGCGGACGGGATTGGGTTCGTCTGCCAGCAGGCCACAGCAAACCTCCTCCTCCTCCTCCTCCTGCTCCTCCTCCGCCTCCTACTCCTCCGCCTCCACCACCGCCGCATGTCAGAATTTTAATAACTGTACCGCTAATGCTTCTCACGCCTCCTTCTGTCGCCTCCATGCCTCGCTCTCCAGCCTCCAGATCAGCTCACCGCCGCGACGTGTGTCAGTGGAAGCGTAAGTGTGCTAGATAGGTAAGCCGGCCCGCTGGGAGGATGAGTGGCTGTAGTGGTGGGCGGGCGAGTCAAGAATTGCTAAGGGGAAGGAGAAAATAAAGGCGGTGTTTTATAATTTGGAGTTAGGAATTGATAAGGGAAAGAAGAAAATAAAGGTGGAGTGTTTTGTAATTTGCGGATGAGTTAGGAAAAGTGATAAGGTTTAGATAAGGTAATAATGGAGCCGTTTTGAAAGTTCAGGATTATGTTAGGAAAGTGAGGCAGTTAGGAATTTGATAAGAGGGGGAGGAGAAAGTGAGGAAGTCAAGATCTGATAAGAGGAACGAGAAAATTAAAGTAGTGCTTTATAATGGGGAGTTAGAAATTGACAAGAAGATAAAATTAAAATAGTGTGTTACATAATTTGATGGGTGAGTTAGAAAAAATTGATAAAGTTAAAGTAAGGGAAGGGAGTGTATTAAAAGTTCATGAGTTAGTGTATTGATAAGGTTAAGAATAGGCAAAAGATAAAGTAAAAAGAATCGATTTTAGAGTAATTTAAAACTTGGCGAGTGAATTAGGAAACTGATTAGCTAAAAGATAAGATAAGCATTAGGTACAGACCGAATGCTTTATAATTTAGCGAGTGAGATGGACCAGTGATAAAATAAAGATTAAAATAGAGATAAGAAAAAGAAGAAATACCTTTAAAAACCTGAGTTAGTTAGGAAAGTGATAAGACAAAGATAAGCCACAGATAGAAGGTAAAGAATTGAATGCTTTGAGAGTTGGTGAAAAGTTAGGAAAGCG
>NC_087160.1:21836931-21841931 GCF_035594125.1 Scylla paramamosain
ATAATAATAATAATCATAATCTGTCACTTACATTCTTCAGAGAGAGAGAGAGAGAGAGAGAGAGAGAGAGAGAGAGAGAGAGAGAGAGAGAGAGAGAGAGAGAGAGAGAGAGAGTGTAATACATAAGACACGTTCTCTACTTTTATTTCTACCTCATCTTCATCACCACACCATTCCTTTGTCTCTCTCTCCTTCCCATTCCTCCATTCCCCTATAATTCCCCTTGACCCACTTCCCTCTCTACCTCTTCCCCTTACCTCCTCCCCTACCCTCCCCCAATTCATAGCTTGGTAAATCACTACACTGTCCCCTTTATGTCTTCCCCTCCTCCTCCTCCTCCTCCTCCTCCTCCTCCTCTTACTCTTCCTTCTCCTCCTCTGTCCTTCCACCCCATCCCAGTCCTCCAACCCAGACGGTATTTCCCCAAACCCCACCCAACTCAACCTCACCCCACCTCACCCGTTCCATTGCATCATCTTACCCCCAACCACCACAACCACCCCCGCCTAGCAAACTCCCGGTTGTTCCCCAGCACGCCCCAGCACGCCCCAATCCGTTATCCTCCGTCCATTCCTCCCCCGCCTCAGTCTGGTCTCCCCCGCACCCGGCTCTTAATTCAGCTTGTGCCCCGTTACCCCGCCCCGCCCCGCCGTGCCTCCGTCCCCACGCCGCCGCCGCCGCCGCCGCCGCCGCTCCAGCACCCGCACCAGGCTTGGCAGCTGGTGATTGCTCGAGGCACCGTGTTTTCCTGGTCAGATCGACGCCGCTTGAAAACAGACGCACTCCTACATGTATACAGACACAGACACACAGACAGACAGGTGGTGGTGGTGGTGGGAGGGCAAAGAGAGAGCGAGAGAGAGAATACGTAATCCAGCATAAAGGAGAAAAGTACAAGGAAAAGAAAGTAACAAAGAGAAAGGAGAATAATAAGTAGTGTAGGAGAGATAAAGAAGAGACTACTACTACTACTACTACTACTACTACTACTACTACTACTACTACTACTACTACTACTACTACTAGTATTACCACTTCTACTACTACTACTACTACTACTACTACTAGTGTGGTGCTAGGAGGTAGTACATAATTTTATATAAGTACTTTTAAATAGCCTATGTACTTACAATCAAGTCTGTCGATCAGGAGATAAGCTTGTTTGTCGGAAAATAAGTAAGTTAATTAGTTAGTTGACTGGGTAGTTAGTTAATGACTGAATGAGTTCGTTAAGAAATTGTTTTGTTCATTAGTAAATTTAGAAATATTAGTTGATAAATTAGGAAAAAAAAAATAAAAGTTAATCAAGTAGTCTCACATTTATATACCTACCCCAGTTAGTTACACGGCTAGTTTAATAAATGACGAAAACGCTAGCCAGTTAACAATTCAGTTAGTTAACAAGTTAGCAAGTAATTTCGCTGATAAAATATATAATCATTTAGCTTCTCTGTTAGTTAATGTTCTCAGTCAGTCAACTAGTCGGGCAGGAATTAGAAAGGTGTCGCAGCCTCAACCTTCCCGTTGCTACAGCCTTGGCACTGGTCCGCGGCAGCTCCGTTAAGTCTAGAGTGAAGAGTGTCATTGGCGTCTCACTGGGCAGCTCTCTGTTCCCCGGGGCTGCGTGTGGCTCAGACTCACTCCGCGGCCCGCCACTTATTTCAGCCTCGTGATCGCTCTTCGTGTGATGAAGTAGCAGTTGCGGGTGTTGGGTGAGAGAAAAACTGTAGTGAGTGTGTTTGGGTGTTCCGGTGAAAGAGTAGCGGTTGTGTTGGGTTTTGAGTGAGTGTTGCAGGTGTGTGTGTTAGGTGATGGGAGAGAGGAGAGGTTGTGCTGGGTGATGAGTGAGAGTAGTAGTAGTTGTGTGTTGGGTGAGTGAGATAAAAGCAGGTGTGTGTGTGTGTGTGTGTGTGTGTATGTGTGTGTGTGTGTGTGTCTGTTGGGTGTTGAATGCCGGACTGTATATCACTGAGAATTAGAGAGTGGTATGATGCATTTAATTAAAACAATGACAGGTTGACATTTTCTCAGCCTCCTCCTCCTCTACACTATTTCGTTCCATCACTTGTATTTTTCCATTATTCGCAAGTGAAGAGAAAAGACTATATACTCGAGCTGTATGAAACGCCATTCCTTCGTCCTCGGAATTCAATTGGGCTTAGTAGAAGAGGATCGAATTCATAACGATGACTCAATTATTGTAAACTATTGGCTTTGGTTAAATTGGAATTATTGCTTATTTGTACAACTACTGGTGGAACTACTACTACTACTACGACTACTACTACTACTACCACCATGAACCACCACCACCACTACTACTACTACCATTACTACTATTACTACTATTGCTACTTTTACTATTTTTACTACTACTACTATACTACTACTACTACTACTACTACTACTACTACTACTATTCAGGGTACGAAAGAGGTTGTGGCTTTTGTGACTGCTTGCCTACGTGGATCCCCAAGGTCACCCCTCCTCCTACTCCTCCTCCTCCACCTCCTCCTCCTCCTCACCTACACACGTCACCGCCTCCGCCGCCGCCGCGCACCCACGCCTGCTCTCGAGGCCTTATTTATGCACTGTATAATTAGATCCTTTTGTATTGATGTGATTTTCTTTCTTTTTTTTTTCTTTTCTTTTCTTATTTTTTCATGTGTGTTGATGTTGATGTTATATTTTCTTTTTTTTCTTTTTCTTCTCTTTTTTCTTTTTTTGCGGTAGGGGAGGTTGCAATGGTTAAGGTGGTGGTGGTGATGGTGGGTGAGGATTGTGGTGGTGATTCTTGTTGTTGTTGTTGTTGTTGTTGTGGTGGTGGTGGTGGTGGTGGTGTTCCTCATAATCATATCTTCTTAGTCCTCCTCCTCCTCCTCCTCTTCCTCTTCTTCTTCTTGTTCTCTCTCCTCTCCCTCTAAAATCTAAAATAATAATAGTAATAGCACACGATAAAATCCCGATCAGAACTCATAAATAAAATATAACTTCTTTCCATCAAGGCACACACACACACACACACACACACACACACACACACACACACACACACACACACACACACACACACACACACAATGTACCTCAACCACCTTTCCTACTCAACATAATTTTTTTGCTCAAAAGAGAGAGAGAGAGAGAGAGAGAGAGAGAGAGAGAGAGAGAGAGAGAGAGAGAGAGAGAGAGAGAGAGAGAGAGAGATGAAGTTACATTAATTATCGTTACTGCAAATTGACGATTGTGTTCATGTGTGTGTGTGTGTGTGTGTGTGTGTGTGTGTGTGTGCGTGGGGTAGGAGAAAGGTTGCCAAGTATGCTCTTTTTCCTCTCTTTCTGAATCGTAATTTATGTGTGTGTGTGTGTGTGTGTGTGTGTGTGTGTGTGTGTGTGTGTGTGCCCGCGCCTTAGGGGAGAGCCTTAGTAATTATATGTTAAGTTCTCTCTCTCTCTCTCTCTCTCTCTCTCTCTCTCTCTCTCTCTCTCTCTCTCTCTCTCTCTCTCTCTCTCTCTCTCTCTCTGTGGGATAAAAATCAGCATTCATCTGCCTCAACACATGGCCATCTGCGCCTTGCGTCATCACACACACACACACACACACACACACACACACACACACACACACACACACACAGTTAAGAAGGGTTTGTAGTTTCATCTCGCTATTTTTAGCTACTGGTGCTTCTGTTACTACTACTGCTACTACTACTACTACTACTACTACTACTACTACTACAGGGTGCAGATGAAGACAAGGCTAGAAAATAAAGGGAAAAAAGTAGGGAAAGAAAAGGGAAAAGAAGAGAAGGAAATGAGAGACAAGGGAAGGCAGGGCAAGGGAAGAGAAGGGAAGGGTATGGAAGGGAAGGAAAAGAATGGAGGGTAGATTAAGACCGTCAGCTGAAATTACCATATGAGAGAGAGAGAGAGAGAGAGAGAGAGAGAGAGAGAGAGAGAGAGAGAGAGAGAGAGAGAACAACAACGCACGCACGGTAGCCAAACATCAACATCATAACTAATAAACAACAACAACAACAACAACAACAACAACAACAACAACAAAACATCATCAACCTCTACTTATACACTCTTTCCTTCCTTCCCTTACCCTCTCTCCTTCCTACCACGCGCCCCTCTCCTCCCCGACCCTCCCTCCCTCCCTTCCTCCTTGCTAGTGCCTGAAGGGAGTGAAGAAAAAAGACGAGGAATGAAGGAAAAAGTAGGGCGAATGTGGCGAGTTGGCCCTCCTGCATCTACTGTCCTACCCTGATCATGAGAAGGAGGAGACACTGGTGAGAGAGAGAGAGAGAGAGAGAGAGAGAGAGAGAGAGAGAGAGAGAGAGAGAGAGAGAGAGAGAGAGGGAGGGAGGGAGGGAGGGAGGGAAGGAGGGAGGGAGGGAGGGAGGGAAGGAAGGAAGTATGGTAACGTAGGGAGAAGGAAGGGATACAAGGAAGGGAAAGGAAGGGAAGGAGAGAGAGAGAGAGAGGGAGGGAGGGAAGTATGGTAAAATTTTTCTCTCCTGGTCTTGTCTTT
Organism: Scylla paramamosain; assembly: GCF_035594125.1. Classification (NCBI taxonomy): domain Eukaryota; kingdom Metazoa; phylum Arthropoda; class Malacostraca; order Decapoda; family Portunidae; genus Scylla; species Scylla paramamosain. The sequence goes on from NC_087160.1 coordinate 21,841,465, forward strand.
CTCCTTCAGCTGGAGTGATTTTCATAGCTGTCCTGAGGCGATGGTAAGAGAGAGAGAGAGAGAGAGAGAGAGAGAGAGAGAGAGAGAGAGAGAGAGAGAGAGAGAGAGAGAGAGAGAGAGAGAGAGAGAGACCTTTAACTCGGTATAAACATCATTACCGTTTACACAAAAGGATAGAAAAAAAGGAAGGAGGAAAGGAAGAAATAGGTGAAGGAAGGAAAGAAGGAAGAAAAAAGAAGAAAGGAAGGAATTAAATGACACAACAGTATTATTTAATTTCCTTTTCATATTTCTCCTTTCGTTTTTTATCGTCTTTAATATGAATTTGAATAGCCTAACCTTCTCTCTCTCTCTCTCTCTCTCTCTCTCTCTCTCTCTCTCTCTCTCTCTCTCTCTCTCTCTCTCTCTCTCTCTCTCTCTCTCTCTCTCTCTCTCTCTCTCTCTCTCAACACTAGTTGTATCAATTT
>NC_087160.1:21844431-21856931 GCF_035594125.1 Scylla paramamosain
TCCTCTCCATTTTCTGTAAAGCACTCTTCATCTTCCTCAAAATACCCTCGATCTCCTCCAAGGCGGTGTTCGTTATGATGAGTTTGTTTTGCCAGTGTCTGATAACAAGAGTCGAGTGATATTTTGGCATTTTTTACATGACTTTTTACGTGGGTGCGTGTGTCGCCCCTTGCTTGGTATCGCGGCGCCGTCACTCATCATTATGGGGTGCTGCTGAGTTGCGTGTAACCTCTAGCGATTGGTATTTCTGGAATTTGATGAGAAATCCTGCGAACGTGGACGCCAGCAGGGCAATTTGCAAGTCTCGTTTTCTTTCTGCAGATATTTATGTGATGGGAGACTTAATATTATTACCATTATTACTATTTTTGTTGCATATTACGTTAAAATATTTCTCCTCTTTATAATAATACATTTTTTTCTCTAAATAGCTTTGGATATAAATTTTACTCGTGTGAGGTGAAAATGCGTGTCTTTTGTTCTTATTTTCAAAGTATATGGGTTTTCTTTAAGTTTGCGTTTTGTTTGACCATTTTTTTTCTGATAATGCGTAGTTTCCATATTCCTTAGTAGCTATAATTATAGAGCTTCCTCGTATGGACAAAAAATGCCTGTGTTTTGTTCATATATTTGAAGTACATAGAATTTCTTTAAGTCTGCCTTTCTTTATAACAGTTTTCATCACCATTAATGCTACATTTTTTTTATAATGATGCATAACTTTTCGTTGTCTAACATCAATGATTATAAAATATACTCATGTGGGACAGAAATCCAAGTCTTTTCTGATAGTCTAAACTAATGCATTTCCTCAAATCTACCTTTCTTTATAGCACACTTTTTATTCGTTATGGCTATAAAATCACTCATCTGGTTAAAAAAAGTACGTCTTTTCTAATATCCAAAGCATATAACTTCCTCTTAAGTCTTGCAGTCTCCATAAATAACGCACTTTTTGCTCGTCAAGGCCGTAAAACTTACTCATCTAGTCTAAAAATACGACTTTCTCAATTACCAAACCCTATACGCTTCTTAAAACCAGCCCCTCTTTATTACATACTTTTTATCCGTCATCCCCGTTAATGTTACCGCATAGTTTCGTCGTATACTCCGTCTGTGTGATGAGGAGGATGCTGCCTGAATCATTAGCGAGGGTTGTGAAAAGAGGAGGTCGTAAAGTGGGCCTTGAGGAACCCCGCAGTCTGAGTGACGCCACCACATTCATCGCGTGGCGCTGCTTTCGATTACGAGGCGGAGAAAACAGCTGCCGTGGAGGATGCGAAGACAGAGGAGGAGGTTGAAGGTGGCAGTAGCAAGGAGGAGGAGGAGGAGGAGGAGGGGACTGGGGGCAAAGAAGATGAAGAAAAGAATAACGAGAATGAGAAGGGAGAGTTAGGATAAGGAAAAAGAAAAATAGAAGGAAAAGCAGAAGGAGGATTTTAAAGACAGTAAAGAAGAAGATGGAAGGAAGAAAGCTAGAAGAAGGAAGAAGAGGAGAAAAAGGACAGCGAAGGAGGTAGAAGTAGCAAGGGGAGAAAGAGAAAGGGAATGAGTATGGGAGGACAGGGAAGGAGAAAGATGATGAATACAAAGGAATACAAAGGAAAGCCAAACAGTAACAGACCTTTAGATTTTTGCAAGTCTGTTTGGTACCTACTTCTAACTAGCTACAGGATGGAGAGGCAGGACAGTACAGCAGGAGGAGGAGGAGGAGGAGGAGGAGGAGGAGGGGAAGGGGGACAAAGGAGGACAGTGAAGGAGACTGAAGATGGCAGTAGCCTGGATAGAGAAGAAGGACGAGGAGGAAAATGAGGACAAAGGAGATGAAGAAAAGAATAATGAGAATGAGAACTTAGAGTTAGGACAAGGATTAGAAAAAGTAGAAGGACGAGAACGAGAAGGAGGAGGAGAAGGAGGAGGAGGAGGAGGAGGGGAGGAAAAAGAAGACGAAGAGGAGGAGAAGAAGAAGAAGGAGGAGGACTAGATGATTCTGGTGGCATTGCATGAAATAAGAGAATTAGAGGAGAAGGAGCGGGTGGAGGAGGAGGAGGAGGAGAATGAGACATGTCCCACTCCCTCCTCCTCCTCCTCCTCCTCCTCCACGCCCCATCGCCCTCAGGATCCCGCAGGCCAGAGTGACCTCCACAAAAAGGAATCGTCAGTGACCAGAGGGAGAGAGAGGGAGAGGGAGGGGGACAGGGAGGGGGAGAGGGAGGGAGAGGGGGAGGGAGGGGCCTCAGGCGACTCTCACGGACTCCTTCCCTCAGTCTCCTCCTTCCTCCAGCCTCCCTCATTCAGCCTCCTTCGTTCCAATAGACTTTGTACCTCAGCATCTTATTTCTCTCTCTCTCTCTCTCTCTCTCTCTCTCTCTCTCTCTCTCTCTCTCTCTCTCTCTCTCTCTCTCTCTCTCTCTCTCTCTCTGTAATGGTGATTCAATTTATTTCGCATTGTTTTTTTTAATAATCTTTTTTTCTACCGAGTCTTCTTGTTCTTCTTGTGCTTGTTGTTTATGTTCTTCATCATCATCATTATCATTATTATAGTCCTTGTTCTTGTTTTCTTGTTCTTGTTCTTCCTCCTCCTCCTCCTCCTCCTCCTCCTCCTACTACTACTACTACTACTACTACTACTACTACTACTACTACTACTACTACTACTACTACTATTACTACTACTACTACTCTTGCTCCTCTTGCAGAAAAGAAAAGAAAACAACAATTTCAAAGGGCAAATTTCATGTCTCAGGAATTTATTGACGTGTAAATAGGAATAAGAAGAAGAAAAAGAAGACAGACACCGAGGCAGACAATAATGTAAGAGAGAGAGAGAGAGAGAGAGAGAGAGAGAGAGAGAGAGAGAGAGAGAGAGAGAGAGAGAGAGAGAGAGAGAGATAAACGAAAGAAAATAAAAAATAAACATACTTAAGAGGCACGCGACTAAAAAAAAGAGAAAAAAGAAAAAGGAAAGAAAAAAAAAACACGGGAAGGAAGGAGGGAAGAAAGGGGGTGATATGGGGAGGAGGGAAGGAAAGGGGGATTATGGGGAGGAGGAGGAGAGAAGAGGGTAGAAGAATTTAGCTTATGGGTAATAATGGCAGAGAGGGTGACAGTGGTTAATGGAGGCAATGAGCTGCGGGCAAGGGTAGGGCAAAGGAAGGGGGCTAATGGGTGGAGGATTGAGGTTATGGGGTATGGGTTAGGTTAGGTTAGGTTAGGGGAAGGGTTAGGGAAGGGGAGGGTGATGGTGAACTAGTGAACTGGCATCATAAAGGAGCTGAAGGGTGTGTGTGTGTGTGTGTGTGTGTGTGTGTGTGTGTATGTGTGTGTGAGTTAATTTGTCAGTCTTTCAGTCAGTCAGTCAGTTAGTTGGTCATCCTATCAATACTTTGGTCCATTTTATAAATCAGTCAGTCAGTCAGTCAGTCAGTTAGTTAGTAAGTCAATCTAATCTACTCTTAAGTCAATAAGCTAATCAGTCAGGCAGTCAGTCAGTCAGTCAGTCAGTCAACCAGTCAATAAAGTCAGTTAGTAAGTCAACCTAATCTACCCTAAGTGAATAAGCTAATCAGTCAGTCAGTTAGTCAGTCAGTCAGTCAGTCAGTCAGTCAGTCAATAAAACAAGTCAAATAGCCAACAAGTCAACCTAACCCAACGCAACCTAACCTTAAACAATAACCAAATCACTCACTCATGCAATCACCCAATCACTACATCAACCACTCAATCACCCAGTCACTCAGACAACCCTATCAGCCACACCAGCAGCAGGCGTCACTCCGTCAGCCACTCAGTCAGCCACGCCAGTCAGCCACGCCAGTCCGTCGCCAAGTGAAACAATTAGACCCATCATTTTTTACATTCACATCTGGTTCATCTCAGTGACGCACGAAGATGAGGCACTGACCGCGAGGGAGACACACACACACACACACACACACACACACACACACACAAGCAGGAGAACCAACCTACCAACGAACTAGCCACTTAGACACTTAACGGTATACAATGATGTGAAAAAAAATGAGAGAGAGAAAGCTAAACGTGTACAAAAAGAGGGAAAAAGAGAGGAGGAACAAGAGGATTGAATAAAAAAGGGTCTATATAATGACCGTCTCCCGCCTGGCTGGAGTCGAATGCATCAAACCGACATTCTTTTCTTTTTTTTACTTGTTTTTGTTATTGTTGGATTTTTTATGCGCATCGTTTACGAGGGAAAGTGAGAGAGAGAGAGAGAGAGAGAGAGAGAGAGAGAGAGAGAGAGAGAGAGAGAGAGAGAGAGAGAGAGAGAGAGAGAGAGAGAGCAGATAGCGAACTACTTAGATAAGATGTCATCCGCTTCATAAAACATAAAAAAAAGAGAAAGGAGAGATAAATTAATATAATACTTCCTTAATTCAAATCGCCATATTTGCAGAGTATTTTTTTCTTTCCTTTCCTTTTTTTTTAATTTCCTTTTTGTACGTACACATGTTCATAATTTTCCTCCTGTTTCTCCTGTTACCTCGTTTTCTGTCAAGGTTTGTTAATCGTGCCGTGTATTATGCACCAGAGCTTTTCCTAACTGTTCATTCATTCTTTCCTCCTTTGTGTTTTTATGATTTTTCTGGTCTATTATAGCTACATGTTCATATTTTAGTGTTTTATATACGATTAAACTTTTCTGCAGCATGATCTTTTCTGTTTTTTGTAGAAAGAACACAGACAGACAGACAGACAGACAGACACGCATAGAAAGAAGGCTGAATACGAAAGGACAGAAACAGACAGACCCAGAAACAAACACACATACAGATATGACAAATAAATATACATACATACACACATACATACATACATATATACATACATACATACATACATACATATATACATACATACATACACTGATACAGACAATAAGACAGAAAAACAAAGAGCCAGACAGACAGACAGACAGACAGACACTAGGATCGAAAAAAAAAAAATAGAAACGCACAAATAGAAAGAAAGAAAAAAACAACAACCATGTAAACAAACAGACAGGCAGAGAGAAACACAGACAGACAGACAGACAGACAGACAGACAGATCACTCGCTAATCCACCTACGTAGGTTTACAGTTCGCCTCACAATCATAAATTCTTGTCAATATAATTAAATGGACTTTTTGGCATCTTTATCATCAACCACCCGCAACCCCCCTCCATCCTCCACCCCCCAAAAAAAAAAAATAGCATTCCTATTTGGCCTCGCTGTAATTGGCAACGAATTTCCTCAGCTCGGGGCGGAGGGACGTCTGGGGGGAGAGGGAGGGGTGAGGGAGGGGGTATGATGGGGGAGGAAAGGCCAAGGATGAGGGAGGGAAGAAGGAAAGGAGGGAAAGGGGATGGAGGTTACGAGGGAGTGGTTGGTGTGTGTGTGTGTGTGTGTGTGTGTGTGTGTGTGTGTGTGTGTGTGTGTTGCGTGAGAGCCTCCGCGTGGTAGACTGTCTTGTTGAGAGAGGGAGGGAGGGATGGAAGGCGGGAAGGAATGGAGGAAATGGAGGGAATGGAGGTAAAAAGAGAGAGAAGAAGGAAATATTTTTACATGGCCTCCATCATGCACATTCTGTCTCTCTCTCTCTCTCTCTCTCTCTCTCTCTCTCTCTCTCTCTCTCTCTCTCTCTCTCTCTCTCTCTCTCTCTCTCAGCAGGTTAGTCTCCGTGAAATTGGCAATTAACGCAGAAAGTTAAAGAGAGAGAGAGAGAGAGAGAGAGAGAGAGAGAGAGAGAGAGAGAGAGAGAGAGAGAGAGAGAGAGAGAGAGAGACTAGTTAACTAAGAAATAAATGGCAATTATTTTTATTTGTTTTTATTCAGCAACTTGTAGCTTCACTTCTTCTTCTTCTTCCTCTTCTTCCAATGGCGTTATCTCGAGCATTAAACAAAAGACCGGTATTTACCAAGCCGAGCCATGCCGGGGCGGGGGCGGGGGCGGGGAGAGGGGTAGGGGGAGAGGGGGATGGGGGAGACATCATCTTATCGGGTCAAAACAGTTACTAAAAACAATAGGAAGAAAACACTCGCCATTTACTCCACAATTTTCTGCCCTGGATCACATAATCGAGATGATAAAATGAATATTATTTCTTTTTTATAAACACACACACGCACACGCACACGCGCACACACACTCACCACCATTAAACCCACCCAGTAAATTAAAACCATAAAAAGTAAGTAAAAAAAATGTAGACGTAAAAATAAGTCTTTTGATACCACAAATATTGTCTAAAACTGTCAGCGCATTTAAGATTTATAAATTTTTTTTTCTTCTCCCTCTCTCTCTCTATTATGTAAGCTGGATCTGAGGCGCAGCTCGGGGAAGGTTTGTTGTTGTGTGTCAGCTGTTCGGAGACTGAGAGAGAGAGAGAGAGAGAGGGACGCCGCCCGGATGAGTGTTTGCTTGGCTTCTCGTGGCTCCTTCTTATCTTCTCCTTCACTAATTAGCGAGACGATCGGACGTCTTGGAGTCACCGATGCATGTGAGAGAGAGAGAGAGAGAGAGAGAGAGAGAGAGAGAGAGAGAGAGAGACAAGCGGACAGAGGAGAGGACACAGTGGTAGAAAAAACAGACAATAGATGGCGTTGTTTCTGTACTGTAACCATTGACTGTGACTATCTTGTTTGTTGTGATTATTCTTCAGTGTCTTCGTTCGTGTCTTCTACAGGAGGGGCGCTAAATGACTATCTGGCTAAGTAATTATCTGGTCTTTTGTGATACTCCTCCTTCTGCGTCTTCGTCCACGTCTTCGTCAGGAGGGAAGCATAAGTAACGTGGGGGGGGGGGAATAGAAGTGAGATAACTGATATACGAAAGAAAACGGAATGTCATGTTGAGTGGTTAGACGGAAAATATTGGTGACTATTGGATTTGTTGCAGAGAATATGGAAATTATGAAAGTAAAGTTAAAAGTGAGATAAAGTAGGCGATAAACAGAAGAATAGGTTAATTAGAAGTATTTAAATTACAACAACAACAACAACAACAACAACAACAACAACAACAACAACAACAACAACAACAACAACAACAACAACAACTACTACTACTACTACTACTACTACTACTACTACTACTACCACCACCACCACGGACGAGACCTCTATCAAGATTATCATACAAAACAGATGGTGACAAGCAGAGTGGTGGCCGGCGTCCCTAAGGCGGCAGCTGTGGTTATGTTTAGTGCAAACGTTTAGGAGGGAATTGTGTTTAATAATTGGTTTATAAAGAAGAGCAATGTAGTGGAACCTGTGTGTGTGTGTGTGTGTGTGTGTGTGTGATTAATAGACATGTTCCGACTTCTTGATTGACTGATTGACTGACTGACTGACTGGTTCGCTAATTGACTGACATAAAGACGCACCGACAGATTGGTTGACTGACTGCTTGACTGAGTGATTGACTGCGTGTTGTTTACCTGACTGGTGAGGTAATTGACTGGCTGATTGAGTGGTGAAGTGACTTATTAATTTGATTTGTGTAAATATGGAATTTGAAAGGAGAAAAAGTAAAAAAAAAAATAGTTGATCAAAATTCATTCTCTCTCTCTCTCTCTCTCTCTCTCTCTCTCTCTCTCTCTCTCTCTCTCTCTCTCTCTCTCTCTCTCTCTCTCTCTCTCTCTCTCTGTCAGTAGATTAATTAAACTTTTATAATCAACTGAAACAGGAGCTTAATAATGACCGCAGACGAAAGAGAGAGAGAGAGAGAGAGAGAGAGAGAGAGAGAGAGAGAGAGAGAGAGAGAGAGAGAGAGAGAGAGAGAGAGAGAGAGAGCAAAACAAAAAAAAAGGTAAATAAAAGAAAATGAATCAGATTAACTAGCAGAATGACAAGACAACAGACTGACTGGAGGCTACAAGAGAGAGAGAGAGAGAGAGAGAGAGAGAGAGAGAGAGAGAGAGAGAGAGAGAGAGAGAGAGAGTTAAGTTGTGCTGTTTGGCTTCATGCTAAAAACTAGTGACTGATTGTAAAGCAAGGAACCCGCCTGAGGGAAGACAGACCAATTTCGTAACCACCCACTCGCATTGCTTTTATGAGCTGGGGAGAGAGTGGGAGGGGGAGGAGGGGGCAGGGGCGGAGGAGGAAGGGTTGCCAGGGGGTAGGGGTGGGACAGGAGGGTACGGAGCAGGAGGGGGAAGGGACGGTAAGGGCTGTCAAGGATTGAATGTGGGAGGAAGGGGAGGAGGGGAAGTACTGGGGAGGAGTAGCAGGTAGGAGGTTAGGGGAGTGGGTAAGGGGGAGGGGGGATGTGTGGAGTAATTAACAGGTGTAATTGCATGTTGTTCTACCTGTTGAGTGGATGTGTACGGGAGGGTGGAGGGTGGAGGGGTGGTATGATGGATTAGTGGAGTTAAGTGCAGTCTCTCTTTCTCAGTTTAAACTTACAAATTAATATGCGAGGAAGTAAACTGCTTTTTGGACCTCTAGGAAGACACACACACACACACACACACACACACACACACACACACACACATACGAACACAGTCTTTTCCTAGAACTATTAACATCACCACTGTCTAAAGTACTACTACTACTACTACTGTCACTTCTACTACTTCTACCTCCCTGCCTCTCCCGCTGTCTGCTGTCGCCGCCGCTATCTCCTACACAAGCGGGGAAGTGAACCAGTAGTAGCCTTCAACATCAAAAGAAAATAAAAATGTGAGAGCAAAAACAAAGAAAACACTTGATAATTCAGGCTGGCTAATTGTCTACACAGATTGCCTGATTAACCTGCCGACAACACTGCCTGAGTCTTGCCGGTGGGGGAGAGAGAGAGGGAGAGGGAGGGGAAAAAAGTAATAATAATAGATAAAAGTAAAGAGGGAGAGAGAGAGAGAAAAAAAAAAGAAGAGTACCTGCACATGTTGAGCTTTTAGACACTAATAGAAAGATACGCGGCGTTAATGATAATAATGCTATCTTGGCACGAAGGCTTCCATCTGCGGGGGGTGGCGGCGGCGGCGGTGGTGGTGGTAGTGGTAGCGCGTGTGATCTTCATATTTTTTTCTTTTTTTTTCATATTATCATTATTGTATTACATGGTATTCCCCTGACGGCTTGGTGGTGGTGGTGGTGGCGGTGTTGGTGGAGTTTTTGTAGCGATGTGGAAGATTATTGGGTGCGGATTGGTGGATAAATTCTTAGGTCCTCCACTCATTATCTCTTGTTAATTATTATCTCTCCATCCTAAGCCACTTGACAGGTATGTAGCGGCGCCTTATATCAAATCAGTCAATCTTTCCAGTATTACCTCCTATTGTTCTTGCTTTTATCACCATCAATTCAGCCCCAAACAGCTTCGCAGGGGCTAAAAGGTCTGATGCTGTTTGTTTTCTTGTATGGTCTTTTGTATTCTTTTGATATCTCTCAGTACCTTTCATATATCTCCTGTCATTCATTATTATTATTATTATTATTGTTATTTTTTTTACACTAGCTCTCTTTCTCTTCCTCATCTCCCATCTTTCTTAGACTCAAACTTGTCTTTCACCTGTTTCTTCTGATCTTCTATCTTATTTTCTATTTTTACTGTCATTCATTATTTGCCTTACTTTCTTTGTCTTCCGTTTCTTACCTAGTTTAAAACTGCCACCATAATAGTAGCAGCAGCAGCACCAGCAGTATTAACAGCAACAGCAGTAGAAGCAAACATCAGTAGAAACAGCAACACCATTAGAAGTGACAACAGCGAACACAACACTAGAACCAAAGCATCAGTAACAGCACAGGTGACAGCAGAAGTAGAAGAGACAACAACAACAACAACAACAACAACAACAACACTTGTAGCAGGAGGTGGAAGCATAGCATAGCAGTAATAGCAGCGGCCGGGGGACATTAGCAGGCACAGTGGAGCAGGACAGTGGCGAAGGTGACTCAATTGAGCATTCAGGCAGTGCTTCTTAAGGTGCCGCAAGAAGGCTTGTTGTGCAAATCAAAATCAGGCGGTATCGAGGCAACGTGTGTACCTGCATTACTAATAACTCTGTGGCCGTCACCTGTAGTCCCCATGCGAGCCTCCCACAGTAACTCTCAGCTTCTCCCAGCCTCTCACAGTTTCCCCCAGCCTCTCACAGCTTCCCCCAGCCTCTCACAGCTTCCCCTACCCTCTCACAGCTTCCCCCAGCCTCTCACAGCTTCCCCCAGCCTCTCACAGCTTCCCCCAGCCTCTAACAGCTTCCCCCACCTTCCCCGCAACCTCCACATAGCCTCCCCCAGCCTTTCTCAGCCTCCCACAGCATTCTTTAGTCTCTCCCAGCCTCTCACAGCCTCCTGCAACCTCCCTGAGCCTCCTTTAGCCTTCCATAGCATTCCACAGTCTCCTCCAGTCTATCTCTCTGCCTCCCCCAGCCTCCTCCGGCCTCCCTCAGCCTCCCCAGCCTCCCACAGTCTTTCACACCCTTCCTCAGCCTTTACCAACCTCTCCCAGCCTTACCCAGCCTCACCCAGCCTTCCACAGCCTCCCCCACCCTCCCTTCTGCATCACCACACTCCCTCGAACACACTTAAGAATCCCTACCTAGTCCCACCCTCTCCAGTCTTCTTAGCATCCCCCTATCCCTCTCCACCTCCTCCTCCTCCTCCTCCTCCTCCTCCTCTTCTTCCTCCTCCTCCTCCTCCTCCTCCTCCTCCTCCTCCTCCTCCTCCTTGACATTGACTGGTTCTGACAGTAGCTCCCCACGTCCACGCCACTCATTCTGCAAAGTGATAGGCTGAAATCTGTCCGTCTGTCTGCATGCCTGTGTGTGTGTGTGTCTGTGTGTATGTGGTTATATTTGGTAGTGCTGTATGCTTTCTTTTCACTGTGTGTTTGTTTGTCTGTTTGTCTCTCTCTCTCTCTCTCTCTCTCTCTCTCTCTCTCTCTCTCTCTCTCTCTCTCTCTCTCTCTCTCTCTCTCTCTCTCTCTCTCTCTCTTTTTGACATGATAAACTACAAGCGAGGAGGAAAAGGAGCAGAAAGAAGAGGAGGAGGAGGAGGAAAAGGAGAAAAGAAAAGGACGAGGAGGAGGAGGAAAAGAAGGAGAAAGAAGAGTAGGAAGAAGAAAACAGACAAAAAAGACAAACAACTACCATGTAGGAGTCTCGGAAGAGAGAGAGAGAGAGAGAGAGAGAGAGAGAGAGAGAGAGAGAGAGAGAGAGAGAGAGAGAGAGAGAGAGAGTAGAGAGGGGAAGACTGAACGGCTCCCACGCCTGAATTGGAAGAGGTGGAAGAGAGAGAGAGAGAGAGAGAGAGAGAGAGAGAGAGAGAGAGAGAGAGAGAGAGAGAGAGAGAGAGAGAGAGAGAGAGAGAGTATTCCCACGGGGCTCTGCAAGGGCGGATCCCCGGTGGTGATCTGTGAAGCCCTGCAGCCTCTCTCTCTCTCTCTCTCTCTCTCTCTCTCTCTCTCTCTCTCTCTCTCTCTCTCTCTCTCTCTCTCTCTCTCTCTCTCTCTCTCTCTCTCTCTCTCTCTCTCTCTCTCTCTCTCTCTCTCTCTCTCTCTCTCTCCTCTCACTTTCCATAATCCACAAACCTCTTATGATTCTAATTTCCTTTTTCCCACAGACTCCCTCGTCCTCCTCCTCCTCCTCCTCCTCCTCCTCCTCCTCCTCCTCCTCCTCCTCCTCCTCCTCCTATATCCTTCTTCTGTTCCCTATGCATTCTCTTCTCCTCCCATTCTTTTTTCTTCTTTTTACTTGTCTATTCTTGCAGTTTCCTTTTCTCGTTTTTTCTTTCCCTTTTTCCTTCTTTCATGCCCTCTTCTCCCGTTATTCTCCTCTTCTCTTTTCTTTCCTCGTCTCCTTTCCCTTATTTTCTTTCCTTCATTTGTCATTTCTTTCTTATTTTCCTCCACTTTCCTTCTCCTCCTTGTCCTCCTCCCTCTCTTCTTTTGTCTCCTTTTATTTTCTCTTCTCTATCCTCCCTTCTCATCTTCCTTCTCATCTCTCCTCTTCTCTTCCTTCATCAGCTTATTACTATACTTTATTGCTTCGTTTCCTTGTCAAAAATGTTCACACAGTTTTATTTTTTTCTCTTCTTCCTCCTCCTCCTCCTCCACCTCCTCCTCCTCCTCCTCTTCCTCCTCCTCCTCCTCCTCCTTCTGCAGTCACTCTCACTATATTAGTCTGAGATCATGGGGTCGAGAAACTACTCTCTCTCTCTCTCTCTCTCTCTCTCTCTCTCTCTCTCTCTCTCTCTCTCTCTCTCTCTCTCTCTCTCTCTCTCTCTCTCTCTCTCTCAATATCCTGTAACGTTAGGTAAACTCTTATTACCTCTCTCTCTCTCTCTCTATCTCTCTTTCTCTCTCTCTCTCTCTCTCTCTCTCTCTCTCTCTCTCTCTCTCTCTCTCTCTCTCTCTCTCTCTCTCTCTCTCTCTCTCTCTCTCTCTCTCTCTCTCTCTCTCTGACTGCATCTTCCCCTCCTAATAACAGTAAAAATAAAAATAGCTAAGAATAATTTCTCACTCATTAAGTATGTAATGTAATGTAATGTAT
>NC_087160.1:21861931-21869431 GCF_035594125.1 Scylla paramamosain
TACAGGGCTTGTTTATCTTGATGCGTCTGCGTGTGTGTGTTTTATGTGGTAGTTTCATGTGCGAGAATTTTTGTTCTTCTAATTTCTTTCTCCTACATGTGCAGTCTGCTTAACTTTCTCACTATATTCTCTCGTGTCTCCCGTGTATGTGTGTGTGTGTGTGTGTGTGTTTTTTTCTGGTAATTTCTACAGTTTTTTTCCTTCTTGTTGCTTTTTTTGCTTTCATTGTTTCTTACTTTTTTTTCATCATGGTCTTTCTGTATTTATCATTGTTCCATTTTTTTGTCATTTATAAAGATTTCGTGTACCTTTTCTTTTTACTTTTACTATTTTTCTTTTATATATATATATATATATATTTTTTTTTTTTTTTTATCGTAGTCTCCTTTTGTTTTGTTTTGTTTTCTCGGTCGTGTAAACATTTTTTTTTCTCTCTCACAGTCATTAACACACATCATCATCTTATATTTTCTTCTATGTTTTATCATCAAATTTTCTTCTATCCTGTCTTCCTCAAATGTATTTTAAAAAAGATGGTGTCTCCTTTTACTCTCTTTTCCTCAGATCTATTCCCTCAAATTCCACCTCATTTCTCGTCCCTTTCAAATTCTGTATTACCATTTGCCCTTTCAAATTCTCTCTCATTGTTTGTCCCGTCTAATTCTGCCTCATTCTTCACCCTGCCAAATATTATTCATTCTTTGCCCTCCAAGCCCAACATTCTTTCCCATCCTTGAAATTGAACCCATTCCCTGTTCCTTCCAGTCATCAGTCATTCCATTCCTTAAAATTTTCTTTCTCTCAATAACTCTACAATGATACTTTTGGGCTGACTGTGTTGATGTCTTCTCCTTACGTTTGATAAAAATGTCTGATGCAATTGTAGAGTATAATTTTGAAAGACATCACAACAGGGACTGGTTCGTGTAGGCCTGATGGCTTCTTGCAGTTTCCCTTATCTTCTTATGTTCTTACGTCTTAACCAACTGATTAACTAACTAACCAACTAATTGATTCAAACATTGTCTTCAAACAGTCTTCTCTTTCCTCAGTATTTATATAAAATGGTTAGAAGGAAATGGAAGCAGTGTAGCCAGATCAGTGGTAATATTCCCTGATCTTGTTGCCTTTCAGAATATTGGTGCAGGAGGGAGAGACTGCAGACCTGTATCTGGTTCACCTACAGGACGCTTGGGTTCTTGGGAGGGTCCTGTGTAATTTCCTCTCAGAGTGGTGTTTGGTAAGTATGTCAGTGGCTTGTATGTTAGTGTTTTGTTGTCTTTTTTCGTCCTCCTTTCTGTGGTGTGTGTGTGTGTGTGTGTGTGTGTGTGTGTGTGTGTGTGTGTGTGTGTGTGTGTGTAGGTACTGTTTTGTGTGGGTTCGTTCCTTTTATTATGTTTTCTTTTATCATTGTTTTCTCTTTTTTTTATTATGTGTGTACTTGTCTCCATATTAATTTTTCTCTTCTACAGCAACAACAACAACAACAACAACAACAACATTTACTACTACTACTACTACTACTACTACTACTACTACTACTACTACTACTACTATCATAACAACTATAACAACATCATCTGCCTTAGATCAGGTAATTGTATGCAATTTACTTAATGCCTGGCCTATCCCTGCCCCCCTTTTCCCTCTCTCTCTCTCCCTCCCTCCCTCCCTTCCTCCCTCCCTCCCTCCTTCCCTCCCTGTCTCCCTCCCTCCCCCCTCACCCTCGCTCCCTTCCTACCCTCCTCCTCTCCTCTCTTTATTTCTTCCCCTCCTCTCTTCCTCGTGCCTCCAGTCTCATAACCTTCCTGTGCCTCATTCCTCGTCCTCTTCTTCCTCCTCCTCCTCCTCCTCCTCCTCCTCCTCCTCCTCCTCCTCCTCCTCCTCCTCCTCCTGTCCCTTCCCTGTCATTATTCCTTCCCTTTTATTCTCATCATCTTCCCCATTCCCATCCTCTGGTCTCCTCCTCCTCCTTCTCCTCCTCCTCCTCCTCTTCCAGCGATTTACTTCCATCTTAGCCTAGGAATAATGAGCTTCTCCTCCTCCTCCTCCTCCTCCTCCTCCTCCTCCTCCTCCTCCTCCTCCTCCTCCTCCTCCTCCTCCTCTTCCCATCCCCCACTCTCTCTCTCTCTCTCTCTCTCTCTCTCTCTCTCTCTCTCTCTCTCTCTCTCTCTCTCTCTCTCTCTCTCTCTCTCTCTCTCTCTCTCTCTCTCTAACACGTGTGACCCAGATGCACCTGCGGACACCTGTCATTATCCTCTGCCTCTGGGGAGAGAGGGAGAGGGAGAGGAAGAGAGAGGGAGAGGAGGAGGGAGGGTGAGAGGGAAGAAGGAAAGACGGTAGGAGAAAAGCAGTTAAAATAAATACAAACAGTCTCTCTCTCTCTCTCTCTCTCTCTCTCTCTCTCTCTCTCTCTCTCTCTCTCTCTCTCTCTCTCTCTCTCTCTCTCTAGGGCAAAAATTTAAAGAAAAAATCGACTATGTAAATTTGCTGACCTAACCTTTGGACTCACTTGTTTCTTAATTAGGAGAGAGAGAGAGAGAGAGAGAGAGAGAGAGAGAGAGAGAGAGAGAGAGAGAGAGAGAGAGAGAGAGAGAGAGAGAGAGAGAGAGAGAGAGAGATTGAGCAGAATTAATGGACAAAATAGTATTGCTCTTAAATTTTTGAGGAAAGGAGTAGGAGAACGTAAGCAAATAAACAAACAAACAAACACAAATTCTCTCTCTCTCTCTCTCTCTCTCTCTCTCTCTCTCTCTCTCTCTCTCTCTCTCTCTCTCTCTCTCTCTCTCTCTCTCTCTCTCTCGACAACTGGCACGTATTCATAAATCTATACTCTTACCTTGTGCTATTACAGGTACAGTTGTGTTCAGAAGTTGTGTAACGTTCTGCTCTCAACTTCACTGTGTTTCGTTTGCTTTGCTTCTAAATACTGACCAACATTTTGGAACTCTTGCTCTCTTAGAAGGACAATTTTCAAAGGCCAGAGATAATTAGGTTCTCACTGTGTTTTTTTTTCTTTTTAGTCATTGATGGTGTAGAATTCTTGTTAATCTATCACTAGAACGATGAACACACTATTGAGTATTCCATCAACTTCCACTCCTTGCGCTTTCATAAGGACAGCTTCCAAAGGTCACAGAGATGGTTACAGTCAGGTAAGGATGTTTTCTTTATTTCTTTATTTATTTGTTTATTTATTTTTTTTTATTGTTGTTTGTTACTGATGGTGTCGAATTCTCGTTAATCCATCACAAAAAATCATGAATGCAGTCTTGAGAACCCCAGTAACTTCAACAAGTCTACTAAAAAAGCATGGCCAGTATATTACTATAAGACTCCATTTGTCTGTCACGAGTACATAATGCCACAGAGATTATTAGACAGGTTTCCTCAGTGATGATGTAGAATTTCCGTTAATGTATCACTAGAGCCATGAAAACCCTCCTCAAAATTCCAGTAACTTCCACTTGTGTCTGGTAAAAGTAGTGAGATAAGACGCTGGAATGATTGAGAATGCAGCTCCTTAATCTCAAGTCTTCCTGGTGTACTGACAGTCTCCTTACCGAGCCTGACAATAGATTCTTGGCAGACCAATGGACGCAGAAGTGAGAGGAAGGGCAAAGCACAGTGGAGGTGAGTGTTGTATTACTTCTGACCATGACTGTACTTACCTGTCCTCATCTATTTACGTATAGACAGGTAGACAGGCAGACAGGCAGACAGACAGACAGATAGAAAGACAAGCAGACAAATAAACAAGTAGACAGACAAACTGGGCAGGCTAACAAACAAAAAAGGACAGACAGACAGACAAGCAGGCAAGCAGGTGGGAAGGCAGAAAAACAAACAGGCAGGCAGACAGACAGGATGATAGATAAGAAAACAGACAGGGAAGCAGGTAGAAAGACAGATAGACATACAGATAGACAGGCAGAGAAAATTAAAGGTCTTAGGAATTTTAGTAATACGATCTCTCTCTCTCTCTCTCTCTCTCTCTCTCTCTCTCTCTCTCTCTCTCTCTCTCTCTCTCTCTCTCTCTCTCTCTCTCTGAAACTCCCCTTTAAAATTTTGCAGCGCCAGGAAGAAAGGATCAGATTCTTGTTGGCTTTGTGTGTTGAAAGGGTTCCAGTTTCTCTTGATCCTCTTTGTATAACGGGAAATACTAATGAAAACTGGTGGTGCTACTGCTTGTTCTAATTCCACTGTCTCCTCTGAATGTGCTCTCTATCTTCCTCTTTCTCTTCCTGGTCCCTTGATAATGGTGGTGGTGGTGATGGTGGTGGTGGTGGCGGTGGTGGTGGTAACGATGTGTCAGTTCTTAATGTTCTCTCTGTCTTTCTTCCTTTCTGGTTCCATGATGGTGGTGGTGGTGGTGGTGGTGGTGGTGGTGGTGGTGGTGGTGGTGTGTGTTCAAGAAAAGTTGTTGTTTTTATTAATTGGAGAGTGTAGAGTTTAATTAATGTTGTTTGTCTAGTCGTAGTTATTATCAGGTTATTATTATTTTTCCTCTTATTATTATTTTTCCTCTTATTTACTCTTGTTTATTTATTGTTGTTTATGTAATGTTTTTTTTTTTTTTTGGGGGGGGTTATTCTGGTATCGATGCACTAGAGAGAGAGAGAGAGAGAGAGAGAGAGAGAGAGAGAGAGAGAGAGAGAGAGAGAGAGAGAGAGAGAGAGAGAGAGATTGTGCTACAGTGGTTTCCAAAGCATTCTCTCTCTCTCTCTCTCTCTCTCTCTCTCTCTCTCTCTCTCTCTCTCTCTCTCTCTCTCTCTCTCTCTCTCCTCTGGGTTGTTTATTTTACTCCCTTTTCCTGTTGTCGTTCATCTTCCTCCTCCTCCTCCTCCTCCTTCTCTTTCATCTTTCTCTGGTATCTTTTCCTCCTTTTTATCTCACTCATTGTCACATATCTCTTCCTCTCCCACCTACTCTTCATCTTCTTCCTCCTCAAATTCTCTTCTTCATGTATCTTTGTGTGTGTGTGTGTGTGTGTGTGTGTGTGTGTGTGTGTGTGTGTGTGTGTGTGTGTGTGTGTGTGTGTGTGTGTGTGTGTGTGTGTGTGTGTGTGTGTGTGTGTGTGTGTGTGTGTGTGTGTGTGTGTACGAGTATATCATTGGGTTTGTCATGTGTCATTGTAATTTTTGTTTGTGTTTGTTATGAGAAAATGTGTTTATCTTGTGGTGTGCATTGTTGTTGGTGGCGGTGGCGGTGGTGGTGGTTAATTATTGTTGTTGTTGTTGTTGTTGTTGTTGTTGTTGTTATTGTTGTTGTTTCTACCATACAAGAAATTTTTTAATCACTTCACTTCACTTCTTTCTTCTTCTTCTTCTTCTTCTTCTTCTTCTTCTTCTTCTTCTTCTTCTTCTTCTTCTTCTTGTTCATCTTGTTGTTGTTGTTGTTGTTGTTGTTGATGTTGTTGTTGTTTACCATTAGAGATGAGTTATGGCAAAAAGTCTCCTCTTCCCTTCACTTCCCTTCCCCTTTCCCCAGTCCTGTTACTCTACTCTTCCCTCCCCTGTCCTTCCTTCCCTTCCCTTTCCCCTCTCTTTTCTCCTCCCTCTTTTCGTTTTTTTCTTTCCCTTCCCTTTCTCTCCCTTCCTCCGCTCTCACTTTCTTCTCTTCCTTTCTTCTCCTTCTTCCTTCCTTTTTCTTCCCTTCCTTCCCTTTCCTTTCCTTTCCTCCCTTTGCTCCCTTTCCCTTTCCTTCCCTTCCCTTTTTCACTCCTCCTCTACCTTTCCCTTCCTTTCCCTTCCCCTCTCTTTCCTTCCCTCTCCTTTGTCCCCCTCCCTATATACCTCTTCTCCTTTCTCACGTCTCCTTCCCCTTCCTTTCTCACTCTTCAGGCATCCTCTTCCCTTCCCTTCCCTTCCCTTCCTATTCCCTTCTCTTCACCTTTCCTATCACATAACCCTTCATTCCCTCTATTCCACACCTTTCCCTTTACCCGACTCCTCAGGCGCTCTTTTCATCCCTCATCCTCCCCACGCCCTCCACACGCCCTATTCCCCCTGAACACTGGACCTTAGGGCGTGTGGATGCCTGTGTCCCTAATCTGCTATTTGATACTGGAAGAGGCGCTGAAAGGAAGGGAAGGAGGCTGAAAATTGAGGTAAACTAGGAGGCTATAGAGGTTGGCGGATGAGGAGGTGAAGGATCAGATGGGTAAGAAGGACCAGAAAGAGGCTAAGGAGGGACTGGAGGCTGAGTAGAGGGCGTCCACTCCTGGTACTTGGGACTGGTTGTTGGGGTACAGATTGTGAAGGGGGCAAGTAATGCTCCCTCATGCGTAAGTGGTTGATCTGTCGCTATTTTTACCAGGTGAGTCTATTTCGAGCAGCGCACCACGTCTGTCGAACCTGTTGCCCGCCCCTTCGGCACCTCCACGCTTCGTGTCGCCTGCCGCTTCACTACACACCGCCAAATCTACCCCACGCTGCGTCTCCTATTCTTATACCCGCCGCGGCCGCCTCCTGCAGTAGTTATAGCCAGAAGTCAACTTACCATCTTTATTGTTTCGTGTTTTCCTGCTGTCTGAAGTCATCCTCCCTCCTGCAGTAGTCGTGAGTAGAAGTCAGTCACTCATTTTCACTGTTTCGTGTTTTCTTGCTGTCTGGAATCATCCTCTAGATTTGGTTAGTCCTTTTTGCGGCTTTCTCTTTAAGGGACTGGCACCTCAGTGGACTTTTTTTTGTTTTTTCTTCCTTTTCTTTATTGTTCGAGATCAATGACCCTCTGCTGATATTCTGATAGTCTTATAAAAAATTTGATGATTAATGGACTGGCACGATATCAGAGGACTTGAGATTACAGGAAAAAAACAAGCATAGTGAAAGTGAGTGAAGGTTACTCCACTTGTGATCATGAGTGTGGATCAGATTCCTTTACACTTCATGGCCCCATCTCTTACGTTCACCAGGCTGCAGTGGTGGTGGTGGTGGTGGTGGTGGTGGTGATGATGATAATGATGGTGATGGTGATGAGCTCAGGAAAAGTGTGTTTTTTTTTCTTTTTTTTTTCATTATTAGGAAGGAGTAGCGTTTCATTAGTGTTGTTTGTTTTCATAATTTTAACGATAGTTTAGTGAAAATTCTACATCGTTGGCAGCGGAAACGTAGAACATAAGAAACCAAAACATATCATGGGTTTCAACGCTTACATTCAACACACCCCCAGTGGAAGCTATCGAGGTTTCCAAGAGTGATTTCATGATTATAGTTATAGTTTAATGAAAATCCTTCGTCATTAGCAGCAAAACTGTACATGAAAGCAAGAATAATTAAGGATTTTTCTGACCTTTGTAAACAGTCTTGATGAGAGAGAGCAAAGTGTTTAATCCTTTCACTGCCACAATTAATTATTAAATATTCACTTTTGTATTATAGTCTTTTGAATCACTCTGTAACCTAGACAAGACAAAATTAACTTCTTATTTTCTCTCTCTCCTTTTTTCAGTATGTGCATGCAGAACTTTTTCTTCTTAACCGTTCACTGCCACAATAA
>NC_087160.1:21871931-21974431 GCF_035594125.1 Scylla paramamosain
TAATTAGGTTGTTGTGGTGAACCGCTAGGGCAGAGGCGCGGGTCATATGGCGCTGTCTCTCACCCCCCTTCTCTCTCTCTCTCTCTCTCTCTCTCTCTCTCTCTCTCTCTCTCTCTCTCTCTCTCTCTCTATGGATCATCTGGAAAGTCCCAAAAGTTGTCCTTTGTCTGTGTGTGTGTGTGTGTGTGTGTGTGTGTGTGTGTGTGCGTGTATGTTAGAATGAAGAGACAGGGTGCCACTCCTCGTCTGGTGGGTGGGGGAGGAGGAGAAGTGATATGGGAAGAGCCGTGGGAGTAAGACTAAACCTACAGTATTAAGACTTTTTCTCACAGACTCCTGACGAAGCTGGGTAGTAAAGAATAACCATTTTTCTTTTTAGGACTATTTTGTCGGGTTTTTTTTTTTTTTATGTTTGTCCGTCTGTTTTTTGCTTTATCGCTGATCACTAATATATTTTTTTTCATGTATGCCTTCATTTACGCTATCTATCTACGTTATTTATTTATCTACGAGTATCCCAATACGTTGTCCTTTTCCTTCATCCCTGTCTCCCTTCGTCACCGCATCTCTCTCTCTCTCTCTCTCTCTCTCTCTCTCTCTCTCTCTCTCTCTCTCTCTCTCTCTCTCTCTCTCTCTCTCTCTCTCAAGCAGGTGGTCAGGTAACGTTGAATGTGACAGAAGTCCTCGCAATATATTCACAGTCTTCTCGAATAAATAATGCAGTGTTTTAAGTTCGTATTGCCCAACGTCTCGAGTTCTTTTCTCTTTTGTAACCCTTTTCACTGATAAAACTTAAAGCACTGAAAAAAAAAAAAAGTGAAAGAAAGAAAAAAAAATTTGCTGCATGGATAAGCAGTAAAAGAACAGAGGACAGGTGGTTAATTTTGTGTCCTTTCCAAGCTAAAAAAAAAAAAAAAATATTCAAGAGATTGTAGTAGAAAAAAAGTCTCTAGAAAAAAAATGTGGATGAGTAAGAGAAAAAAAAATTGTGTGTTCGTGAAAGAGTTAATGGAGTCGATGTCGGATTTTGGTACTTCCTTCCTCTGTCGCTCCTTCAGCAGGTTCTAGTGGACGGTTTACGTGGAGCTTTCAATATTTCTTCACCTTCGTAATCTGAGTGGTCGTTGTGATCATTAGTCTGTACTACTGATTAGGAGACTACTGTGAGAACTTAATTAATCATTCCTGTACATAATGCAGAGAGAGAGAGAGAGAGAGAGAGAGAGAGAGAGAGAGAGAGAGAGAGAGAGAGAGAGAGAGAGAGAGAGAGAGAGAGAGAGAGAGAAAAATATTCGAAGAAGTGGGTTGGGTAGCATGTAATTTAGCCGAGGGGGTGTGAATGATGCTGTCTGGTCAGCGGCGGTCAAGTTGAAGTGTATTTAAATGTATTCACAGATGAAGATATAGGATGGAAAATATAACAAAGAGAGGGGAAGAAGTTACGTGAATATATATAGAGAAGAAGAAGAAACTAAACCATTCCTTCATACATAAGAAAAAAACGAGAAAAGCAGGAGCAGAAAAAAAGTATGAAGTAGGAAAAGTATGAAGCAAAAAAATGTGAGGACAAAAAAAAATAAAAACAAGAAAAGTAGGGAACAAGAAAAGAAATAAGAAAAGTAGGAAGCAAGAAGAGTCGGAAACTAAGAAAAGTTAGGAGCAAAAAAAAAAAGGAAAGAAAAGCAAGAAGAAACAGAAGTAGTGTCAAGAAAAGTAAGGACCAAGAAAACTAGGAAACAAAAAAAAAAAAAAAAAAGAAAAGAAACGAGAAAAATAGAAAGCAAAAAAAAAAAAAAAAAGAGAGAGAGAGAAAAGAGTAAGAGAGAAAGAAACAACAAGTCCATATCTTATTACACCCCCTTCAATATTCACTGTCACCTTACTCCTTTCACTCACTCTAATCAACACAACCACCAAACATATCAATATCCACCTTAATTAACCCCAGAAAGAAAATATAACCCATCTCTAATAAAAAAAAAAAAACGAGTAAAGATACCAAATAAAATTAATAATCTGTCGTATCCCGTTCACTTCCTTGCCAATCTATTCATTTGTTGGCGTTAATTAGTCTGTATCATCCAGGTATCTATTTTACTCCATTAATATTGAGTTCGGAGACACCTGCTTGGTGGGAACGGACTGGGATGTGGGTCAGGTGAGTGTGGGCGAGGGTCAGGTGTGGGCGGTTACCTGGAAGGACGAGCAGGTAGAGGAGGAGGAGGAGGAGGAGAAGGAGGAGGGATAGTAGAGATAGTAGACAAGGAGGGGAAAGGAGACAGAAACCGTAAGAAGGGGAGAAGAAAGGAGGGGTTAAAGAAGAGGGTGAGAAAGTAGGAAGAGAAAGAATAAAGAGAAGCACGAAGAGGTCAAAAGACATGAAGAATAAGAATAGAAAGAAGAGCGGGATGAATTACAAAGAGACGAAGAAAGATTAGAGTAAAAATGGGATGGAGACAATAGAAACTGGAAGGGAGAGAGGGAGAAAGATGTAAAGGAAAATGGGAAAAGGGGTGAGCAGGAAAGGGAAGGGAGGAAGAGGTACAAAGAAACGAAGAAAAGTAGAGGGAATAAGAGGGGATGGATAGAAAATGGAAACTGGAAGGGAGAGAAAGAGAAAAAAAAATAAAGGAAAAATAAGGGAGGGATGAGTGAAGAAAGTATAAATAAGAACACGAACAAGAATTACAATAAATAAGAAAAATTAGAGCAAATAAATAGAATTTTGATCCAGGACGCGTGCCTCTCCTCCTCCTCCTCCTCCTCCTCCTCTCCCACCTCCTCCTCCTCCTCCTCCTCCTCCTCCTCCTCCTCCTCCTCCTCCTCCTCCTCCTCCTCCTCCTCCTCCTCCTCCTCTTCTTCCTCTTCCTCCTCCTCCTCCTCCTCCTCCACCACCACCACCACCACCACCACCACCACATCCACTCCGCAACTGTTGCCTTCCCCTGGGGGCGCGTCTTGCGGGGCCCAGAGGGTGGCAGCGCCCTGGGGCACGCTGGATCATTAATCTTAAAGCGACGGGGAGCTCACACCCCCTTGCTCCCCACCCCCTAATCATAATCAGTACTGCATTGATCCCTGGGAGAAAAAAGAAGGAACATCCATATTCGGTCACGCCCACAGGGTACTCACACGCCCGCGCGGCTGGGGGTGTTACCTGCGGGGTCGGGGCGAGGAGGGGCGGGGGGAGGTGCAAGCAGGGATGGGGCGGGATGGGGTGAGATGGTGAAGAGTTGAAGAGTAAGATTTAAAACTGTTTCTGTCTCAATACTTCCTTTTTCCAGGTGTCTTTATAGGTGTTTGTCGGGTTAATTAAGGTGTAGCTGTGTATTATGCGCAGGTGTGAGGTGTGTGGACGTGTAGGAAGAGCAAGATTTTAAGTTATTTTCTCTCAATAATCCCTTTTACAGGTGTTGATAAAGGTGTTTGCAGGGTTAATTAAGATATAGGTGTGTGTTATGTACAGAGACGTATGGGTGTGAAGGAAGGTGTGTTTAGGTGTGGGAGTCAAGGGGCATGTAAGAAATGAGAAATACAAGTGTAAGAGAGACAAAGATATGAGCGGGAAGAGAAGTGAATGAGAAACTGTACTTCCCATACTTATCTCCTCCTCCTCCTCCTCTTCCTCCTCCTCCTTCCTCTCCCTTACTGCCACTCACCCTCACTATCATTCTCTCTCACTGTCATTCTCCCTCTCTTCGTCCCTCTCAACTGTCGCTTCTCCCTCACTCACCCTGTCTCTTGAACCCTGTCTACTTCCCTCTGCCTCCCTCCCTCCCTCCCTGCCACTGTCTTCCTCCTTTCCGTGTCACCTCGTACCCCTCAACCTGTCCCCTTTCTCTCTCTCTCTCTCTCTCTCTCTCTCTCTCTCTCTCTCTCTCTCTCTCTCTCTCTCTCTCTCTCTCTCTCTCTCTCTCTCTCTCTCACTGATTATTGTATCTTTATTTTTTCTGGGGGAACAAAAATACGTGTTACTTCTTCATACAAAATTATATTTATTTATTTTATTTACATGATATACAGTATACACATCTATGTACACGGAAATGTGGAGGAGAAAAAGGAGGAGATGGAGGAGAAGGAGGAAGGAAGGAAGTTGTGATGTTATGGTCGTCTCTGTTCCTCTTCCTTGTCAGAGAGTGGAAGACAGAAAGAAAATGGACAGATAGTGAAGCAGCATCTCTCATCTCCTTCCCTCCCATCTCCCTTCCGTCTCTAATCCTCTTGCAAACACAAACGTGACCAGAAAGAATGTTATATGGATGCAGTCTAATAACAACTCTCCTCTTCTTCCCCTCTCATCTCCCTTCCGTCTCTTACCCTCCTTTCCTGTTGGTGAAGCACATGGAAGAGGAATGTTTGATAGTGCATGCAATTAGATGTAACTAGATATGTTTGATGTAATTGATTAAATGCGATGTAGCAATGAAATATCTATCCTTTTTTTTTTTTTTTTCTTTCTGTCTATATCCTGTTTATTGTTTGACTATCTCCTATAACTAAACATGACTATATATGTAAGGTTTGATGGGCGTGGGTGGTACATAGGTCGGGCTGTGGGTGTGGCATGCTTGAGGTGCTGATGGTCTCCACGCCTCTCCTGACGGGGGCGTGGACAGGGGCGTGGGCTGGGGCAGGGGCAGGGGAAGGGGAAGGGGTGGCAGGTGTTTCTCTCTCCCTTGGTCTTGTCGGTCCCTCGCTGCAACCAAACTCGTTCTCCTGCAAGGTACACGGTAGTAGTAGTGATGGTAGTTGTAGTAGTAGAAGTAGTAGTAGTAGTAGTAGTAGTAATGGTGATGGTGGTGGTGGTGGTGGTGGTGGTGGTAACAGTGATTATAAGTTCAAATTCCAAGGAAATAGGTACAAGAAAGTGTGAAAGTGTGTGTGTGTGTGTGTGTGTCTCAGGTGGTAACACGCGTACAGACTGCACTAACTACTTGTATTCACACACACACACACACACACACACTTACACACGTGACTGCACACACTTACACACGTGACCACACACGACCACTGAGATGAGACTTCTTCCTTAACTGATAAGAGAGAGAAAGAGAGAGAGAGAGAGAGAGAGAGAGAGAGAGAGAGAGAGAGAGAGAGAGAGAGAGAGAGAGAGAGAGAGAGAGAGAGAGAGAGAGAGAGAGAGCACCTAATGTCTGGCAAGTCCCTCTAATCTGTATTTTTTTACTGTCATCATGAGAGAGGTGATAAGATACTGATGGTCTCCAATAACCTTGTCCTTCCTTGGTTCCGACCACCGTCACCCACAAGCTTGTGTTCTGCGCCCCTCCAGTGTCCTTATCTCATGTGTGGGTGGCTTAGTTTTTTTCTCATTCACTCTTCCTCAATAGATTACATTCTTTTTTATCTGCCTGCTTGCGTGTCTGTCTGTATGATCGTTCCTACCTCTTTATCTTTCTGTCTTTTCTCCTTATCTTTTTTTTTTTATCGTTCTCTTGTTCTTTCTCTCTTTTTTCTTTTCCTCCTGCTTGGTTTTTACTTGTCTCCCTCTCCTTCTATCTCTTCTTTCTTTTTTTCTTTTATTTTCTGTGCCTTTTCTTCTTTTCCTAACTTCTTCCTTTCCTCCATACTTCTCGTCTTTCCTTCCCTTCTCTTGCCATCTCTTCTTTTCATCTTTCCCTTTATTTCTTTTATATTCTTTCGGTCGTTCCTTTCTGCCTCCCTTCATCTCTTCTTTCCCTGTTACCCTCTCGTATATCTGTCTTTCCTTCCCTCTTCTAATCCCTTCCATTTGTCTCTAGTTCTCAGATTTTCCTTCAACGTCCATTCCTTCCTTCCTTCCTTCCTTCCTTCCTTCCTTCCTTCCTTCCTTCCTCCTTTCCTCTCTATACCCTTGCTTTCCTTACCTATTCACACGTTCCTCCTTTATACATTTCCTAAGTATCTCCCTCCCTATCCACACACCTGCCTGTACCTACCTACCTAGCACATTTCAGCTCACCTTAGCCACAGCCTCCTGGTAGGTCGGGGGCGGCAGCTCATCCACTGCTTCAGGATACGGGGGAGGCTCGTCATACCAACAGGTGCTGCTCCTTCTGTCCTCCGAGTCCGCAGTTTCTTCCTGCTCCTCTCTGCCCCGCTGCCGACAGCACCTTCAGGAGAGAGGATGAGATGTTAGGGGGAAGACTGTAGTAGTTGTGGTAGTAGTAGTAGTAGTAGTAGTAGTAGTAGTAGTAGTAGTAGTAGTAGCAGTAGTAGCAGCACTATATGTAGCAACAACAACAACAACAACAAGAGTAGTAGTAGTCTCGAGCGAATTTAGGAAGCAAGAAGAGAGCGCATAGGGTGTTGAGGGTGGGCGGGGTATGGAAGGGTGTTTTGGTGGGGTGTGGTTGGGGTAGGTGGGATTGTTCGTAAGGTGAATGAGGTGATGGTGGTAGTGATGGTGGTGTGGGGTTCTTATGTGTTAATATGTGTAGTTCTCTCTCTCTCTCTCTCTCTCTCTCTCTCTCTCTCTCTCTCTCTCTCTCTCTCTCTCTCTCTCTCTCTCTTCCCTTGACCATTTCATCTTTGACCTTTCGTTTCCTTTTTCCTCTCACTCTTTCCTCCTCCTCCTCCTCCTCCTCCTCCTCTTCCTCCTTACTTCCTGGAGATGAACAGGTGAAAGATGGTGAGGCATATGAGGAAGATACAGGCACTGACGAAGAGGCGTACAATCCAAGTCACCAGCATCGTCACCAGATCCTCATTGCAACCTCCTGGTAACGAGGAGAGAGAGAGAGAGAGAGGAGGGGGTAGTTAGTTAGTTAGCTTGTTAGTTTAGTTAATTTGTTGGTTTACTACTTAGATTGTTTGCTTCCTAGTTGGGTGGCTTGTTTGGTTAGTTTCACAAGCAGGTAAGTGGGTAGGTAAATAGGAAGTTAAGTTTGGGTTATGTTATGGCAGGTTAGGTTAGGTTAGGTTAGGTTAGATTAGATTTGATTAACTGCATGGAAAATATTGACACTAAACTACTCCTCTTTCTTCTTCCTTCCATTCTCTCTATCTGTCTATTCTTCTATCTGCCTATCCATCTAATTATCTATCTACCTACCTGTGTATCTATTTGTCTATCCATCTACCTATCTATCCATGTACCTTCCTAACCATCTAATCATCCAACTATCTACCTACCTACTTATATATTTTGTCTATCGATCTACCTATCCATCACCCATCACCTGGTCACCTCACCGCCTCACCTGAACCATTGGGGACGTAGTTCTCCACACAGACGCACCTCCCGTTCAGACACTTGAGGTTGAGTTGCGTGAAGCATGTCGGGCTGGGGGTGAAGGGGCCGCAGGTAGAGTTGTAGAAACCAGGCAGTTCTGACGAAATAGAAAACGAAGGTAAGAGAGATTTGCACATTTCATAACGAGCAAAGATTAGACACGTGCGGGGGGAGAGTGGTGGGAGCTATAACAATGAGCATTTATCAGTATCAGTGTAAGTTGCACCATGTTGAGGGGAGTTACCTTACGCAACACACCGCAAACTAAACACGCCACAATAGATTACCAGGTTACCAGCATCACTAATCAGTCATGAACATTACTATTTACACCAGCTACCCAACACACACACACACACACACACACACACAACGAGGAATGGAGTTGGGAGAAGAGACTGAATGACTGTTTGGTCGATTTTAGACGTTACAGTTAAGGAAGAAAAAAAAAAAGGGAGGCCGAAAAAAGAGGTGGATCGGCTGAGTGAAGGGGGATGTAAGACAGAAAGGGATAGACGAAGCAGAAGTGTACTATAGAAACACAAGGATAAGGTTCATCCCAAACTGACTCGGTACAGAAGCGAGACACAAACTGAAATAAGAAGTTAATCAGTCGATCCATTATTTGATTTATCTTTTTCCCAGCTTCACTTAACCCTTTCACTGCTATATGGGAGAATTAACAACACTGTAAGTAGTGTATGCAATCTTTATAAGCTTCTAGAAGGAAGAAAGGGTTTGAAATTATTTGATATTGCAATTTCTGCCGGCATAATGTTTTGGAGGTGGCTATAGATCAGTAAGATACGCCTCATAGTAGTTAACAAAAAGTTAAAGGTGTGTCAAATAGCAGCGAAAGAGAAAAAAAAAAAAAAAAAAAAAAAAAAAAAAAAAGACTTCTTCATAAGCTTCAAAACAACACAGTCAGGCATTCAAAACGCATCTCTCACTAACAAAGAAAACGAGTAATGTTTATGATTAACTATGATAGAAAGTTTGATTTTCCAAATGCATTCTCAGTATAGTGTCCTAATCCCTGTTTAGCCTGATAAAATTGTGATACTGCAAGATATGACCGTGTTAAGGCCTTGTAAAGGTGCTTAGGTAACGGTAAAGTAATCAGGCTTTACTTTCTTCCTCAAGTCGGCCACGCAATCAGTCTAATCTAAAGGAAAGAGATTCAGTTGTCAGGGTGAATGGAACGTAACTTAACCAAACAATATAGCCACCACCAACACCACCACCACCACCATTGCCAGTCACGTTGTGGTATACACAATCACCGCCACGTGATGACATACACAATCACTGCTACATGTGGTGAAATGCTCCGAATACCAGAATGTGATGAAAAATACTCTCACCACTATTTTCCCAATGAACAGATACGTATTTCCCAAATCGCCATGATCTCCCAAATATTTAACCTGTGATGTACTATGACAAACCAGAGAGTTTTTAAGGGTAGACACAAGAAAACTATGATCTTAACTTGATAGGTTTGCGATAAACATGATATATTATTCAATGTAACCGTTTTTACTGTTGTGGCCGTTCAGCACAAAGTCACGGAGATATGAGAGATAAAGGCAAGAAAAACAGTGATCTATACTAAAAAGATTTACGCTTGACGATTTTTTTTTTTTTTAAACATTATTATTCACTGTCAACAGCGAGAGAGATTTGAGGAATAAAGACAAGAAAAATTATGATGTTTACTTAATAGATTCACGCTTAAATATTATTTTATTTAACCATATTAGAGTTACGACTTTATTTTCTAGCACTCAGACATGTTAAAAGAAAAACGTTAGCATGGATACGCAGAGGACTGAAATACGCCTTGATGGGAGATAAGTATTGTATTAATGGTGTATGCGTGTGTGTGTGTGTGTGTGTGTGTGTGTGTGTATGTGTGTGTGTAGGGACAGATGTAGCTGATAGGAGGGCTTAGTGGCAAGGCGTATCGGCAAGTGTGGTGGCAGCAATTAAGGAACACATAAGCCCCAGTAACCCCAGGAAGTCCCAGTATTACCAGTATCACCAAGCGAGGAGACGATTGCCATCCTTCATCAAGACAGAGGGCGCCTTATGACCCTGTTGTGGTGAGGCGCTGACCCGTTCAACACCATGGTATCACTTTCGTCTCATTTTTAATACCATTACATAATCGTATAAAGTTTACGATGTTTCATAATCGAGATCAAACTTGTAATTAGTCATGTACTACAGTCGCTTTCATTATATTTTGAATATTACTTTAGAGTTTTGTGAAGTTTTCGATTATAAGTTAAATAATCAAGGTAAAATTTCGAATCAAGGTAAAATTTCGAATTACTCATGTACTCACTCAAGTTTGAGAAAACAAACTTAATAAATAGACGTTAGAGAGAGCCAAGGGAGAACACAACCCTCCTCAGTGCCTTCATAAAACGAACTGACAAACACTGTACACCAAAATTGCAACATGTTCTTCTATCGTTATTATTACAGAGTCTGAGGAACGTGAACCAGGCAGCCACACATACACACACACACACACACACACACAGAGATGAAGTAAAAGTGTGTGTGTGTGTGTGTGTGTGTGTGTGTGTGTGTGTGTGTGTGTGTGTGGACATCAGTTACAAAGTGTTATAAAGCTCCTGTGCGACCTGTCAAGTGTTGCGAGAGAGAGAGAGAGAGAGAGAGAGAGAGAGAGAGAGAGAGAGAGAGAGAGAGAGAGAGAGAGAGAGAGAGAGAGAATATATCCTCACTGGGTTTATGCGGCATTACAATTCCTCCTTGGTACCCTATTATCTCGTAAAATATGGTTCCAAGTAAGCTCTCCCTGATCCTTTGTTGACACTGAAACACCCACTCGGGCATAACTTGTTTTGTTTTCACCTGGCGGGTCGTTGCGAGTGTTGTTGTTGTTGTTGTTGTTGTTTTCAGCCGTGTAGGAATGACTTTGGAATGCTTTTGGAATACTACTC
Source organism: Scylla paramamosain (assembly GCF_035594125.1). Classification (NCBI taxonomy): domain Eukaryota; kingdom Metazoa; phylum Arthropoda; class Malacostraca; order Decapoda; family Portunidae; genus Scylla; species Scylla paramamosain. The sequence goes on from NC_087160.1 coordinate 21,882,144, forward strand.
GCCAGGTAGGCTTATAGGAATGTTAGGTTTCCTTTTCTTTTTTTTTTTTTTTGCGTTTGTTGTTGTTTTGAAGTGTTGTTTTGAAGTGCTTGCGTCTTGTTTATATTTTTTTTTTTCTACAGGTTTTCAGTTTATTTAGTTTATTTACTCATTTTTTATTGTTGATATATTTCATTATTATTGCATCTATTTTCTTTATTTGCGTGTTGGTTTTTATTTTTTATTTATTTTTCTCTGCATCTTTTATTTACTTTTTTATCTGTTTATTTATCATCGTATCGTTTATTTAGTTTATTTAGTCATTTTTTTTATTGTTGATATATTTCATTATTATTGCACTTATTTTTTTTTTTTATTTGCGTGTTGTTTTTATTTTTCATTTTTTTGTTTGTTTTCTGCTGCTTTTATTTACTTTTTATCTGTTTATTTATCATCGTATCTATTTATATTGTTATTTTCATGCAACAGCAGCAGCAACAAAAAAATAATAAAATAAGACTTCCTCAGGGTGGCAGTCTCTTCAAGGACAGTCTGAATGCAAGTCCAAAGTTACGGTGTGAAGTGTCTTGTGTTTGCGTTGGCGTGTGCGTGTGTCTCGTTGTGTTTGTGTTGTGTTGCCAGGTTCGTGTTATTCTGTATTCATCAGACTGGGGGAGATGTACCACAACCTTCTCTTAATTTCCTTACTGCCAAACAAATTATTCTTCATCTGTATTTCATTCGTATTATCCTTACTATGTCATTCTTCATTATCTAGCAAACTTTCCTTTAATCTCCTTACGTCATGCAATCCATTCTTTAACATTACATACATTCACATCAAATAACCTTTCTTGGTCAATCAGTCTTCATTATCTTTATTATTTAACACACTTTCCTTAATTTCCTAACAACCAAACAATTCTCTATCATTGCATCTCAGTCAGTCTTTACTAACTTTATTAATTGACAAACTCTCCCTAATTTCCTGACGAACAAGCAATTCCCTACTACCAAACATTCTTTACCATTGCATCTCAGTCAGTCTTTACTATCTTTGCTACCTAACAAACTTTCTTTAATTCCCTTACGACCAAGCAATTTTTACCATTACATTCACATCACACCATCATCTTTAATCAGCTATTGTTTACTAACTGACAAACGAGGGAAGGCAAGCACCTCACCATAGCACGCCAGCAGTAACATTGAGACACGATAATGTATGAGAAACACAACACGGAGGAATGACCATGAATCACTCCACGTTCTTCTGGCCTAGTCCAAGTATTCGCCCTTAGGTGGTGTGGTAGGTCGAAGGATTACGTGTTATGGCAGATATGGGTAACGAGGAAAAAAAGAGAAAATATAGGACAGATCAGAGAGGACCATTGGGGAATATTGTTGGATTTAAGGGGCTTTTGCTTTAGTGGTGGTGGTGGTGGTGGTGGTAGCGGTGACGAAAGAGGGTGGAAGTAAAAGAGGAAAGGATTGTTGAAGAAAATAGATTTGTGATAGAAAACTTGTATATTTTTAATGAAAGAAAAAAATAAGAAATTAATAACGGAAAAAAGAAAAGAATTTATAATGAAAAAAAAAAAAACATTGGAGAAAACATCTTAAGAAAACAATAGACTTGTTATAGAGAAGCGAGTATTTCTTTTATTATAATTAAAGAAAAAAAACAGAAGAAATCAATAACGGAAAAAAATAATTAGTAAAAGAAAAAATGGATAAAAAAATTGCATCTGAAGATAGATTTGTAATAAAAAAGTTTAAAGATATTTCTAATGTAAGGAAAAGCAGAAAAATAGTAATACAAAAAACTTTTTTTAATTGGTAAGAGGAAATGCCGAGGGAAAAGACTAGAGGAAGAAAGAGGGAAAAGACAGAATAAGGAAAAATGCAGATAATGATTAGGAGGAAGATTTTTAGGAGAAGGCTTTGATAAGGGGGAAAAAAAGTTGGAGAGTGGAGCACAGTGATAATGGAAAGAAAAGAAAAATAACTGAGAGATTGTAAAAGAAAAAAAAACATTGGAGGAAGATAAGCTGGACGAAGAGAGAGAGAGAGAGAGAGAGAGAGAGAGAGAGAGAGAGAGAGTCGATGCAGGTTCTCTCTCTCTCTCTCTCTCTCTCTCTAAGACAACAAGAATGACGATGATGACGGTGACTAAAATGGTGATGATTATGATGATGATAATGTTGATGGAAGGGTATTTTATTTTATTTTATTTATTTATTTATTTTATTTATTTTTTTTTTTTTTTATTTTTTTGTTTATTGAAGAAGAAAAGAAGAAATTACTATGAGGAAAACAGAGAAGGAGACTAAAGACCCATAAAAGAAGTACTCACCGTCCGCCTGCAGTCCATGTACGCTGATGACCTCCATGCTATGTGGCAGAAGGTTAGTCGTCCTCATTGTCGTTGTCTTAGCCGTCACGTCTGTTACCATAGTGACGATCATGATGGCGATACACAAAACCACCTTTACTTTGCCTTATAAACTCCTGCTGCAGTTAAGAGACACTCGGGGCTCTAAGGAGGAGGTACTGTAGGTGTGTAGGAGGTATTCATTCGCAGCGTCACTCAAGGAAGGTGTCTGTACGAGGTTAATTAGTGTGATGCTCAACAGTGACTTGTTCTTGGTTTCCACGCTTGTACTGAGCCGCTAGTGTCCGCGCGCTGCTTTATGTCCGTCCTGACCTTCCACACGATATGTTATCAGCGGCGGCGGCGATGCACGTGCTGCGTTATTCATGTTTTTTCAGTGGTGCCGATGTGGCCTACACGTGACTGCCTAGCTGATCGCCATTCTCTCCTCGTCGCCGCCTCTTTGCTAGACCACCGCCGCCACTCCGCCACTCCGTCAGTCCGCCAGTCAGTGCGTCACTCTTCACGTCTCGCTGTCATAGGGTAAAACTTTTTTCATCTTCCTTATTGTGTCGTTCCTAAGTGGTAAGTGACTGCATGAAGGTGCTCCCTGTAAACTCAACGTTCCATTCAGATGTCCTGTGTGTCATGCAGCGTAGGTCATTCGGTGCTCACAATGACAAGACGACAATACCGAGGAAGATAGGCAAGATAAACTCAGGATCTACCTCCCTGCTTTTGTATTTCCCTGTGTCTATGACTTGAACTCCTTCCAGATGGAGGTTTCAAGACACTTTTCTTTACATTGTAATTTTAGATCATCTTTCTGGCTACTCTTTGGGGACTAGTATCATCAGCGGACCTTTTCTAACCTTTTTGTTGCCTGTGACCAAAACTATAAAAAATAATAAATAAATAAATAAATAAATGAAGTACAAAAGAATCCTCACACACATGCAGCGAGGAACATTAACACAACAACGACAGCGAAGGCAAAAAAAAGAGACCATACTGATAGGTAGAATCAAGATTGGTAGAATTTTCACACCTATGTAATATTCTATCAGCATCCTTTCTCCACTTACTAGTCGAGGGTGTAAGGAGGAAACCACCGCGCCATCAGACAATGATTGCATGATGTGGTTAACCGTCGCCATTGTTCTGATCCGTCAATAGTGATGTGGATGTCCCTGTGGCCCCTCAATGCTGTTGTTGCGATAAGCAGCAACGGAGAAGGGAGGGCGGGAGAAAGTTAAGGAAGGTAAGAGGGTGGAAGGGAGGAGATAAAGGAATGGGATATTGAAAGTGAAAGGGAAATAGGAGGGGAAGAAAAGAAGAGGGGGAAAACATTTAAATTAGCAAAGAAAACGGGTGGTGGACAGACGAACAAAGAAAGGGAAAAAAACAAGCAAAGAAACTAGGAACATAGATAGATAGATAGATAGATAGATAGATAGATAGAGAGAGAGAGAGAGAGAGAGAGAGAGAGAGAGAGAGAGAGAGAGAGAGAGAGAGAGAGAGAGAGAGAGAGAATATATCTTATCAAACGCAGATAAAGGAGGGGAGGCCAAAATGGACGAAGACAGAAAAGAAGAAAGCAAAGAATAAACTAGGAAAAGAGAGAGAGAGAGAGAGAGAGAGAGAGAGAGAGAGAGAGAGAGAGAGAGAGAGAGAGAGAGAGAGAGATACCACATTAAGCGCAGACAGAAGTGGGAAACCTGTTTAATATGTAACAATAATCGGTTGGTGCGGTGACGACAGGCTTGCTTGAGCTCGGTGAAGGTTAAGGGGCGAGGCGGCGACGGGATCAGGCAGGCATTGTTCTCCTGTGTGTGCTACGCGATGTTAGAGCAGGAAGAGGGACGAGGTAATGGTAGTATGGGTGACCGAGCTTCATTTTATCTTATTTGTTACGCCAGTGTGCCAAACAGCAATCGGAAAACGAAGCAACATCCTTATTGGTAGCAGCCAGTAATATATAACACCTGACACACATATATATGCACACACACACACAACATGAATAGAAAGACAGGAAGGAATTGATTCTCAGATGCAGTGGTAGGTAACTGGGACAGACTTAATAGTGAGTCATTAGGAAGATTTGAGAGAAGATAAGGGAAATTTATGGATTTACACTTAGTAATCTAGTTGTTAAAGTTTTTTTTTGTAGTATGATTAGGAAAATTTATGGATGCACTCAGTAATCTGACTGTTGAACGATGATAAGGAAAATTTATGAATAAGCACTTAGCAATTCATCAATTTTGATCAATTTTGAACGAAGATAGGAAAGTTTTTATAGATAAGGATAATAGGTGGATGTATGTATGTATGCATGTATGTATGTTTTGTACAGGAACTATTACATATAGACCTGTTTTTTTTTTTTTTCAGCTTTCCTTGTACGTTCCTTTATATATCAGGACACCTCTTGGTCTGTAACAGGACAGGGGAACTACTGAACTGTCCTGTGAAACTAGTAAATTTTACGTGTCGGAAAGAATATGATAGAAGAGAACAAGAACGGGAACAAGAAGGAGGAGATGAAAGATGATGACTAAATAGAATACAAAACAATGTGCTACTTCAGTACTTGCCCTAAAATGTAGAAAGGTAACGATCGTTGAGTGAGTAACAAGCTCATTGGAAGTTTAGTAGTTAATTTACATGCGCATATCATGAATTCCCCACTCCAGTAGATAAACTTACAAATAAACAACAACAACAACAACAACAATAAGTAAGCAATCCACATATTCCTAAGCACACATTTAGTAGCTCCCTATTAACTCGTTACTAGGTTTACCAGGGATCATGAGGAGAGAGCGTAATTGTTGTTTACCAGCGTGATAAGTGATACTGATCGCTGGAGGAGGGGAGGGAGAGAGGGAGAAGGGGAAGGACCGCTGGAGGAGGGGAGGGAGAGAGGGAGAAGGGGAAGGACAAGGGGGTTATGGATAGCTAGTACACATGATTACTGAGAAGGATTTAGGAATGTGTTAGAATGTGGTGCTGGAAAAACATTGTGTAGCTGAGGGTGGGTGGATAGATTTTCTCTCTCTCTCTCTCTCTCTCTCTCTCTCTCTCTCTCTCTCTCTCTCTCTCTCTCTCTCTCTCTCTCTCTCTCTAATGTAAACAAGGCTAGTGGTTTACGATAATGTTACACACACACACACACACACACACTGTATACTAACCTACCAACCTGTCAAGCACCATTTGATTAGTCTTTCACATTATTTACGTATATGTACAAACAGCCGGTCACGTTGCGATGCGGTTGTGACAGCGATAACTGATAAAAAAAAAAAAATAATAATAAGTAGACGACCACTTGCACTACTAACGAACGGGTGAGTGTTGGCGAAAGGTTGTTAAGAGGAGGAACGTTGCTGTCTCTGTTGGTTGCGCCTTGCAGTTTAATGTCGTCGTGTAGTTTATTTTACATACAGAACATTCATTCCTTCACTGTTACGTGCAATAATAGTCACTAGTGTTTTCCTTATTCCTCCTCTTTGACCAAGTATAGGTTGCGAATTAGCGGGTGTCATGTTCCTGTTTGTAAATGACCATGGAAAAAAATCTGAGTGTTTTCTTGCCATAGTCTGCGGTCACTGATGCAATACATTATTCCAATCTAATCAAATAGGGATAGGAAAAAAAAAATAGAAATAGGGGAAGGAAAGGAAGGGGAAGACAAGGAGAGCTTTCAAGGAGGAAGAAGATTGAAGGATTTGTCTTTCAGTCGTTCAGAAGGGAAAGAGGAATCTTGAAGTGACCGAAGAAGTGAGAGAGAAATGTGTGAACGTTAGGATCAGAGAACAAGGAGGGGGAATGTTCATGATGTTAACAGAAAGACAGGAAAGATGGCAGGATGGGGAGAAAGTCTAATGGTGGGAAGAAGTGAGGCAAACAGGGGAGTGGTAGTCAGCAGGCGTGGCAGGGAAGGATGGCATGGGGGTTCTGGTGGGAGATAGAGAAGGGAAAGAGGAGGGGGTAAGTGGGAGGGAGAGAAGGAGGAGGAGGAGGAAGGAAGCCGGTGAGGGCAGTACAACACAAGAGACCTTTGGGAGTGGACTGACAGACCCTCACGTCTAGACAGGACCAGGTTTGTGTGTGTGTGTGTGTGTTTAAGGTAAGGGCTGTTGTTGAAATAATACGTAAAAAGATAACGTGGATGAAGGTTGTGCTTTCAAGGCAAACTGTAAACCTGAAATGCACAGTTTTGTTGTAATGGTGAAAGCCCAGCAATTGTTATAATTATTAAATATATCGGGCTCTTGCCACGAAAAACACGAAAGTATAAAAAACAAATGAGCATTATGAGTATTTGGGCTTGTATCGCTGTCAAGAGTCAAAGCCACAGGGAAGGACGCAATATAGGAGTGCATAACACATTAATGTTCCTGCCATAGTTTTGGGAGCAATGCGAAGATGTTATACTGTGCATTGTGCAACGAGCGGGGTGGCATGACGAACCCGGTGCAAGGACGCTACGAGGCCGCGGTGGTGAGAACAGGAGGGGAAACTCAGATGGCCCTGAACACGTGCTATCGTTGTGTGATAGTACACTTCATTAGATTGGGTGGCCTCTTTACTGACGGGCTGCCAACGTGAGTAATTTAGAACCCCTAATAACATTAATTGCTGTTCTTGTTAGTAGAAACGACTACCGTAACTTAGTTTTCACTGTGAGCTACAGGTTTGTGAACGTGAAGAATTACAAAAAAGTAATTTAGTCTTATGTTAATTGTTCGTTTGTCTTAGTAGAAACGACCACCAGTTTTTACCCTTAACTTGCTATAATATCCATGGGATGTACAAGTTTGTGAACATGCGTTGGAAATAAAGGTTTTATTATAGTTTAAGCCATTACACACTACGTGGTAATAACCTACCTCATTTTGTTCTTCTCACTATTCACATCATTTCTAATGATTACACTACTTGTCGGAAATTAATAATAACGCCACAATAGGCCTGGGAATGCACAGCGCTCTCAAAAGTATGAAGTGTCTCGCGGTCTAGATAACACTGCTAGGAGCATTTCTAACCCCATATTACCTTGTCGCAAACGAATAATAAGGTCGGGATGGAATTTCAAAGATTTACCTCCGTTTTCAGCTGGGATCCTGTTTCCAGTCATTGAAAGTATGGTGAGTGTGTTCGTGTGTTTGTTATCAATGCTGCGCAGACGCTCTAGGTTAGGATAGGTTAGGTTAGGATGGGTAAGGTTAGGTTAGGATAGGTTAGGTAAGGTTTGGTAAGGTTAGGTTAGGATAGGTTAGGTAAGGTAACCCCCGGTTCCCCACAGGCCCCCAAGCTTGCTTGAGGGGCTTAAATGCCGTGGCTTAAATGCTTCATGAGCAGAAGCGTGGCGATTTGGAACACTTGTGAAACGATAACCCGTGATTACCACACCTTGCATTACCTCGAGCATGAATTTTTTGTACGTATGTGAAAGGCGTGAAATATGAAATGGCGTCGTGGGATGAGTGGAATATTGGTCAAAGTGAATGACTTGGGTAACTCCGATGCATCAGTACAATGAGGGAAGACAGACGGAAGGATGGAATTCTGTAGAACTGCGAAGAATGGAGTCACGGGATGAGGGACAAATATGTGGAGGGGACTTGTGCATGGCGCCATCCCCCTTTAGGAGAGCGGCGAAAGATGTGGCTGTGCAGGAAGTGGAGGAACCTGTACTAAAAGTAACTATTGCGATGTTATGGTTGAATTTAGTACATCAGATGAATTGTTTGGCATTTGGTATTTTGATAACCTTTTTCGTTTCCACAGGTGTCAGCGGCGCGGTGGCAGCTTTTTCGCTTCCACAAGTGTCAGCGGCGCGGTCGCGTCTGGGAATGCTGGTCTGTCCGTCCGTCGCCCCGGTCATCATTGTCTGGGCAGAGTAGTCAACTGAGTCACCTGCCTGAGTAGTTAACCATCACTATCTGTGGTTTGCTTCATTACTAGTACTGACTGACATCTTGATTTATTTGATGTGGTTTGCTTCATTACTAGTACTGACATCTTGATTTATTCTATATTAATTTAGGTTGGGTGCAAAACTTGATTTATTAATATATTAATTTTGGATATGAATTTGTTGTGTAAAAAGATTAATATATTAATTTTGGATATGAATTTGTTGTGTAAAAAGTTTTTTAACTCGCATAATCAATTCAGTCCCTAGGCAGTCTAGCGAACCTCTCCCCCCCAAAGCAAACTTGTAGCGACTTTAATGGATTAAAAACATTTTTAATTAAAAATTTAAAAAAACATTAGGTAGGGACAGTAGTTTCCTCAGAAGTACTTAGTTGTGTTGCCTTTGTCAACTAGGACGTTCAGAGAAGTATAGTTGCCTTTGTCAACTAGGACGTTCACTGTCACAAACTTGTGCCCCCACCAAGGAATGCAGTAGGGCTTAACTGATGATCCCTGACCCCAATACCGATCAATAAATAACTCAGCTGTCTTCCCTTAGCTGGGGTTGAAGGGGAAGAAAGACCTTTGTAATTAGGGAAGTAAAACTTGTGGTATTTAGGAAACTAAAATCCTATCTTTTGTAATTAGGGAAGTAAAAACTTGTGGTATTTAGGAAACTAAAATCCTATCTATTTTATAGATACGATTGTAACAGCGTTAAGGACACGATAGCAGACACAACCCCTTCGTGCTGTCTTTCTTCGCCCGACCTCTCAATCACGCAGCCACCTCCTGAATCTGCATCTCCTGCATCTCATCCCGTTTAGCAGGTGCCACTCGCCCCCGTAGCTGGTTAATGGGGTGATTCGTGTGGAGTGCGTTTCCCTAAAGACGTGTATGGCTCTGGTCCAGGTGACAGCGGCTGAAGACGTTGGCGTACTGGGTCTTCGCTTCACTCTGGGTTGCTGCTCTGCCCAGCACGTCCTCGACGTTGTCCCCTTGATCCCGGGGCGTGGCGGTGGGCATTCTTGCCTGGCGGGAGACATGTGGTTCCACTAGTTCCGAGCGCCATCTCTTGGGGATCAAAGGCAGGGAGCGTGACCTACGTGGCTGGCTACACTGCCTCCTTGTGGTCTAACTTGCCCAGATCCCCCAGGGCTATCCTTTCACTGGTGTCTTGCCAATTCGTCCGCCTGGCTCCGACATGGCGCGAGGCAGGGCACACAGGCTATATAGTCCATGAAGGCCTTCATCTCAGAGGACCGGGTCTGCGCCTCGTGCACAGCCACAGACAAACAAACACACGCACGCATATATAATATACATGTATATTCCGAAAGGCACACGTTCGTAACAGTAACAACAATATTATTTAATAAAATTCCAAGGCTGCAGGTTTCCCCGCCATTTTTTTTAACCTTATGTGGACTGGTTGTGATGCTGGTTAATGGGACATGGGACAAGAGTTGTAAGACTTTTTTTTCTACTGTAAAAATTGAATAAATTCATCCTGTCTTGTTATATTATTCGTAAAATCCTGTGTTCAATAATGAAAATGAAAAAAAAACTTTCAGATTCCAGAACTGAAGTGGGTGGGTTAAAAAAAGCTAGAACTGAAGTGGGTGGGTTAAAAAAGCTAGACTACAAAAGCTACGACTTTGAATTTTAAATTCATTCACGAATTTTACTACTATATATGCTACACACATTTTACACATTGTGTAATATGTTCACACACATTACAAACTGCCTCCCAACTCTAAAACCACAACAATAATTGTTCCATACAGGTTTTCCACGCTCTATTAACCCCAGATTGTTATAATTGGATTCTCTCAATCACATGCAAGGTGTAACACGACTTTCTGTGGATAGTACTACAATAATAAGGTGGAAAGTACCTCAGGCAATATTCGCAGGAATTCGTGTTACTTAGTTGTGGACAACTGAGTGAAAGGTGAAAATAGAGGTTTGTGGAACAATTAATTACTGTGCTTTGAGGCAGGGCGGAAGTTCATTATGTACATAATGTAGTACATGGTGATTCATTACAACCAAGTGCCCTCTGCTATCACCACCTACCATTACCATACATACATGAAACGAAGTCCCACAGCATTCCTTAAATCTTTCATTCAAAGCTCCTTCAATAAACATTTAACCACCTTATACCTTGACTTCCATTACAGCCTTTCATCTCTCATGCTTCCCACTTGTTTATCTTTGTCATATTCTGCTCTAACATTTCTTTCTCCTTCAACATGTGAGATCTTTCTCTCAGTGATCACTACTTCCATCATATTTATTTCTCTTCTTCATTCATAGTCTTCATCTCACCCTGCCCACAGAGCCCTATATTCCATTCCCTTCCATATACTGCCTTAATTTCCTTCTTTGCACTAACATACGCCCCAATCAGACAACCTTCAACACTTTCCTACATATCTCTTAGCCCATTCCCATACAGCTCTTGTCACAACTAGCCCCTCTCAACTGTCCAAGATGCCACCTATGCATGAATCAACATGCACCCGACCCTCCAACTCCTTTTAGAAGCGCTAGCCAGACCTGAATCAATACATACCTAGCAGTAAAGATAATACATGAACATACCTCTGGAAAAGCACAATGGGTTGACTAGTCTTAATTCTCGCGAACTGTGGTGAGGTAAGGAAGGATAGAATCTTCAGTCTTGTGGGCTGTATTAAGGCAGGAAGAACGGAGAGCAGGCCACACAACCAGCACCTGAAAGAACATACCAGAATAAGTAACCGCTTCCCGCCATAATCTACTCGTATATCCACAAAGTCGCAAAGAATGTATAACTGGGAAAGTATGTATAGTATTACAGTTTATTGGTAGTAAAAAAAAAATGCAAACCACAGTTGAGTGAAGGCGGAGGGCGTGTGAAACATCAAGGAGCCGCGCAGCTGATATATGTCAGACGTCCACCACACCACACACTTACCTGTAAAGACGAAAATGGTTAGTTTTGCGATGACATTAAATATTAGCTTATAAATGTTGTTATTTTGGTACACAATCAGCCGTAAACAGTTCATATCACTGCACTCTACTCTCCTCAAAACGTAATAGTTCATGAGGTACAGATTACATCATTCCTTCACTTCCCTGGACTGACGCAGCTGAGATGAGATTTCCTAAACCCATCAAAGTTGACTAAATCCCTTGATACGCCGTATGAGATTTCACGCCTTTCCTCAAAGTACGTGCAACACCTCGCTGTGCTGCTGGTGAGTGTGATGATTACTTCATGAATCTCTGCAGCACCACCACAACTGTCACAAAATACAAGTCAATGCTCAGGAAGCACTCCCTTACATACCACATCTATTGATCAATTATAATTTAGACTCGCTCTCTTACTCTCTCTAAAAGTTTTTGATTCCCGCGAAACGTCCACATGAACAGTATCAGATTAATACACAAGTCAATAACTAATTAGAGAGAGACTACGTCCAGGCTCACGTTGGCAGATCCCTGGTATTGCATCCACACAGCCAAACGGAAAATAACCACGCATGATGAAAGCCACAGGACCAGCACGTGTTCGAACCACTCTCCCTGTTCGGGCAGCTGCGACCTTGTGGTGCCCTTGCGCTGGGTTTACGTTCACGCCGCTGCAGTTGTTAAGTTTACAACCGCCCTTCTAAAATGTTAAGATCCTCGTAATGCCCAAAGACAAAACTAATATAATAAGTTGAAATCCTCTCATTGCTCACAAGACAAAACAAATATAATAAAAAGCTGAGATCCTCGTATTGCCCACAAGACTACAGCGAAACCACAGCAAGAATATCAGCCTTTCCCCACGTGTACTGCCTTAATTCATAATGAGCGTAACCAACAGAGGGGGATACTATGTGGTTCGTCTGGAAATTACTTAATCACCGTTCCTTCGTGAATCATGCAATACAACCTAAATACAATCTAAACGTATTCTCTGTCGCTGTCTTGGGTGAAAATTTCATGTGACTGAGTAGTGATCAGCTGATTTACTCCTGGTCACGCTCATTCCCCTCCCTTGCCAAGCAGACATGGTGCTGCATAGAACATGATTTTATTTGTCGTTAATTAGTCACGCTATCCTTGTGTAATATTTAGGAAAATCACCTGTCCATTAATACCATTTGTCTAGTCATGGGATACTATAAATCCCCAAAACTTGTAGAAATCATGATTGAATAATTCACAATTTCACCAATGGACATTCACGTCTACACGTCCTGCCACGGACACCCGCATTGCTCACAAAACAAAAACTAATAAATAAACAGCAGAGATTCTCATATTACCCAAAAGATAACGAAACCACAGCAAGCCTGTCTGTCCTTCCCCACGTGCACTGCCTTAATTCATAATGGGAGTCCCCAACGGAGGGAAGATAATGTGGTTCATATAAAAATTTACTTAATACACAATCACCACCTGGTTCATACCCTAAAATCATATTTGCAAAGGTTCCATGATTAGTAAGTTCACATTAGTGTTTTCCCCATTGACGACGCAAATGCTTGTCAGCTTTAACTTTACTCAGGATAAAAACTATTGAATACAGCAGTAACTCCCACCACACCCTATGATAAGGAGCCAAGGCACGACGCGGTAACACAGCGTACCACTGATAGCGCCCTCTGTTACTGTTGTGTCATTACAAGGTTGTTGGAAGTGACGGGGGAATTTCAGGATTACAACTTTATCTTGAATACACGTTCTTTTTCATCCATGTAATCTATCTACGTATTAATTTCACAAGAGTGCTTATCTGCTACACACACACACACACACACACACACACACATTTACTGTATTTGTGTCGAGGAGAAAGGGGCAGTCACTCTCCAGTCTCCAGCCTCCACTGCGTCCAGCGTAGTACTGCCCTTGCTGGCCGCTGTTTCCTTCCACCCATCCCCCTCGCTCCTTCCATCACACTTCCCCCCTTCTCTTTCCCTTCCCCACCCTGCCTCTTCCTTCCACCTCCTCTATGCCCACCAGACATCCCATGCCTTCCTTCCCTCCTCCCTTTGCTAAACACCTTTTGGCTAGTTTGTCTTTGTTCCGTTCTCTCTTCCTCCCACCAGCCATGCTAGTTTTGTATCCACATTTTGCCATCTTTATTCTCTCCTTGTCGATATCACTTCCTCGTACTTTTATTCTGACTTTCACACGTTTCTTTCCCTCACTGTTCCTCGGTCACCTCCTCTCCTAACCGTTTCCCTTTCCTTCTGAACGAGTGAAAGATTACCCCTACCCCCCTCCCTCTGCAGCCCCACACCATAGGTATAGTCTCCCCCATTCTCCTCCACCCTTCCTCTCCTTACCAGTATGTGTTCGTTGAGGAAAAGATAAATCAGTGAAGCACCGGTGACTATAATAACACCAAACAATGAATGAATTAATGCATAAATGTTATGAAATGGAAATATACGAAAGGCTGATCGATGCTAAACTGAAGAGTGACCCCAACAGAGTATAGGAAAGCGGCCCACCTAAACACCCTTTCGCCAATTAATACAGCAGTGCAGCTGACCATTATCTTATCGCTACCACTACCGCATCGCCACCTATCTCCATGGTACAAATATACGTAGTAATGTGTTATCGCCAACAGTGGTGCTGCCGGTTATGGAAATAACGATGGAAGAAATAGGTATAAAACAAAAGAAATATGTATGGTAAATAACATGTTCTGTGTTATGAGAATTAGTGAACTAGTATATTAAGTTCTGGTGCTATGAAAGTTAAGTGAAACTGAGCATGAGAGTGGTGAAGATGTAAGGTGTAGCTACACTGTAGTAGTGAGGCTCGTGTTTACGGGAAAAGCGTTGGCGCAGCAGTAAAGCGAGATAAGGAGGGACGGTGACATATGGGAGGGGTGAACTATCGTTGACCTAAGGTTAAGATGGGCAGGGGTGAGGCGCTGAGGGCCAGCAGGGACGAAGCCTGGAGGGACAGATCTCTTTGTACTGCCACAGAGTTCGGGTGTGACTACTTCAGAAAAGATCGGACCACTACAATATAGATGTAGGTGTTGCTTGGTGACAGGCCTGCTTGAGATCCCAAACACGTGAGTTCCGCATCTGTATCACGAGGGGTCGCTTGCCCTAATTGTCATAATCCATGATTAGTGATGCATTATGTTGCTACAGTACTTAATGGTTAGTAGTGCTACGCACGTCTTATGTTTATGATGTATGTCTTGAGGTTTGACCGTCACCGTCACCGCGTGAATCTAAAATCCCTTAGCTGCCTTCGGGCATCTACAATGTGTAAGCAAAGACCAAGTAGTGGTGGACGAAACATTTATTTTTCCCTCTTGGTATAATTTTACCTGAATACGTTTCATTTATTCCTATGAAGGATGATCCTACCAACCATGCAGACCCATTGCTTTGATCTCTTGTCCTTCTGAAGATATGAAAGTGGCTACAATGTGGAATTACTTACCACAATATGTTAATCACCTATCATGCCAACACTCAAGTCCATTCTCCATTAATATCTTAAAAGCCCACTACTGCACAAGGAATAAATTATCTGTTAAACAGTTATGAAACTATGGTATACTTTAAAAAAAGAAATGTGATACGAGGTAGGAGTCTTAAAAATCACTTATATGGGTAAGTAAAGTAGCATGAGGAATAAAGAATTGTACTAGATTATTAATATCAAGAGGACTCTGTGTAGACGCCGTCACGTCTATAAGGGATTAGGATGACAAACGATCCAGTCGTTTACTCCCTTTAATGCGGTTAACATGTAGTGACAATTAATTTGTATTGAAATACAATAAAACATTCGCATGCACTTAAGGCACATGAACATCATAAAGAGAAAGCATTCCATCATAATAAAGAGCGACATAATAACCACAATACACAATGGTTTACGCCTTAACAAGCAGTCATAATAATAGAGACGCAAATGCAATACATGTATGATAATGTTCAGTGTATTTTGACATGTAGCAGTTATTGCTAATTAACCATAATGCAACGCTTACGACTATGAGGGTCGGCGTTTGAGGGTCTAGGGTTTATGGAGAAAACAGAGCGAGTCGCAACACCTCTCTCTCTCTGAAGACTGGGCACCATCTGTCCCCTTCTGAGGCTGCTGGGCCAGATATGCGACCTCGGTTGACCCATACTTCTACAGAGTTCCCTCTGTGTCTTATCTACCCTACGCGCCATGTCATCAACTTTACCACGTAAACACAACCCTCACTACCTCTCAACAGCTAAGCTCTCCACAGCTAGTTCCTCTCACACAACTTCACTACTGCAATTAACTACTATAGTGAATGCAGTTTCCTTAATTTCTACTCTTTCCTTAGTGTTACACATGCTTCGTTAGTCTCTCGCCACCACCCTCACAGGACCTTGCGAGGCGACACAGCTGGTGACTACACTCTGTATATCCAAGTGTAGAGTCCTTGCTAACATTGCCATCCGTGGCTCTGCCACAAAATGTGGCACAACAGACTAGAGTGGATCTTGGGGAATTTTTCATATGAGAGGGGCAAGTAGAGATTAGATGGGGTGACATAATGCTTACAACTTTGGTTACTAAAGGGAGGTAGGTTTTACATTCAGTCGTATTAAACTTTACTATAATTTATAAATCTATTATTTCTGCAGCCAAATCTTAAACAGTGAAGCAAGTGGGCATGATAACTCAAGGAAAATTAACTGTCAAATGGTAATGGTAAACTTATGCGAGAGAGAATAACGTTGGCTGTTGGAGGCGCCACCGTCGCCAGGAGAGCAAAAATTTAACATTTAGTGGACCGTCCTCCTAGCATACAGTCCTTGTCCGTCCCCTACCCCCCCTTCAAAAAAAAAAAAGTAAACTAAAAGGGAGATATTTCCCATTACTTTGTGCCCCAGTCCAGCGTACAAAAGACCCAGAAGTTTTTTTTTTTTCATTTTATATTTGCTTTTCTTCTGACATGATACTTGATTGGGAATTATTATCAAAGAACACTGTTATGTGAGTCTAATACATTTGATTTTATGATAGTCACATCTTCTTTCTCATCTGCAAACATAAAGGAGATTATGGTTAGTGAGTGTCAGTAAGAGTTAAAGACAACTAAACATTTTATATTTTGATGCAGTGAGCTTTATTACAAGTATCTGCAACGCATATTAATCAACCATAAACCTTTCGTTGGCATCCTATTGCATCACGAAACATTGGGTAAAGTTTATGGCGTGCAGTTGGCAAGGGCAGAGATGATGGAAGCATAGATCTGGATGCCCCGCAGGAACACCTTCTCATTGAGGCGTTCATTGTGGTCGTGCAGAAGGCGTTCAGTGTTGTTCATTGGAGAGAACCCAAGGCACGGAATGCCATGCTGCATGGAATAACATCACTGTACCTCACTGATAGTTGGTGAAGAAAATAGTATTCCAAACGCAAATTAATAAATGAAGTATTTGATGGCTCATAAGACGCACCTTTTCTCCAAAAAATAAAAAAAAAAGTCTCAGGAAATGAGCCTGCGTCCTATGAGGCCAAGGTTCAGCACTGAGGCAGTGGTTGGTGGTAGGTCTTTGGCAACAGAGGCTCTAAAAGCAAACCCCAGATATCTTCGCACATGTAAAAACAAAGTGATGATTGGTACTACACCACAAAACAACTCTTTCTTTCAAGGCAACAATATATAATAGTTCATACTTACCGGTAATTCACACAGAATGACACCAGTCAGGAAGAATTTGCCTAAGTGACCATGCACCACACACTGCATGTACCAAAGCAAAGACGCGGTCGGTTACACGCCGAAACCGGTGACACGGGCAAGCTTCACTGCATTCTTTACAGTGTGATGCCGTTACTCCTTGAGGTAAGACACACTTTCATACAATTAAAATTGCATCTATCTTTTAACGTCCTTATGAACAAACTTTATTACCTCTGTAGTCTTTCATAGTCACTGCCGACGCCATATGCCAGGTACATGTTTACATCTCACAACAGGATTGGTACGTAGGCTGCTAGCAAATATTTAAGTTTTTAAATGCAAAATATTGGGATCTAATAATGATCTAAATGCATGTAAGAGTCTTCAAATGTCAGGTAAAATCCTTCATGTCATATTCAGAGCTTAAATCCACTCATTTATCTTTTTTTTATTTTTCATTTCAACGTCTGCCAAAACTGGGTGCGTCTTATGAGTCCATGCGTCTTATGAGCCATCAAATACGGTAATTCAGTAGATATTTACCTTATTAACTGCACTTTTACGCGAAGTTTAGAAAGTAAAAAAAAAGTAAATAAATAAAATAGAAAAAGTTTATACAGACCTTCTATATCAATATTTTCTTCTAATTTTCATGACGTAAAATTCAGTAGTTTATAAAGACATTTTTAATCGCAAAAATTTGTGTATTTTATTCTAGGTCTGGACCTTAAAAAATAAATAAATAAAAGGTGATCAATCTTGAAATTTTTATGTGATAATACACATATGTTCCTTGCCTTAAAAATATAGAGCATAAGAACATAAGAAATAAGGAAAGCTGCAAGAAGCCATCAAGCCTACACGTGGCAGTCCCTGTATGAAATGTACCTACCTATTTCCACCTATCATCCCCATCCATAAATTTGTCAAATCTTCTCTTGAAGCTCCCTAATGACTCAGCACTAACAACTTGATTACTGAGTCCGTTCATTCATCTGCCACTCTATTTGAGAAGAATTCCTTCCTATCTCTTTTTAAATCTAAACTTTTCAAGCTTGAATCCGTTATTTCTTAAAAGAGACACACAGTGCATATATTAAAATCATAATAACAGTGAGTAGACAATAATATTTATCTTTACTTTTAAACAATGTAAAAAAAAAACTCATTGTTGATTGATATAAACTTTCTATATCAATATTTTTCTTCTACTTTTCATAATTTGAGATACTGTACAATTAAGAGAAAAAAAAATTACCATTTTTTTTTTATTATTATTATTTCCAGGTCCAAGCCTTAACAAAAACTAAAAAAAAACTTTCAATCTGATTTTTTTTTTTTTTTCTGATAATAGAGGAATATTTCTTACTTAAAAGAGAAATATCGTGTGTATGTCAAATATTCTTTTGGGTTCAAAGGAGCAATGTGTAGATAATAATATTTAACTTTACCCATATTTAATTTTTAAACAAAGTTTAAGAAATAAGAAAATACACTTTATGGATTAATACGAGTATAAGCTTTATATATCAATATATTCCTTCTACTTTTCATCTGTTAAAATTCTGTAAATGGGAAAAATGTTGCAATTTTTTCCAGATCCAAACCTTGAAAATAGTGAATTTTTTTTTTTTTTATCTAACAAAAAAGATATGTTCCTTACTTGATAATAATGTCAAATACTGTTTTGAGTTCCTGGCAATTAACGCATTATCTCCTCACCTTTCTGATTAAACTGCTATCTGTGCCAGCAGGGAAAATTTGTTTTTGGACGGTGATTTTCCTGAAAATATCACAAAACATACGTTCAAAATTCTTTGTCTCAATATTAACCTAGTGAAAATGTCTACTAACTGAATTGTACAGTGGCTGCAAGCACTGGACCCAAAAGAAATACAGTATATGAAACTCTGAGAAAAATAAAGTACATCAGCTTTCAAATTAACAGACAAACATTCTCACCTGTAAACATATTTGTAACAAAGATGTATGAATCATAAAAAAAAATACACGTCAGATGAAAATAAACACAATGGTATATTCCACTTACTCTATTTTACAGGCTTGAGAGAAGGCATCCCACCACGGACTCTGGCCGTCCACCACACTGGACAACTCTCTGTTGACGGACTGGATTGCAAGGGAAACATTTACCAAAATAACAGTCACACATTAACTAAACACAAACATCAACATGTCAGGTTTACATGTTCACAATATTCAAAATGAATTACTTTCACCTTGAGACAGATTTCATAAACAACATCTTCTCCTGCTTCCCTGCACCAGCCTTGCACCATGTTTTCAAAGTCAGCCGGATCAAGCGCCGGTGGAATGCGGATGTCAAAACCCACACTCAGCTGTGCAGGCACCACATTAAACTGCACGCCTCCCTGCAGGACACAAGTGATGCCGTCAGGAGTCTACATTTAGCTTTCAACTAATTAACCTTAAACTGCGTAACTAATTAAAATGATATGAAGGATGAATTTTATGTTTACTTAAAACAAGATGGTCTAAAGCCAATGGCTGTCTTTTTTACCTCTGCTGAACCATCTGACATGACAAGTGTCAAGCAATTGATACGTTTTTATCAGTAACGTCTTCTTTCAACCACTTTATAGGAAAGAAAAGAAAACTTGAGCATGGCAAGTCTGTTCCAGAGGTGACCAAAGCAAGGAATAGTGAAAATTAAAACAGGCACATCACATGAGGAGGGACAGTATCAAGTATGTAGTTGTCATAACTACAAGAGGAGTGTCAATGAAAATAAGAGTAGAATAACTAACCTCCAGCATGGTGAGGTTGACAGTTGTCACGTCTCCAAGTTGGAGGTCTGGATTTTCTCTTAGCCTGCGTTCTTCTTGATCTCGGAAGGAGAAGAAGGAATTGATCACTTTATGCAGTTTCTCTCCCGCAGTGTTGGACAGAAACTGGGACCCGTGGCCAGGCTGGCCAGAGCACCTCACATTCAAGTCTGTAATATTTAATACTATATGAGAATGAACATGAAGGAAAAGTATGACCTTGTCTAAGTTGATTAAAAATCCTTTTGTCAACCTCACTCTTACTGTTAAAGGAGGGAGGAAATAGGGAACTGAATTTGACAAGTAGTGAGAACCAGTTAACTGGATACTACTCTTTATCATGTTAATGATGATACAAGCTTAAAAATCGTTCACCATTTCACAGAACTATATACATGCACTGTAGAATACATACGGTAAATATGTCTTTCACCATAAAACACCAGGAAATCCTCTGAAGTGCTGGCATACCCCTCATCAAGTGCAAAGCCAACATTCATTTCCCGGAAGTAGTCTGTCTCCACAAATGACATCATTCCATCTGCACCACCAATCTCCTCATCTGGAAATTATACTCAACTGTGATGCCAATCCACAATAACATGATGGCTTTTTTAACCCCAGAAATCAGGTTGGTCATCTGCCCTACATGACTAATTCTAACTAATTTTCGGGCATATATACATGAAGATTTCCAAATGAAAAGCAAAAGAGAACGAAATTGTACAAACTTCAATTGATCTAAAGAAAATTTTGGTAATATAATAAGTATACATGACATCTCTAGCATGAGAATGAACATCTGGAGCAAATCATATCATAACAATATATATTTCCTCCTAAAAACCATGATTTCATGAGCATATTTACCTGGCACAAAGGAAACATGGATGGTTCTTAGAAACGTGTTTCCCTCACACCTGAGCTGCTTGAGAGCCTCCAGGTATTGTATGCCCACACTCTTCATGTCCTGAGTCCCCCGTCCATAGATCTCTCCGTCCTCATCTTTGTGCCCGCTGAAGGGGTCGTACTTCCAGTGTTTCTGTACACAAAACACTAAACATTCACCAGTGAGCACGCAAGATTTTTCTTCCATCCATTGGTCTTTCAGAGTGAACACACACACACACACACACACACACACACACACACACACACAGTAAGTACAATATATATATATATGCAATCACGCGCACGCGCACACATGCGCAATGTGAAAGAGGCAGGAATGCATATCAACTGAGGAAAATAAAATAAAAAATTGACAGAGTAATGACAAAATAAGTGTGACGCAGATCCTTCATATCAAAATTCAGTGAATCACATGCTTATACACACGCGCGCGCGCACACACACACACACACACACACACACACACACACACACACACACACACACACTCACACACACTCACACACACACACACACACTGCAAGCATGACACAGCACCCACACCACAAGACTTGAAATAAAAACACAGGTCTAAGTTTATAAATTTACTCTGTCTTGATATACAGTACGAAGTTTCGCCCAAAAAGCACTCACCGGGAAGACTGGTACAACATCCGTGTGAGAGTTGAGGAGGATTGAGGGCAGGGTGGGATCCCGGCCCTCCACAGTCATTATAATGATGGGTTTCCCAGGGACACACTCCATTACGTGTACTTTGGCGCCCAGCTCCTCGCCCTGACGCTTTAGAAATTTGCTGCATGTCTCTGTTCACAAAAAAAGTAATGTAACTCATTTAAGTAAATTTAGCTCTGCGTTGTACTGTGTGACACGTTAACATGATATTACTGTATAACCGTACATAAAGTTTTCTCGCCTATCTGTTAATACAGTACTCTGAAAGAGAAAGGAGGTTATATCAATCTTCTTAATGAACGCAAACAAATATATTTTTCTAATTCATCCTTTAAAATAAAAATACAAAAATGGATAATATTTCTTTTTATGTACTATATAATGTATTTTTCTTATTCATTTGTGAAATATCATTCGTTATGACTGGCACCTATCTCATGATTTAAAAAGAGATCAATTGGAGATCTTCCTAGTTCAGCAGATCTCAGACAGACACGAGACAAAACAACATTATCCTCACCATAATCTGGGTCGGGTTGCACTGTCTTGATCCTGATGTACTCCCTGAAGGTGGTGACAGCTGTGTGTTCGCACTGAGCCATGGTGATCCTGTGCTGTTAAGAGATGTCAAAACTCTCTCAGTCAATGCATATGATTAATCCAATGAACCACCTCCCAACTACGCATTCCCTCCAGATCACGAGGAGAAAATTTTCCCTGATGTAAAAATTATAAACCACCAGAATAGTCAGCAAGATAATCGAGTGAATGACCTCACTACACACACACACACACTGTGGCATCTTTACTATAAATTCTCACTCAGCGTTGTTTAATGGATCACGCATTGTAATATATCTGATCAATTCTCTTTTCTCGATTCATCACGTTATTAACATATTATGACCACAATTCCCAGCCCCTTCACCAAGCCGCTGCACCTGAACTAGCTTCCCTGAACCACCTCCTACGTAGAGTCACTGCAAGGCTCAAATACGGGTGTACAGGGTCCCTTGTGACTCCTGCACCCTTTCCACAATGGTCATAACGCCAGGTCACACTGATTGAGGTCGCCAGTCTGTTTTACCCAACTACAGATAAGGGAAATACTCTAACAACAGTTAACTCCCACAGCTGTGAAAGGATCAACAACCAAGTCTAGGGAAAAACAATTATAACAAGCACTAACACATATTTGGTCAATGTATAAAACCCCGCTGGACAACTGCCCTCAGTAACAAATCCTCCCACTGTCCAACAGCGTGTTATAGCCTCAAGCCAAATAGTGTCGTTTACTGTCTCCTGGAAGGCAGGCCTTGTCAGGATTTTGAGAAGGATGTAAAGTTCATTACACAGTTCTCTGCATATCAAGCACCCTCCAGGAACCTGACGCAGTAGCATTTAACACAAAACGAGCTCATAAGCAAGAGATAAGACGAGTGCCCATGAACACACAGCACTGCCATTCACCACTCCGTACAAGAGCTCGGCCTGCACACACACACGCAGCCGAGGAGTCAATTCCCTGGGTATGGAGTGTGTTATAGGCAACTACACTCCCTGGCAGACTACTATGGAGATTCCTATACTGTGTAAGTAGGCCTAGGCGTACGGCCGGTAATGACTCACTTATCCCTTTAAGGCAACTGACCTGACTAACTCTTATCCCGCCTCAGTCTCCGTCAGATATTAGTGCTCGTCTCAGTACGTCTGCTCCATCGAAGGATCTCGGAGGTGCAGGCTGAGTTTCGTGATAGGATCTCAGACCTGCAGGCTGAGTTCTGTGAGAGGATCTCAGCACCTGTGGGAGGGTCGTGCCCCATCATCACATTACCTATTAAGGCAACGAAGGAGCAGCTGAGATAGGAAAGGTAGCTGATAGGCTAGACACATACTTGGAAAATGATGGGACCAAGCCCATTATTTTTCTCAGCGCAGGAGGGAATGACCTTGGTAAGGTCAGGAGTGAGGAGCTGTTCAAGAGATTTAGGCAGGTTTTTGATAGGATTAGGGACAAGGGAGGGATCCCTGTGGTATATGGTGTCACTTACCACATGCGTATCAGCCTTGCCGTGGTGCGTGGTAACGCGGCGGCGATCTGCGGGCCCTGGGACGGCAACGGACGGCCTTAGCAGCACCTCACACAGCACTCGTGTGGGGAACACACACACACACACACACACACACACACACACACACACACACACATGCACACTAGTTGTACGTCACAGCAGTCTGTGGAAGAGAGAGAGAGAGAGAGAGAGAGAGAGAGAGAGTCTGTGGGAGTCAGTGGGAGTCATGAACGTGTGAGTTGAATTAGGCTAAGTATGAGTGTAAACCCCATTAGGTCCATAAGCCTTCCAAGGTTTAAGGCCAGCGAGGGCATGGAGGAGGCAGTAGGCACCTGCCGAAACTATAATTACTCCCAGTGAGATCTAAAGCACTGGATCAAGGGGTGCTGTGAACTTATCATTAAACCCAGCTGTGACCTCACTGAACGTTTCCCTTTGTATATCACAACACAAGGGGGCAGTCATAGCCTGGTCTCTAAAAACAACTCTCTTCCTCCACATAAAAACTATAAGCACCTAATAACACACACAGCCTTCACTCAGAATTTCAAAATCCATGGCGACTCCTACACCAGCCTCGGAGTCCCCATCTGGGGAGGGGACCATAAATGTCCCCAGGTCGGACTGCCCTTCTGACGACGACCTTAAGTGTCTTGACATCCCCCTCAACTTTTTCTTCATTAACTTCTGCAACATTCGTGGCCCAAGATCTAATTTTCAATCTGTAGAACACCACCTCTCCTCTTCTAAACCTCACCTTCTTTTCCTCACTGAAACTCAGGTGTCTGAGACAATTAACGGTAGCCCCTTTTCTGTTCCCTCCTACTTTCTCTATCCTCATTTTCGATCCAAAGCTGGATGTTGTGTCTATGTGCACAACGATTTAACCTGCTCTCGTGCCCACGCTCTTGAATCTTCCAAGTTTTCCACCACTGGCTACAACTACAAAGTCACTCTTAAAACTAAATTTATCTGTGCTGTACGAGTATATCTCTCACATAACTCCTCTGACTATAAGAAATTCTTTGACTACTTAACTTCCAAAGTGGAGCACATTCTAACTCTCTTCCCTTTTGCAGAGATCTCCATTCTTGGAGACTTCAATGTTTACCACCAGCTTTGGCTTTCCTCTCCCTTCACTGACCATCCTGGTGAACTAGCCTTCAACTTTGTTATCCTCCATGACCTAGAGCAATTGGTCGTATTCCTGACCGTCTTGGAGATACGCCCAACATTCTTGACCTTTTCCTGATCTCTAATCCTGCTTATGCTGTCACCCTCTCTTCTCCGTTGGGCTCCTCCGACCACAATCTCATATCTGTATCTTGTCCTATCGCTCCAATCCCTCCTCAGGATCCCCCTAAGCGAAGGTGCCTCTGGCGATTTGCCTCTAAGGAGTTATTTTGCTGACTTTCCTTGCGATGACTACTTCTTCCGTGTCAGACACCTGTCTTTGTGTGCCGAGCGCATAACAGAGGTAATGGTGTCTGGCATGGATGTGTACATTCCTCCCTCTTTTTCTCAACCTAAACCTTCCAAACCTTGGTTCAACACAGCTTGTTCTCGTGCTATATATGATAGAGAGGTGGCCCACAAAAGGTATTTAAGCCTTCCATCACCAGAATCTCATGCACTTTATATTTCTGTCCAGAACCATGCCAAGTCTATTCTCCAACTGGCCAAAAATTTCTTCATTAACAGAAAGTGTCAAAACCTTTCAAGATCTAATTCCCCTCGTGACTTCTGACATCTAGCCAAAAATATTTCCAATAACTTTGGTTCTTCTTCTTTCCCTCCTTTATTTCAACCAGATGGCACCACTGCTATCACATCTATTTCTAAAGCTGAACTCTTCGCTCAAACCTATGCTAAAAACTCTACCTTGGACGATTCTAGGCGTGTTCCTCCCTCTCCTCCACTCTCTGACTATTTCATGCTACCTATTAAAATTCTTCGTAATGATGTTTTCCATGCCCTCGCTGGCCTAAACCCTCGGAAGGCTTATGGACCTCATGGGGTCCCTCCTATTGTTCTCCGAAACTGTGCCTCCGTGCTTGTACCTTGCCTAGTCAAACTCCTCAGCTCTGTCTGTCAGCATCTACGAGTACCTTTCCTTCTTGCTGGAAGTTTACCTACATTCAGCCTGTTCCTAAGAAGGGTGACCGTTTTAATCCCTCATACTACCGTCCTATTGTTTTAATTTCCTGCCTATCTAAAGTTTTTTTAATCTATCCTCAATAGGAAGATTCTTAAACATCTATCACTTCACAACCTTCTATCTGATCGCCAATATGGGTTCCGTCAAGGCTGTTCTATTGGTGATCTGGCTTTCCTTACTGAGTCTTGGTCATCCTCTTTTAGAGATTTTGGTGAAACTTTTGTTGTTGCCTTGGATATATCAAAAGCTTTTGATAGAGTCTGGCACAAAGTTTTGATTTCCAAACTACCCTCCTACAGCTTCTATCCTTCTCCCTGTAACTTCATCTCAAGTTTTCTTTCTGACTGTTCTATTGCTACTGTGGTAGACGGTCACTGTTCTCCTAAATCTATCAACAGTGGTGTTCCTCAGGGTTCTGTCCTGTCACCCACTCTCTTCTTATTATTCATTAATGATCTTCTAAACCAAACTTCTTGTCCTATCCACTCCTATGCTGATGATACCACCCTGCACTTTTCCACGTCTTTTCATAGACGTCCAACCCTTCAGGAGGTAAACATATCACGCAGGGAAGCCACAGAACGCCTGACTTCTGATCTTTCTAAAATTTCTGATTGGGGTAGAGCAAACTTGGTATTGTTCAGTGCCTCAAAAACTCAATTCCTCCATCTATCAACTCGACACAACCTTCCAGACAACTATCCCCTCTTCTTCTATGACACTCAACTGTCTCCCTCTTCTACACTGAACATCCTCAGTCTGTCCTTTACTTATAATCTGAACTGGAAACTTCACATCTCATCTCTAGCTAAAACAGCTCCTATGAAGTTAGGTGTTCTGAGACGTCTCTGCCAGTTTTTCTCACCCCGCCCCCCCCCAGCTGCTAACTCTGTACAAGGGCCTTATCCGTCCATGTATGGAGTATGCTTCACATGTCTGGGGGGGTTCCACTCATATTGCTCTTCTAGACAGGGTGGAATCAAAAGCTTTTCATGAACTCCTCTCCTCTAACTGACTGTCTTCAGCCTCTCTCTCACCGCCGCAATGTTGCATATCTAGCTGTCTTCTACCGCTATTTTCATGCCAACTGCTCTTCTGATCTTGCTAACTGCATGCCTCCCCTCCTTCCGCGGCCTCGCTGCACAAGACTTTCTTCTTTCTCTCACCCCTATTCTGTCCACCTCTCTAACGCAAGAGTTAACCAGTATTCTCAATCATTCATCCCTTTCTCTGGTAAACTCTGGAACTCCCTGCCTGCTTCTGTATTTCCACCTTCCCATGACTTGAATTCCTTCAAGAGGGAGGTTTCAAGACACTTATCCACCTATTTTTGACCACTGCTTTGACCCTTTTTTGGGACTGGCATTTCAGTGGGCATTTTTTTTTTATTAGATTTTTGTTGCCCTTGGCCAGTATCCTTCCTACATAAGAAAAAAAAAAAAAAAAAAAAAAAAAAAAAAAAAAAAAAAAATATATATATATATATATATATATATATATATATATATATATATATATATATATATATATATATATATATATATATATATATATATATATATATATATATATTGGCATGCATTATTCTTAGCTATAAGTAGTTTTCCCCTTGCCTTATTTATGTAATTAGAGAGGTATAAAATTTTTATATATTCATGTTCTTTGAGTGCGGTCAATCCGCCAATATTTCTGCTGTCAGCTCTTTTCAAAGACGCTAAGGGTCCCTCGAGTCTCTGGATGTCTGTTGCCAGAGTATTACGTAAAGGACATCTGTTGTCCCGTACACGCCACAGCCTTCTCCCAGAACTCTGTATATTACATACCTAAATATACACACTTTTATACGTTCACCTTTGACACTCTCCTAAAAAAACAGAAACGCCATGAGTGGCTATACCTACAACAGAAATGTAAGAAACTAATTGTCAAGGGGTAATTGATAATTCAACCCCACTGGAAAAATTTTCATATTGCAGTTTCACCTCAAGCAGTATCCGCAAAAACCCCTTTCCCACTTCTTTCATCATCTCCTTGCCCCCTATAGCCCACGTCCCCAGTTACATCTTCTACATCTACATTCTTGAAATGTACATTATTTTACTTATTTAATTGTATATTTTTGTATTTATTTATTTTATTTATTTATTTATTTATTCACTGCGTTCCTCTTATCCCTTTCTCTCCTCTGGAATTTTTCATCACAGTCACGGCGCACTTTGCATTACGGTGATGTATAAAGATGATACGCAACCGCAAATATTGATATTGAAACGCATCCCCACCAACAGGCAAGGGGCGCTTCACATCATTGCGGGCTTCGGGGAGTGCATGTCAGAGAAAAAGGATTTACCTGCTAGGCGGCTGGGAACCGCTGCGGCCGACTCTCCCGGTCACTCTGAGAAAAGTCACTCAGAGCAGAGAGAGGAAAACGCACTCCCCCTTACGTCCATATATTACACAACAGTGAACAAAGTCACCGTGCATTACAATCATTACACACAGGTAGGTACAGGGGCAGAAGGCACTCGCACCGTCACGGTGTCATGAAATAATGTGTGGAATAAATAGTGTTTAGGTGCGTCTTCTGCGCATGCGCGGCCCGGGAGTAGACGATGCCGTGGCTTGCTGAAACATTTTATACAATATTTCAGCTCACGCAGACAAATTAGTGTGAATTTGATATCTTATCTTTCTCTACTTAATATTTGATGGTACTGAGATACTGATCTTAGCATCGCTTGTGTATTATGAGCTACATTAACACTGTTTTCATTCACACAATATTTCAGGCCACCCATGTGGGCGCCTGTAGGTTTGCTATATGTACGAGTTCGTAACAGTATCTTAACAACCGCAGTATTATCCTCAGCCGCATTTTATCAGATATGCATACCTGGCTCCGCCGCCGCATCCGCGAAGGTCTGATGTAAAATTTAGTATCCGATACATCACTGACACATACATACTGAAGCCACGATCACTGCCCTCTGCAAGCAAGCTGGTTGCACAGCTACTCGCCCTACACACCAGACAACTCACAGCTACTGTGCCACACATCACAGCCCCTTCTCTGATCGGCAGTTAATTAAATGACTTGTCAAGAGTACTGTACATGAGTGTCAGGATTGCCTCTTGTGCCACACGATATGCTGGTATCGCCTTGGTATGAAGATCAGCTGATTCGGATATATAAAACGGAGTCTAGTCGATACTAATGCCCTTGTGAAGTGGGTAAGATAACTAAAACGCAGTTAGCCTTTCTCTGGTTTCTAACCGGGATACGACACTATCGCTATTCACATGTAAATCAATTGCATATTATCTGATAATTAACATTCCAATACAATCGAGTGGGATGAATCTATTGGGTCATATTCGTATAATAAACATAAGCGAATGTTTAGCATTTCTGAGGTCAGCTCGTATCCCCCTGAGCTAGCCAAAACAAACCCTTGAGCTTCGTACGCCCTGACCCCGAGGACCTGCCTGCCAATCCTTAAATGAAGCCTCGGCCCCACAGGGATCCTCGTGATGGCAGATGAAGTTCAGCAGACAGAGATACAAGGGCCAAACGACGAGGAAAAGTAAGAGAACGGGCTGGGTGACCTGAATAAGGCCATTTACCTCAAGAAGGGAAAGGGGCCCAAATCACTTCTCTGTCTGTGGCGGTTATGTACTTTCTACCTGCACTTTTGCCTTGCTCTTGTGCTTTTGGCTTTAAGAATTATGCTGCTGGGAGGTCTGTGTTAGTTCGTGGCGTGCCTACCTGAGAGAGGAATGGTGCATGGTTACGTGGTGACACTGACAGGTTTAGGCATACACAAGCGCCCCAATCATCACTGGCATAAGGTAACAAGATCTTCATATATATGCATATATATGCAACATATATATGCAGGAGAGTTTGGATTATCAGCAGTAAAATGCAACCATAGCTTAAAATAACTACAGTGATATCAGTTGCATGCATCCATAATGACAATCACTGCTGCCTTATTGTTCAGCTTACTGGAAGACAAAGAAATTTATGCTTCCAAATAACTAAATATTCTATTTTCTGTCAAAAGGAGATTGTCATGGCATGATGTGAAAGATAATGGTAGATTTTACGTAGCATTCATCATGAGTACATAATTTTTCCTTTTATCCCTCCCTCCCCTTGCCACCCACACCACAGGCTTTCAATTTAAACCTTCTCTCATGAAAATCTGACGATGTTAAACAGAAGATTTATTTGTGTCTTACATAATTTTAACATTCCTGGTAAGACTTGTTTCTCTTTACAGGCTTGATGATTTTAAAAACCTTTCTGGAGTATCTCAAGAATATATCATATAATTATGAAAATTTAAAATATTTTCTTGACCAGCATGCTAATTGTTGGGTTGGGTTCCCTTTGCTTTTGATGGAGGAGGCAGCAGACACCTGCTGAAACGATAATTACTCCCAGTGTGGTCTTAAGCACTGTTCAGGGGGTGCTGTGAACTTATCATTAAACCCATCTGTGACCTCACTGAACGTTTCCCTTTGTGTCTCACAACACAAGGGGGCAGTCACAGCCTGCCCTCTAAAAACAACTCTCTTCCTCCACACAAAACTACAAGCACCTAATAACACACACACCCTTCACTTAAAAATTTCAAAATCATCATGGCAACTCCTACACCAGCCTCGGAGTCCCCATCCGGGGAGGGGACCATAAATGTCCCCAGGTCGGACTGCCTTTCTGTCAACGACCCTAAGTGTCTTGACACCCTCCCTCAACTTTTTCTTCCTTAACTTCTGCAACATTTGTGGTCTAAGATCTAATTTTCAGTCTGTAGAACACCACCTCTCCTCTTCTAAACCTCATCTTCTTTTCCTCACTGAAACTCAGGTGTCTGAGGCAACTGACAGTAGCCCCTTTTCTGTTCCCTCCTACTTTCTCTATCCTCATTTTCTATCCAAAGCTGGATGTTGCGTTTATGTGCACAAAGACTTAACTTGCTCTCATGCCCATGCTCTTGAATCTTCCGAGTTTTCCACCATCTGGCTATGACTACAGAATCACTCTCAAACTAAATTTATCTGTGCTGCATAACTCTCACCTAACTCCTCTGACTATAAGAAATTCTTTGACTACTTAACTTCCAGAGTGGAGCACATTCTGATTCTCTTCCCTTTTGCAGAGATCTCCATTCTTGGAGACTTCAATGTTCACCACCAGCTTTGGCTTTCCTCTCCCTTCACTGACCATTCTGGTGAACTAGCCTTCAATTTTGCTATCCTCCATGACCTAGAGCAATTGGTGCAAGACCCTACTCGTATTCCTGACCTTTTCCTGACCTCTAATCCTTCTGCTTATGCTGTCACCCTTTCTTCTCCATTGGGCTCCTCCAATCACAATCACATATCTGTATCTTGTCCTATCGCTCCAATCCCTCCTCAGGATCCCCCTAAGCGAAGGTGCCTCTGGAATTTTGTCTCTGCTAGTTGCGGGGACCTGAGGAGGTATTTTGCTGATTTTCCTTGGAATGACTACTGCTTCCATGTCAGAGACCCGTTTTTGTGTGTTGAGCACATAATAGGGGTGATAGTGTCTGGCATGGAGGCGTACATTCCTCACTCTTTTTCTTGACCTAAACCTTCCAAACCTTGGTTTAACACAGCTTGTTCTCATGCTATACATGATAGAGAGGTGGCCCACAAAAGGTACTTAAGCCTTCCATCACCAGAATCTCATGCACTTTATATTTCTGCCCGGAACCATGCCAAGTCTGTTCTCCAACTAGCCAAAAACTCCTTCATTAACAGAAAGTGTCAAAACTTTTCAAGATCTAATTCCCCTCGTGACTTCTGGCATCTAGCCAAAAATATCTCCAATAACTTTGGTTCTTCTTCTTTCCCTCCTTTATTTCAACAAGATGGCACCACTGCTATCACATCTATTTCTAAAGCTGAACTCTTCGCTCAAACCTTTGCTAAAAACTCTACCTTGAATGATTCTGGGCTTGTTCCTCCCTCCCCTCCACCTACTGACTACTTCATGCTACCTATTAAAATTCTTCCCAATTATGTTTTCCAAGCCTTTGCTGGCCTAAACCCTTGTAAGGCTTATGGACCTGATGGGGTCCCTCCTATTGTTCTCCGAAACTGTGCCTCCGTGCTTGCACCTTGCCTAGTCAAACTCTTTCAGCTCTGTCTGTCAACATCTACCTTTCCTTCTTGCTGGAAGTTTGCCTACATTCAGCCTGTTCCTAAAAAGGGTGACCGTTCTAATCCCTCAAACTACCATCCTATTGCTTTAATTTCCTGCCTATCTAAAGTTTTTTAATCTATCCTCAACAGGAAGACTCTTAAACATCTATCACTTCACAACCTTCTATTTGATTGCCAGTATGGGTTCCATCAAGGCCACTCTACTGGTGTTCTGGCTTTCCTTACTGAGTCTTGGTCATCCTCTTTTAGAGATTTTGGTGAAACTTTTGCTGTTGCCTTGGACATATCAAAAGCTTTTGATAGAGTCTGGCACAAAGCTTTGATTTCCAAACTACCCTCCTACGGCTTCTATCCTTCTCTCTGTAACTTCATCTCAAGTTTCCTTTCTGACCGTTCTATTGCTGCTGTGGTAGACGGTCACTGTTCTTCTCCTAAATCTATTAACAGTGGTGTTCCTCAGGGTTCTGTCCTGTCACCCACTCTCTTCTTATTATTCATTAATGATCTTCTAAACTCAACTTCTTGTTCTATCCACTCCTACACTGATACCACCGTGCACTTTTCCACGTCTTTTCATAGACGTCCAACTCTTCAGGAGGTAAACATTTCACGCAGGGAAGCCACAGAACGCCTGACTTCTGATCTTTCTAAAATTTCTGATTGGGGCAGAGCAAACTTGGTATTGTTCAATGCCTCAAAAACTCAATTCCTCCATCTATCAACTCGACACAACCTTCCAGACAACTATCCCCTCTTCTTCTATGACACTCAACTGTCCCCCTCTTCTACACTGAACATCCTCGGTCTGTCCTTTACTTATAATCTGAACTGGAAACTTCACTTCTCATCTCTAGCTAAAACAGCTTCTATGAATTTAGGCATTCTGAGACGTCTCCACCAGTTTTTCTCACCCCCCCAGCTGCTAACTCTGTACAATGGCCTTATCCGTCCATGTATGGAGTATGCTTCACATGTCTGGGGGGCTTCCACTCATACTGCTTCTAGACAGGGTGGAATCAACAGCTTTTCATCTCATCAACTCCTCTCCTCTGACTGTCTTCAGCCTCTTTCTCACCACTGCAGTGTTGCATCTCTAGCTGTCTTCTACCACTATTTTCATGCTAACTGCTCTTCTGATCTTGCTAACTGCATGCCTCCCCTCCTCCCGCGGCCTCGCTGCACAAGACTTTCTTCTTTCTCTCACCCCTATTCTGTCCACCTCTCTAATGCAAGAGTTAACCAGTATTCTCAATCATTCATTCCTTTCTCTGGTAAACTCTGGAACTCCCTGCCTGCTTCTGTATTTCCACCTTTCTATGACTTGAATTCCTTCAAGAGGGAGGTTTCAAAACACTTATCCATCAATTTTTGACTACTGCTTTGACCCTTTTATGGGACTGGCATTTCAGTGGGCAATTTTTTTTTTTATTTGATTTTTGTTGCCCTTGGCCAGTGGCCCTCCTACATAAAAAGATATTCCAAATTACAAAAGTGTAGTGATTTTTTATTAACTCTAGAACTCCTGGAGGTAAGCTTCTCAAACTCACATACTATATTTAGGATAAGGTCACATTTAAGTGGAGAAAGTAGAGAACGTATAGTTTTGGGAAAGAAATGTGAACTTAAATAAGTAGTTTGTGCTCTAATGATATTTTTGTATCAGCAAACGGTACTGTTGGGTTTGTTACGCCAGTGATGAAGATGATGAGACAGCACCCTGGGTCAAGCCATGCAAGTGTCGGGGAACCACAAAATGGGTGAGATATTTATGTCGTGGTGTTTTATCTTTTGTGTTACTACTAAAAATCTAGTTCAATAGACACATTACTCACAAAAAATGCTCTCTTGATATTCATTAAAAAACAATCTGTGGCTGCAAGTGTTAAGAAAATGGTGAAAAATAAGTACAAAAATTTAAAATGAGCATCTAGCATCTAGCATTGGTTTATTGAAGCTCAGTAAACAGGCAAGAGAGTCAGTATCTTAGACATCACTTTGTAATGAAGAATGTGAAAAATTTAAATGATTCTGTGTAGGACAGAATCCTACACTAAGGCAGCAAAATCACAAATGCTGTAATATTAATTTCTTTTCATGAATTCATCTCAGCTTTAAGGATGTCATTAATTTTATGGATTTGAATTTCATTTGCTCCTTGTTCCTTTGGTGTTTATGATGATGGCTAAATAATGAAGATAACTGTCTGTCTTGAAGATGCAAATGAAGAACAGATTGATTTTTTGTATGATCAGGTGCACCAGTCCTGTCTGCAGCGGTGGGTGGATGAGAAGCAGAAGGGTAATTCTACGGTCAAGGTCAACTGTCCCCAATGTGGGGTGGAATATTTCATTGCCTTCCCTAACATGGGTGAGTCTGTCTGCTCACAGTTTTGCAAATATGTCACTATTAATTATTCTTTTCTCAGGCTCCACTAATGTTGTGAAACTAGTAGCTACCTACACATCTCTTTATATATCATTTAAATACCTGTTTGAAAAGGTTGGCTGGCATGTGTATGTTTATATGATGATAAAAAGTTACAAATCACAGTCATTTAAAGTAAATGCATCTGTGGACATGCTTTGAGTGGAGGTATGAAAGTTAAAATATAACTGATCATTGTTCAAATAAAGCATGATATATATCATCCTTTGATAAATATACAATGTACTGCTAGCCACATTAAAAGTTAAAATTTGATGCCGAATTTCATAGATTATTATATTTTTGGTGGAATGTCTAATGGCCTTCATTATCTTCAATTATATACTTTAATGTTGTTTTTTTTTTTTTTTTTTTTTTTTTTTCAGGCCAGCTAATGCTGTTCCTGGACAGAGTTGACGCATTCATATATAAGGTTTGTCCATTTGTGGCAGCGGGTGTGGTGGTTGGCTCCATCTACTGGACTGCTGTGACTTATGGGGCTGTCACTGTTATGCAGGCAAGCATTAGGATGTTTTGCATTATTGACATATATCTTTACCTTGTCATGTGGGATACAACTATTTACTGTAAGGACAGGATGTCATTGTATTGAAAATTTTAGGCTGACATCATTGCTCTGTAAGCAGTAAAGTAATATCTGTAGTGTTGTAACATTTTTAAGTTATACATTTCTAGTGAATAGGAACTTAAAATGAAACATGAGTTTCATTTTAAGTTCCCATTCTTGGGAAGCTATTTTCTCTCAAAAAGTTTCATGCCTTCGTGATTTTACTTCAGAAAATTTGTTTGGTGGCATGTCAGGCTTTTGATTTGTTAATGAGATGGCTCTGTTGTCAGGTTGTGGGTTACCAGGAGGGCATGACACTCATGGAACAAGCAGATCCCTTGGTGCTGTTGGTGGGTTTGCCCACCATCCCCATCTTCCTCATTCTGGGCAAAATGGTGCGCTGGGAGGATAAAGTCTTAAAGCTCATCAGAGCATCAGTTCAGAGACTTCCAATTCTCAAGTACCTTTTACCAGCATTCAGGTGAGATTTATAGTTTTAACACATTTTGGTCTACAGAATGTTATTCCTTTTTGGAAGAGACACAAAACTTGTCCTGGCTTGCAATGTGTCATTTCTCTCTCGCTCAGCCTCCATGACCTGAAACATGTCCATCAGTTCTTCCCCCATTCAGGTGCTGACCCAATACAGTAGCTTTCTTTGCTCCTTGGACCACTGTACTCTTGTCCTGGAGGAATACTTCCTACATCATGAACATTTTTCTCAGTTCTGCTTATCTTCACTTTATGTAAATTAAGTTCATTCCGGATTACTGTTTTGGACAGATATGAAGAGCCTGCTGGAGTGAGCACCACAGCAGTGATCAGCGACCCAGTCAATGCCACAAGAGTGTTGTGTGGGGCTCTTTCCCTCCCCACTCTAGCCACCACAGTGGGACGCCTCTTTTTCCCTGCAGCCCAAGACAACTTGACAAGAACGCTTCTAGTGAGTACTTATGTACATTATGCCTTCATCCTTGCATGTTTCCTTGGGGATTAGCTAGATTCATCTATGTAATCATCATCTAGCATTGGTTTATTGAAGCTCAGTAAACAGGCAAGAGAGTCAGTATCTTAGACATCACTTTGTAATGAAGAATGTGAAAAATTTAAATGATTCTGTGTAGGACAGAATCCTACACTAAGGCAGCAAAATCACAAATGCTGTAATATTAATTTCTTTTCATGAATTCATCTCAGCTTTAAGGATGTCATTAATTTTATGGATTTGAATTTCATTTGCTCCTTGTTCCTTTGGTGTCACTTCATTTGTGCAAGAAAGCAATAATGCAATAAGAACTTCAGTGGGTTCTTTTTTTAGGTACATTATAATTGAAGGTTTGCAGGACACATGTGGCATAAGAAGTTTTCAATCAGATCTGTGAACTGTATCTGAACACTACTTTTGTTTCAGGGTGGAGTCTCCTTCCTGTTGGTGAAGGGACTATTCAAAGTGTACTACAAGCAGCAGCAACATGTGATGCAGAGTAGACGCAAAATAATAGACTACCCCCAAGACCCTTCTACTACCCCTCCCCCTCCCCCTCCCCCTCCCAGCCTCCCGCCACCCACCAGGAGACAGAACAGCAGTACTTACATCAGCAACAATAGTGAGACAGAACATTCAAATTGAAGGGAATTTTATACAGAAATAAAGCTACCTATATAACTTAGAAGAATGGTGATTGCAAAACTTCTCTGTTGAGGGTTGATGTCACTCATTCATTTTTTCACCTGTCATTTACATAGCACTACTGAATTCTCTATCTTAATGATGAAACTTATTTAGGAAACATAGCTGTCTTCCCACTGACTGACTTCAAGCTGTTTCTATCCAAACATAATATTCTCTCCCACATTATTTTACCAATGACTACAAATATCTTCCTTTGTCCTATACTTGTTCCTAATTGTCAATATTACTACATATAGTAAAGCTTTTTTTATTTATTGTTTTTTAGGGTGAAACTAGCATTTTATATAAAAAGCTGGATTACCTAGACCTTAACATCATGAAATGCTATATTGCTTGCATTTTACATTTATACATGCTCATGACAACATGGTACTGTGACCACAAGACTTTCCCAGTTCATCCATCATACTGCAGGTTTCCAAATGACACAACATTCCTGTTCACAAACCACAGCTCAACACTAAACTTTAATACATCAGCCACAACTGCTGTTTCTATGCTCACAACCCAGTCTTGAAGAGAAAGGGTAAAATTATGTTTGAATTACATGAATAAACAGGCA
Source organism: Scylla paramamosain (assembly GCF_035594125.1). Lineage (NCBI taxonomy): Eukaryota > Metazoa > Arthropoda > Malacostraca > Decapoda > Portunidae > Scylla > Scylla paramamosain. Next base: position 21,919,201 of record NC_087160.1, read on the forward strand.
TCCTTTTATCTGCTTAGTTATTGATGGCAAAGCTTGTTTATTTCTCCTTTCTTTTCATGACAAATGTTTTTTTGGCAAATAATTCCAAGATCATTTTTAGCATATAGAAATGCAACTCTCAGTACAAAAATAAAATTCTGATCAGCATTCATGTGAAAGATGTACATAAACCTGCTTGTCTTTGTGATAGGAATTACCCAAATTTTGTTAATCCTATTGTATCTTAAATTTATGATGAAATCTGTATAAAAAGTCATTGTGAGAGAATTAATATTCAGCTTGTTATACCTCACACTCACAGCATCCACCTCCTTTGTGATTACTTTTCAACATATATAGATTATAGATGTTTTTTTTTATTTCGTACTCAGCAGAAATTACTTCAAAGGTGTAAATCTATACATGGGGAAAACTTGTTTTCTTGAGTCAAAAGGAAGAGTTTTCTTTCATGACAGTATGTCTTCATGGGGACTTGTGATTGCTGTATTGGTTTCCTTATCAAACAAGACTCCAATGGTAAGGTTGTGCAGTGAGGTATATGAATCCAGTTATATATATATATATATATATATATATATATATATATATATATATATATTGCAGATAATAGTTCATTGTCTATGGTTTAGGATGAACAGTTAGTCAAATATTCAAGTGAAGATATAAGCTGCAAAAGATAATACTGTAAGATAAGATATTTGTCCTTGTGTTATGAAAGGCACATCAAAGCATGAAAAGTTCACCTTTCTCCAAAGCCAGGAGTGTCAAAGCAACATCTGGGTCTAGCAGCACATGCATTACAAGACAGAAGGGCATTTTTATGTAGATACATGTTTGTAAGTTGGAGACCTTCAGTAGTGATAATGGGGAAAAGGTGTAATGTGGTCTATTCAACTAAAAGTATGTTTTAAGTTGTGTAATTATATATATATTATTTTGTTTCCTTATACAAGTATTTAATATTTAAGCAAAAAGCAAAAACAGTTTTTCACAACGTAGTTCGGTCCTGGTTCTCTTGCAGGACTGGCATCCAATATTTGTCATGAAGCTGACAGTAATTTTAATGATTTGGAAAAGGAGCTCTATCAAATTAAAATTAAAATTAATGGATGGCAACAAAACAAGGCATACACAGCAAAAGATATATTATGGTCTAATATATTTACTGTATTTTACTACCACAGTGAATATTTATTAACTTGTTAAGAACTTTCATGTTGTGTTACTGGTTTTGTTCATGCATTTTGATGTGAAAAAAAGCTGCACCTGTGGAAAATATCTTGAATTATAGTAAAATATTGCAGGGATTGGAAGTTGCCAGGAAAGAAACATTTCACTTTCAAGATGATGAGATTATTTTTCTTTGCAAATCAAATAGAAATTTATATATTAAGCTTCACCTGACATATATCAAGTTTCTCTCTTCTGAGTGAGTGTGTTATGTGGTGTGTACCACACCTGTACTGGTTATTACATGTACCATTATTCCTATAAGTTTATTTAATATTCACTTAATTCTTGTTGATCATGTAAGTAGGTAATCCTTTGTATATAAAAACTAATATATTGATACAAGGGAATTAACTTTTTATGCATATACCTGTGTGACTTGCCAATACAATAGTGATGTACTGTTAAGTTTATAAATAATAAAAAAAATCATTATTTCATTTTATTTTATTTACTTTATTTTCTTATCCTTCCAGTGGTATGAGAGTGGTGAGGCTGTCATCTATCATGTGCTCTTTAGCTCTGTTGCTTCAGATTCTCATTTCTAATGATCCATGACTGGCCAATTCATGTTACATGACCTACTCTCTAGGTATTTTTTTTTTTTTTTTTTTTTACAAGTCTCCAATATTTCTCTTAAATTTTCAAACACACTTAAAAGGAAGCCTCACACTTGGCCACAGCCCAGTACTGGGTAGCCTTCGTTCTGGCTTAGTTTTTTTTTTCTTTATGAGTAGGCAGGGAACAATAAAATCAAACAGCTACAAATTTATGCAATATTCAGATTCATATACATTTTTTAATTAAGTACTACTTGGTCAATTTTAATGGTGGTGTACAAAGTTAATGGCATATTACCAAGATAAAGAATTGAAAATTTTGTATTACCATAAACACAAATTCATTGCATATTATTTCATATGATGTCAATTATGAATAACATTTTCATTAGATATTACTCTAAGTACACATCATATGTAAAACTGATTGTAGCATTCCTACCACTTTCAAACATCAAGAATATATGTATTTTATAGCCACAGTACATCAAATAGTGTATATATATATATATATATATATATATATATATATATATATATATATATATATATATATATATATATATATATATATATATATATATATATATTGTAAACTTAATCAAAGTCCTTTCTTTAAAAATGTTTGAATGCCTTTTCAAAATATCTCGTGCAGCCATTCATTATCAACTCATAAATTTACCTTATTCATTCAGTTCACAGCCTCATCAGAGATACCAACATGACAAACCTTCCTCTGACACTATTCAGGTCTGGTGTTTGTCATATCCAACACTAACCTAAACACTAAATGATGACAGCCTTAAACTGTAAATACTTGACTGTTAACCCCTTGACTGGTGATGTACTGCAACAAGATGGAATTACATTGAAATATATTTTGTTACTTCCAAATATCAGAATTTTCCTTATATATATATATATATATATATATATATATATATATATATATATATATATATATATATATATATATATATATATATATATATATATATATATATATATATCTTTTCCATGAAATTGGAATCTTAATAATTTTGTTCTATGCTCATTTTTGCCCTCTGTTGAATACCTTTATGTGCTGAGGTACAACATGGTAACCCCAAAACATTACCTAAAATGATTGCCTAAAAAAGGCAGCTCAAAAAGTATATTATAATGACCATCACAAAGCTATTTATCAGCTGACACAGATATGTATCTTTATATAATGTATGCCAAAGATACACTAACAGCAATGTCCAAACTTCCAGCAATAGCAGTGGCCCACCACAAACAATTTTCAAAATGTTTTCTGTTGCTGCATAGACCATTTTGATAGTCTTTTTTTTTTTTCACATCTGCACGATGGCCACCTGGCAGTGCCTGGAAGTCCTGTCTCAGATCAGGAATGCAAGCTATCCATTCAGCAACTCATCCATAATCCATGTTTCATTAAACTGTAGTTAATGTCACCTTAAGTATATTTTACTTGTAACTTCCAGGCTCTACATTTGACATTGATGACAGCCTTAAACTGTAGATACTTGACTGTTAACCCCTTGACTGGTGATGTACTGCAACAAGATGAAATTACACTGAAATATAGTGTTTGTTACTTCAAAATATCAGAATTTTCTTATATATATATATATATATATATATATATATATATATATATATATATATATATATATATATATATATATATATATATATATATATATATATATATATATATATATATATATATATATATCAGTACATTTACACCATCACCAATGAAAACAGTTACAGCCATCACACTGCTGTGAAAACAATACAAATGTGTGAGTCTCAGTGAAACAAAAAATATATTTGTGGATTTTCAGGAGTTCCAATTAATCAACCATCTGAGTAGATTACACTACACTCTGATCATAGCCAAAAGATGGAGAAGCGATTTGAATATGTTAGACGAAAAAGTATCTTACTGAGAAAGGCTCATCATTTATCAGTCTTCATAATGAACACAACTTTCTCCAGTTTTATGTGTAACATCTGTTAATTCTCTTCCTCAATGAGAAAGCCAAACATTCAAGAGAAGTTGTAATCATCACCTAGAAAATGCTGCCACCTCCAGATCTCACTAGATTAAAGCTTTTATATTCAATGTCACTCTCCAATATTCATCACTTCATGCTTATTCTGTGAGAAAATCAGGATTAAGCTTAGAAATTAAATATTTTTTTTAGTTTTCATATGCACTGATGTCATTTAATGAAAAGAAATAACAGAACAAAATTAAGAAATTCAGAAAATTTCCAAATACAGCAATTCACTGTATGTTATACACAGCTAGATATACATAGATAATATATAGATATGAATATATAAATACTTGAGTAGATATATATAAGTAAATAATTTTGATAAAGATAGCAGATACAACCTCAAAAGAATATAGATAATACAATAAATCCTTGTTCAATATAGATGTTTGATGTTACCTTCTAAAAATCAACATCTTACATAATGAAAATAAAAGACTTATCAATTAATGGCAGGCATTAACTTAATAATATAGATCTGATTTCATTGTTCCAACATCCATTAATTTTTTATCCCTGTAAATACAACATGTTACTCCAGTATCATATTATGTGCTCCTATGCATTCATTTACTACACACATTAACCATTTAAACTTTCCTATTGTCATATGAATTAGAAAAGTAAGAGAAATATAAATCTAATGCCCATATTAATCACAAAATTAATACTGAATAAATCTGAGTAAACAATATATTGGCATCTCCACATCTTGCCTCAGATATCACCTTAGATGGGAATGCCAGCCTGGTATATATTTAGTTAAGCATGGCAATACTTGCAGGGCACTCTTCCTAAAATACTTGTGACATAATTGAGAGGCATATGACAGGATGTTTTTTTTTCACTAAAAGTGCAGCACATTGACTGAAGCAGCAATGGTGTGTGGTGGGTCGTATGGGACAAACAAGTAAAGGTGCAGTACATTTACATTCTGAAAAGCCAAAAATGTAACACTTTACTATTATAATGAAACGCATCAATTTTCTTATCAAAACATGGAGTGAAGACATTAAACAAGGACTTACGTTATTACTGAATCTAAATAGTTACACACACACAAACACACACACACACACACACACACACACACACACACACACACACACACACACACACAAATGCCCAGCCTCATAACAGCATGGACAGGAGAGCTGAGTTAAAATGACACTGAAATTTTAAAAAGTAAAAAAAAAAAAATGAAGAAAATTTAGAATATGCTCTGAAAGGTAATTCACACAAACAATTACATTTAATTCCAAATTAATATCATGCAAGTTTCTCATATTCCCATATGTCTGTAGAGCAAAATATTTATCACATAAAGGTTCTTAACAATATGATTTTTACTCTTCATTTCCAGAACGATCAGAAAATGGAGATAGAACTTTCCTCTATGATAGATATAAATCAGTAACACATCTTACCAGTTTAAAAAGCCGGTGTATGTTTACATGGAAGTTTCCCATCACGGAACATAAATGTGACAAAAGTCAGTCAAGTTCACACAGTTTAATGTAAAGTTTTGGAAATGTTACCACCACACCAGTCAAAGGGTTCACAAGTAACATACTTAATATTAATTCTAAAACATTCCTGAATTGAAGATGACACTGATTTTTGTCATCCTGACATAAATCTTTTTATGAACCTCAGTGTGCCATGACTAGGACAGAAAGTGTTCCTAAGATTACTACTTCACAATCACAATTCCCAAAGGACTGAAATCTACAATTAAGTTTGGGGGCAGATTGTAATAAGAGATTTCTTGTTTAGCAAGATGTAAACTGAGCTGTTACCAAGAGCAGGTGATAACCTTGTAGCAAGAGCTCTGCAGGATCTCTGTTAAGGAACACAAGTACATCATAACTAGTATATCCAGCTTAATATTGTTGATATAATGTTTCTTGAAAATATCTAAATAAAACACCCAACAGAAACATGTACCTAACTGAGTGTGTGTGTGTATATATATATATATATATAATATATATATATATATATATATAATATATATATATATATATATATATATATATATATATATATATATATATATATATATATATATATATATATATATATATATATATATATATATATATATATATATATATATATATATATATATATATATATATATATATATATATATATATATATATCCTCAGGGAGGATATCCAATACAATCTACATACAGGGACAAAAAGAAAAAAAAATTACTTGTAGGATTTTCCATTCTGCAGAACTGAGCTGCTTCCCACTGAGGTGTTGGGAGTCGTTGGTTAAGCTTAATCAAAGGTACGGTTTGAGAGAATGATTGGGGCCACCAGTGTCCAGGTGTACAGGGCCAGGCAGATCCAGCTGGACACAATCTGTGGACAGGCAGAGCAGTACACATAATATACAAATCATCCATTTAATACTTGTGATCATTTTTTTTTTATAAGTATTATACTCAAGTTATAAATGCTCAGTTACTACAATGGATAAACAGAAGCACTAGCATTAAATCACATTTAATAATGCACCAAAATTTCATCCTGAAGACATTAACACACCTTGACCCAAACAGCAGCCATGTTGCTGGAGAGAGTGGTGAGGTTAGAGTTGGGGGTGAACCAGTTGGTGAGGGTCATCATGACATACAGAGTGGCCAGTCCAAACATGATGTGGAAGAAGGACCATGAGTAGGCCACACCTTCCTCCTCATTATCCCACACATGGTGGCCGTCGCCAGCCTCAGGATCACCTGCACCACCTGAAGCACCACAAAGCAGGCACCACATTCACTTATCATTATCCTCTCACAGTAAGTCAACAGCATAACACATCTTAATGAATTTTATAGCCGTGTAAAAACTTGCATATAAATTCCCTAATCATTTTCAGTCTTTTCATCTGTGAAACTATACCACTGTCATTTTCATTACTTAATAAGTAAAGATAAAATCCACCTCAGGCTCATCATGACCAGTTCATTGCCTATACTAACAGACTCAGGTCATGCTTAGAACTTTATTTGTAAGTGATGACAAAGTTAAAGGGAAAAGTAAGAGAGAATATGATTTTTTAATCATAAGTGGAAAGTGGCAAAGCATGGGAAGATAGGGGACTTCTGCACATGCCAGCTTAACCACTCAGTCAACACAGCCCTTTCTGCCATCATTCACCAACAGATGTTGGTGCCAATGTCATACTACGACACTTTACAGATGTAAGTGTTTTCAGGATATATGTTTCTTATTATAATTAATAAGTTTCCAAATGGAAGTCACTTTCATTGCACAGTAGTTAGGTTGTAATATCTTATAGTTAAGACACTATCACAGTGCTGTGAAGTAATAATTAATGCTACCTCTTTTTCTTTTGTCTTTTATGTATATTCACCACATCCTCTCTGTGTGTATTCGAGATACATATGTGGATATCTAATAAACAGCTAATGTGGATACAGATGTGGATTTTATCAAAGGTGAGGATTTGAAAATAAGGATGTGGTTATCCAATACATTTCTACTCCAAATAATGTTTTTCTACTGGATAAACCAAGTACATCAGATTATAACCTTAGTGCTGCATTCAGCAACTTTTCTATTAAGTCTATGTAAAAGATAAACTTACATGCATGATAAGTAGAATCAAGTGGCACACACTCCTTTTTTTACTTGCTTTGAGTCTTATTTTGAGCTCAAGTAACTACAGAATTTTGTGTGTGTGTGTGTGTGTGTGTGTGTGTGTGTGTGTGTGTGTGTGTGTGTGTGTGTGTGTGTGTGTGTGTGTGTGTGTGTGTGTGTGTGTGTGTGTGATTCACCTACAGTCGTCTGCTGGTCACCCAGCCAGCCGTTCCCCTACGGAAAGAGCTCAGAACTCACAGTGACTGATCTCTGGGTAGGACTGAGACCACTCACACGCCACACACTGGGAAAACGAGGTCACAACCCCCCGGATTACATCCTGTACCTACTTGCTGCTAAGTGAACAGGGGCTACACATTAAAAGGCTCACCCATTTGCCTCGCCATGCCCAGGATTTGAACCTGGGCCTTCTTGGTTGTGAGCCGAACATGCTAACCACTACACTATGCAGTGTGTGTGTGTGTGTGTGTGTGTGTGTGTGTGTGTGTGTGTGTGTGTGTGTGTGTGTGTGTGTGTGTGTGTGTGTGTGTGTGTGTGTGTGATTTGTCTGAGAAAAGTCTGTGTTTTGCCACCATAACCATTTTTAATCAACCATGGATATTCTGTGTCTGCAACCCTTGCATCTAGAATTCTATCAATAGTTCTACTAGACTTGAACTTCTTAATGTCATATTCACACTTCCTTACTCTAATATCAATAGTCTTTACATGTAATTCACTCTTACCTCAAATTCAACACAAGCTGCCAGCCACCATAAGTATGGGTTCTGGTATTACTGAGGTAATCCATTACTCATATTTATTTTTAACAATATGAGGAGCATCACAAAACTCAGATCAAATAAGGAAGTGATTACTGGCTGACACATCATTACTAAAATACGGGGTTGGAGTTGCCAAGTGCACAAACAGTGATCCAACTTTTGAGAAAGAGAAATGCTGAGTTTCAAACTAAAGTCCAAATCTTTTCCAATGTCTTGTAATCACAGCATAATTTACCCTGCAGCTTACAAACAAGGGCACTTCATAAGCAACAAAATATGGTGACCAGAGTTTGCAAAAAATCTACTACACGTTTAGTATGGTGTTATATATACACAGGTTAGTGAAGGTTAACAACAGCAAACTGAAGACTATCTACTAGTTACTCCATGCTAAATCAGCCTAATGCCTAATCAGCAACTTCCATGTGAGATCAGCAGCAATGAGTAACATGGATAAACACCAAAGCGAAATCTTTTCTTAAAGGGACATTCAAATAGTATAGCATATTAATTATGTACAAAACTACAGAGTAATCATTCACAGATTTTAGCTCTCTCTCTCTCTCTCTCTCTCTCTCTCGTACATAAAATGGCCAGATGAGGTTTACCTTGCTGCACCTCACTGGCCACCAGAGGAATGTCTCCTGAGTTCCGGCGGGCTGCATGAGGGGCAACAAACACCCGTCAAAAGTATTCTATTTATCTATCTACTGCACTTTAAAGCACATTGAATTGCGAGTTTCAATCATGCCACAAAATAAGGAAACAAACTGTATTTACCCACTCATAAGCTGCCCAACTTTGTAAGCTGCAGGGTGACTACTAGAATTTTTCTATGACTGTTTAATATTACCCATATTATGTATAAATTACTCTGATATTAACCCAAATAGCCATGCCAGATCATTGCAAAGGCTGCATGGTTCACTATCAAAGCATTAAGGCAAACCATGTAGTTTTCTGGGTTCTATTATCATAAGTGGCAGGCACAGTGACCTTCTGAGCACCTCCATTCACTAATGATGACTCATAAAATTACTAAACACTTTCCTTGTCAATAATAATAAAAATATCTTTAAGAAGTTTCAAAGGATTCCACACTCATGAAGCATAGGCAATGGGCAGGTACAGCTGCCCAGTACAAGGCCTCAGCATATGGAGTAGGTGGCTGGTTCCATTCTCTAACCTTCCCAGTCAGACCGGCCCCCATTTAAGGCTCAGTGTACCTAGTAAAGATATACTACATAACCTTAATTTACAAACACACAACATTTTAATAACCAGTTACCTGAAAATTGCACATAGGGGCTGTCCTACTTGCTTCTTGTACCTTCCCTTATGCTTTTATGGTTTCATATCTTTATCAAGGTTAACTCAATTTTTAATACTCTTTCTTGCCGAGGAAAAATGAGTGAGTTGAATGGGCAACATCACTGTATTATGAGTAACTATTGAGATCCCATTCTCCTAGAGTTCAATCACTACTTGATTCATGATGAAGGAAAATATACATATTGTCTAAATCTTGTGAGAATGACCTTTCAAAGAATCCTCTTCATTAAGTGGGTAAATACAGTATAATTCCATGGGGCAAAAAAGGGAAGCAGACCACTGATTATGAAAACAATAGGCCTTTTGACAATGTTCTATAATTCATATCCTGCAGAGGTCTTTAATGTTAGTCTTTCTAAAAATTATCACATAACTCATTGAAAATGCAATAGATTGAAAAATTCAAGACAAGAAAAGTTATTATGGAAGGAGATCTAACCACCATTTAATGAAAGCAATTAGGTACTTGTACTAAGGATGTCATGCCTTTATCATAGTTAAGTCTTCCATTACCTCAGAGACATTACATTTATGTGTGTGCTTATTAAAATCTACTTACTTGATCTACATCCTGGCAGAAGTTACATTCTTCAACACTACAAATAACTGAATGTACAAACAAATTTCTTATCTCATCTCAAGAATACAATCACTTGTAGAACCAAATTCCAAACTTTACAGTAACCCCACAACCTGGTAATCATTCAGTGAGAAAATTCATGTACCTCTAAGGTACAATCCTGAAATGAAGAAATGACTGGAAATTGTCCTTTAAGCAAAAAATTACCCAATGCACATACAAAACAGATGGCACATGACTTACTGGAGTCATCCTTGAGAAGAACCTTGTCAGACATAGTGAGCTTTGAGGCTTGGGAATTGGAGGCAGTGCGGATGGATGAATAGAGCACACAGCAGAACCAAATAACAAGAGAGGCAATAGATTCTCCATCAAAGGTTGGTTCATGGTTCTGTAAATGCCAAAAAGGCATAAAAAGACATTACCATTTGTTCTTACTATATATTTTGGCATATCAGACAACACTTGAATCATCCTAAAAAAAAAAAGAAAAAAAAAAAAGGGGGGTCATCCTATATGCCAGATACAAAACAATGACCTTAAAATTTTACACAAAATGCCATTGTAAATAAACAATAACCTTATATTACAACTTTTGGGGAAGTTAGACAAAGTAAAATAGGAGTCTGTTTTGAGAAAATGCAATGAAACGTATTCCCATTGAAAAGTGAGTAAACAAAATCTTATGTAGTACAACTACAAACCTCTGCTGGCATTGTATACGAATGGATAAAGCATGAGGCTGTGTGAATATTCCTCAGTTTTTTTCCAAAGCTATATAAAGGTCATCAAGGTATGGAACCCCAAGCTATGCAGTAAAGGGATATTCCTTACAAAGAGAGATTGAAGCTGTTAAATTTACATTCTTTAGAGAGACACAGGCTAAGAGGGTACCTGACAGAAGTCTTTAAGTGGTATAAGGTTTATAACAAAGGGGACGTAAGCAAAATTCTTAGGGTCAGTAACCAGGATAGAACAAGAAATAATAGGTTCAAGCTGAAAAATTTAGATTTAAAAAAAAGATAGGAAGGAATTGGATCTCAAATAGTGTGGTAGATGAATGGAATGGACTCAGTAATCAAGTTGTTAGTGCTGAGTCATTAGGGAGCTTTAAGAAAAGATTAAGACAGATTTATGGATGGAGATGATAGGTGGATATAGGTAGATATAATTCATGCAGGGACTGCCATGTGTAGGCCTGATGGCTTCTTGCAGCTTCCCTTATTTCTTATGTTCTTATGTTCTTAGGTAAGCTGGGGTTAAGATGAATCTCTCCAGCTTGCAATGTTGTATAGGAATGAAGTCCATATACTGGGAAAAACTTCAAGAATGTCAGTGTATCTAATCAAATGTTTGGAAAAGCTGATCATACCTCATATAATTTTATACATATTCATCCATCCATCCTTTTTCATGAAAATGTACAAAAACACCTGGTGGGAATTTTATCTTAGGTTTAGTTTTCCACCTGAAGATGATGGTACCTTATTACTGGTAAAACATTCAAGGTATTTTATTCATTATACTGGTATATCACCATCTGAGTTGTCTGGTGCTCACCGACCCAAACTTCACCACAGATGATTTGGTAGTTTAGGCATTGTCTTATATCACCAATATCAGCTAAAACTATAAAATTCTGACTGGAATTTGGGGATCATCTTATCTGCTGAAATATATGATATAATATAGTAAAAGAGAGCATCCAGAAACAAATTACAATAGCTAGTGACATCAATCTCCTGAAATATAAAGAATATAAGTAAGCTTAGTTACTTAATGACTACACAATATGAGCATACCATAGCTTGTTAACTTAGAAGCTGCATCAAAAGCCCAAAAAGCAAGTGAGGTAATTGCAGTTAATTTAAAGCAGGATCTAGAGCAGTGGTCAGGGTTAATGAGCATGGTTTCATTTATTTGCCAGTAATATTTTGCAAGACTAAAAAAGGAATTACATTAAGAATCTCCAGAATTTTGGTGTACAACCAGCAGGTATGATAGGTGGCACATTTTAAATACAGAAATATTGGTCTAGATATTAAATACCACATACTAAGGTATGAATGGCTGTGAGGGCACAGAAAGACCACAGGAAAGAAGAAACTTAAGGTATCCTGAAGAAAAAGGAACTTGTCTGAAAACGCCAAAGCAGGAATGGTTACGGATATTGATGTACCAAGTTTTCAACATGACTGAGGAGTGGGGTATAAATGCAAGCAAACTCAAGAAAAGGACCCAAGTATTAGAAATACCAAGGAAAAAGATGGGTACTGACAATTAAATGCACATTACTCTCTAAGCTATTCAAGAACCTAACAACCAACAATGAAAAAGAAACAATGCCACAAGTCCTACGAATGCTCTGTTCCAGTGTTGCATCCCTTACCTTTGGTGGCTCATCAGTGGGGGTGGCCTGTCCATTATCAATGAGTGAGTCCCAGTTAGGCTTGCAGTTCTCGTCTGGGGCATTGGTCATTGCAGACCAGGTAAGGTACATGGTGTACAGTGTGATCACTGAAGCCTGTACACCCACATGAGAGGAGAAACAATTGTATTAATTCAGCAGGTGACTAACAATCCCTCATCAAAGGTTATTGGTGCAGTATTTCATCTGAGTTTTACAAGTTATTGATGTGATCTAATGATGAATTTACCAAAGAGTATTAGTCACCTGAAGGAGTCCAGAGCGAGGCTGGGAGTCTTGGATCTTGGGCAGGACGCTGATAATGCTCACAATCACACAAAGGATCAAATTGAAGGAGATGAAGAATTTATGCAAGCTGCAGCTGTCAGTCTGAAAAGCAACCACACAGTATTTAAAATCTGGTACAAAATATATACTAATCTGATGAACTTACAACATATGTTTTCTTAATAGTTACATGAATGCAAAATATTCCTCAAAAAAATGATATAGGAAGATCAGGGATTCATAAACTTGTCATAATACCATATATGATAAAATCATTAACACAAAACAATAAGAACAATAAGATTCAAAAGGAAAGAAAAGATAGGATCATGGCTGCTTTGTTGTCCATGTTTGTTTAGATATATATATATACTTCAAGCTACAAGACAGTTATATAATAAACATTCCCTTTGTGAGAGTGAAGGAAATTGCAATGTTAAAAAATTTCATCCTTATATCTGGGCAAGTGATTTGAAATCCAAATATGAAAAGGCCAACATATTCTGGTGTGTAAAACAACCAACTTCCATATCATATATATGCTTAACTTAAGTAATGCATCAGTGTTTTTACAAAACAGATCAATCCTAATGTCACAAAGGGATTTAATACAGAAAACAATAGCATGAATGCAGAGTTAAGAGGGCAACCATGGCAATGCTGTATGAAGACCATTGTGTGTGTGTGCTCACACTGCACAAGTGTTCTGCTTAAGAATGAACATCCTTGTTTCAATGACACAACTAGCAGCAAGCAGAGGGGAAAATGTTATAACATTCATTTTTTTTGCTTTGCTCAAGATGTTATGGTAAAGTAAGGTGGAAAAAAAAAAAACTAATGAAACAGGTGCTTAGCTTACTACAATACATTCAGTAAGCAGTGAGAGAGAGAACCAGCTCCCTTCTTCCTCATACTTACTTGTATTGCTTGAGGTGGTGTTACCTTAATAGGCTGGAGGCATGCAGCAGTGACAACTTAGTATAATTCATATCCATATCATGCAAACAGTATCCTGATAAGTCCTAGTGTAAGTATTGTGTGAAAAACTTATCAAATAAAGTGAAAGTATAACAACCATTCACAGCATACAACACACAGGGGTGAGGGTGGTGTAGGGGACATGAGAAACAGCTAATTACATTCACTTTATAACACCAAACACACAAGGATTCACTGTTCCTTATCAGACTGTTATCCATGAGAGGAGACATCTTCTACACTGTATAACCACTTCACAGTGTCCTTGCAAAGATTTCAATCATTCATTTTATAAAAGATAAGCTAATGGTTCTAAAAAACACTTTGTTGCATATATAAAAAGTTTCTACATGTCAATACATTCAGTAGTATGGGCCAAAGTGAATCTCACTTAAGAGAAGACACAATGTTACTCATGCTATTAAAGAAAAATTATGAAGAATCACACACACACACACACACACACACACACACACACACACACACACACACACACAAATACAAACATGTATCCATGCACAACATTCTCCATAAAAGAAATTAATATAAAATAAATAAAACAGTGTGATGCCTCACCGTGGTGTAGAAAACGTAGAAAAGCACCACAGCAGTGATGGCCAGTGCATAGTTGAAGAAGGTGCAGGAAAGCAGGGCACAGTACCTGTACAAACACACACACATCAACAGTATGTCCCATGGCATTTCATCATTCAGTATATCCATAAGGAGTCATGTATAAATAATACTTCATACAAGAACAGCCTTACTGCAACCACATCACAAGTGAATGGTGGGCCATGGCACATGTGACTCACCATCCCTTGCTCTCGGTTTCCTCATATTTATCCACCCAAGCCTCTGCCCAGGAGTGAGCAAAGTCAATGATGAGAACCAACTGGATGAGTATAAACAGAAATCCACCAATCATTCCAAAGTACATCCAAACTTGTCCAAACTGTCCATGAGGAATGAAGAATGCACCAACTATGGCTCCAATCAATATCAGGTACTTGATACCCCAGAAGCTGTAGATAAAATGAAGATTACAACTTTACTCTTCATCATACCATTAACATTAATAAAAAAATAAATAAATAAATAAATAAATAAATAAAAAAAAAAATAAATAAATAAATGAGTGTACAATAATGTTCAATGTCTGGTTACTACAAAGAAATACACAAATATTACTACAATCTGTAATGACATCCTTACTGATAAGTTCAGAAAGACATGTCTTACCCATTCTGTATTGCAGCCCGAGGATCTTTGCTGGATTTCACTCCCACCATAAGCAGTGCCATGACAAAGAAGAACAGTGACATCGCAAAGCACAGTCGGTACACAGCCAAGTAGCCTACAATCTGAAATATCAACAATATTTCTATAAATTCTGAAAACATTTTACCATGTTTACATTTATGTAGAAACATATCAACTTTCAAAAACTTATATTTCATCAATCAGTTACATTTCTAAATGATCATGCAATATAATCAGTTCTTCACCATCACATTTTCCCAGTGTTAGACACTGTCTTCACGCCAATACCTACCCCAGAGCAATCCAACTGAACCGTATTGGTGACAGCATCTGTAATGGAAGCTTTGGCACCTTCACCCTCACAAAAAGGAACCTGGAAAACAATAAATGAGGGTATAGAAAAGCCATCTATGGTGACATGTTTTGCAATGGTGCACAGCAAATATTATTTCTTTTTTGCCATTGTCATATCTCCCTTCAGAGGATCATGAAAACAATGAGAACTTAATCTGCAGGTGAGATAAATTGGGCATGACTGAATATCATCAGAGACTGAGGACACCTCAGGGTAAATGCTACCAGTTGGGCCACAAGTGATCATTAAGGTCAAAATGTGTTTTGTTTGGCCCTCATTGTCCTGTCACTACACTACAGCTACAGTTCATCCAGAGATACTCATAGAAATACAATGATACACAGACAAAACTACCTGAGAGATGATTACTGACTATGAAAGATGAGAATAACTATTCCAACAGTTATTGTATTTATGCTGGATTACCTTTTCAAGTGCAGTTTGAAGGCCAGGAGAGAGCATGATGCAGGCCACAATGGTGCCCAGCAGCATCATGACAGCGTACATGATGCGGCTGGATGTGGAATTCTTGCATGATGGACATGCAGCACAACAGAGACTGCACGCTGCTGACCCACAGCAACATGCCAGCTGAAACATTAGTAGACTTATGAATACAAATCTTCAGCATCAGTTTGTAATGCTAGTTACTCTTTTCTATGATCTTTCTATATATTTTTTTCTCTCTCTTTTTCTGCTTCTTGCCAAATGTAACAAGCTCAGCATTATAACTAAGCACAAATGTTTCCTAAATGGCGATAAAACCTAATAAAACTAGGAGTGCATCTTCCATGGAACACTAAGTAATTTCCTGGGAGGTGTGTCCTTGCTAGCCACATGGCCCTGGCCTGCCAGTCTACCTATCCACTCACCAACAATTGCAGGCTTACCTTCTTACCTACGTTTTAAGTAAATTATAAAGAGAAGGATGAGTTGTAAAATATACCTGCAGCATTAACGACATAAAGAACTATGTATGGGTAAAAAGTGTAGTAGTAGTATCAAATATATTGTCACGTTGGGAATAGGAAATACCTTCGAGAATACAAAATATAATAACTACCTAAGTCTTCATCACAGCATTAACACGAAGATTCTAGTAAATAGCGCACGCAATACAAAGCAGCACATAGGGAGTGGTGTGTGGTCAATACATGTCAAGCGGAGGCAACCAGAGGTCACTATCAGCTGACATCTTCAGGGGCTTCCTTCCTTTTCCTCGATCCTCGATTTATTGATCTATTTCACACTGCAGACATCTCAACCTTTCCATTATACATACCTGGGCTGCACTACACACTCCCAACACTGCCCCCATCGTTCGGAATCGCCAGTAATCAGTTTAAATTCAATGAAACACGGAGAGATTCTGAAGCGCAGTTACTTCCTCTTCTCGTTCTTCGTCTTTGTTGCTAAACAGATGACGAATTGTGACGTCAAAAGGCCAGTGATGTCATGGGAGAAAGCTACTACTGTTGCTATTAATGGTTAATTTTTAAGTCTATATGCATTTTTGCCACTTGAAAATAGGCTTTTGTAAACTCAATAGTCCAAAATGTCTTAGAATTGTTGCTAAATATGAGTGATATCTTTAGCTCCGTTTAGTTAAATTCACTGCGTTGTTTCTTCACTCTATATGCATTTTTACTTGAAAAAAATAAACTAGTCTAAATGAAATGCTTCAAACTATCTTATAATTATTGATTAGACGAGAGAAATGAGAATTAAAATACAGGGCCTTGTTCTAGTTAATTTCACTGAGATGTCGACAAAACATGTACACAGGCAAACTGGAGATCCAGTCTACCGACAACTTTAGATACTACACGCATGTTTGTTACTGAACTATTGATATAGTACAAATGTAGTGATTCAGAGCCTCTTGAAAATATTACCAAACAAAAGAAATGAAAATGTTTTATATTTGAGGGGATAACTACAGTAAATGTATTTCTTTCCCACTTTCATTTATATATATATATATATATATATATATATATATATATATATATATATATATATATATATATATATATATATATATATATATATATATATATATATATATATATATATATATATATATATATATATATATATATATATATATGGGTGTTTTAAAACTTGTATTGCGCTCTAATCCCACTGGATTTGTTCATATTTTCATTGTAATAAAGCTTCATTTGTTTTTCAGATTATTATTGTTCTCATCAACTGTGTAAGGTTGCTAGAAAACATAGTGTTTTAATGTCCCTTTCTTTTGCATTTCATAAGGCACAAACTGTAATTGATTATGCATTCGTTTCATATATATATATATATATATATATATATATATATATATATATATATATATATATATATATATATATATATATATATATATATATATATATATATATATATATATATATATATATATATATATTTTTTTTTTATCATTAACCTATAAGGTACTTATTTTATGCACTACTCTCTCTCTCTCTCTCTCTCTCTCTCTCTCTCTCTCTCTCTCTCTCTCTCTCTCTCTCTCTCTCTCTCTCTCTCTGTAAAAAAGTACACTGTTGAAACATAGATGGAACATCGTAAAATATTTTTGTTTTTAACTTGCCACTTTGTTGGACTGAAAACTGTATCTGGGCAGAGAAAGACACGACAGTGCGTCTGTGTGTGTGCTTGTGTGTGTGTGTGTGTGTGTGTGTGTGTAGCGAACATCCAAGAAGAGAGAGAGAGAGAGAGAGAGAGAGAGAGAGAGAGAGAGAGAGAGAGAGAGAGAGAGAGAGAGAGACTAGCCCACACAAAACAGCGCTCTGAGAATCATCTACAATGTCCCCAGATGGACCAGAATCTGTAACCTACAACAGAAATGCCAGATTGTCCCAGCTCGGCGCCGCATGAAGAACGAGCGGCCAGTCTCACCGCAAAAATGGCACATCTTGCCAAACCTTATATGCCTCCCACCAAAGTTATTACCAACCTTCGCTGCCCTCGAGATAATCTTCGGCGGCAAAGTTGGGCAGCAAAGGCAGTCTTCATTATGGGCATACCGGAGACCCGCCTTTCTGTGGGTGAAGACGCCTCACCCAGACTATGCCACTCCACCCCCTGGAGTCCTCCTCCAATCTACACCATCATCCATAGCAGTGGGTGGTGGTGCGAATTGGAGGAGGCTAGCCTCAAGCGCCCAAAGGCACACTGTATAGCAGCTGCCCTCTGTCTTAAGATGGGACATGTTATTGAAGACCTTATAACACTTGATTCCCTCACGCTCTTTACTGACTGATCAGTGGATCGTGTCACGAAGGCGGTTGGCGCCCAAACAACGCGGTGCCACCTGTCTGCAGGCAAAGCTGGTGACCATCCGTGAAGCTCTTCTCTACTAGCTAGAGCACAACCACCCCAAAGTAATCATTCACACTGACTCACAGACATCTATTCTGGCCTTCAAAGACACCAAATCGCTAGCTCAACATCAACTCCTCATCACAATTCTCCATCTCGCTCGACTAGCCGAGCGTGGCTATGAGTGTGATGTCACCTTCAATTGGATTCCCAGGCATCAAAGATAATGAGCTTCCTGATCAAGCAGCTATAAAGCTGCCGCTGCCCTTCCTTTCCCAACTACAAGGATCTTATCAAGTCTTTGCCACTGTGTAAAGACTGCATTCCATGTTTTGCCACACCAGCAACACCAGGCTGCATTCCCGTCTCGCTCCGCCACTTTATACGCAGCCGCGTCTGCTTACATCTCCCCTGACTGCTCCCTACCTCCATAAATGCGCGACCGTCTCCACTGAATCCGACCCGGATTTCCTTGCTACAGGATATTCGTCAAGGTGCAGCGGAGATTCCCTGTAGCTATTGCAACAGAGTTTCCCCCACTCCCCTCCTCCGCTACCTTCTTGAGTGCCATATCCCCCTCCCGCCAAAAGGGAACAGCTGCCACTTCAACCACAACCTGAACACCATATTGATGCGCCTAGCTGCCATGCCTCTTCCTATGCCTTCACGCATTCAACACGCTCACTCACGCATTCCTTCAGCTGCATCTTTCTTCCTCTATGGATGCGCATGCCTCTTTCTGTTTACACCTGGAGTGAAGCACACATACTCTGTTCAGTCGTCAAGATGTCTGCTCTGAACCAAGCAATTGCTGCTGCCGCAGCTGGTATTATTTTGCGACAAAGACGAAATCGAAGGAAAAAGCGTGGGTGCTGGGTCAGTGAATATCTTGCACGTCGGAGTGTATGTGTGAATGAAGAAGAAGGGGTAAGGAGGTAAACATCCACAAACACGTACATGAACGATAATCCTCAATAAATTATATATATATATATATATATATATATATATATATATATATATATATATATATATATATATATATATATATATATATATATATATATATATATATATATATTTTTTTTTTTTTTTTTTTTTTTTTTTTCATTGGACCAATCTGGTGTAATGGCAATACAAACAGAGCATATAAAACCGTGATTGACAGGCAACTGTTGCACGAGTCTTCCCGTCTTAGATGAGGAGACACTTGCGCCTTCCTTCGTCTGTGCGCGTTGGGCTGTGCTCACGGATTTGAAGCATGCCTCATCTTGCACCGATTCATGTCTCTGCTTGCTTCTTCATGCAATAGGTGCATGCCTTCTGTGCGCACGGAAAGTTGCACAGGTCTGAACGCGACCAGGCGCATGCGCAAGATGTTGCCGTTCGCTGAAGCTTTACCGCGCATGCGTCAGATGTTGCGTGTGCCCACTGAACTGTTACCTGATTTTTTTTATACTAATTTCGATTCGGGATCTTAGACTGGAAAAATTATTTTATACTAATCTTAGAATGGAAAAATTATTGGCATGAAATACATATACAAAGAACATGGCGATCTTTTGCCAATATATGCAAATTAATGTCTCTTTAAGAACACTTATGCGGAAAAGCTAGTCCCTTAAGTTAATACAAGAAACGCTGAAAAAGTAGCTTCAGAAATCAGCGATCCAGAACACTACTTATAAGAAATGAATGCACGATTTCAACCCAATAAGTCTTTCATATTCAATTATTTTCAACTGGTGGTTTTTGTATCTGGTTGTGTGGAGCCAATGCACTTAGTAAGATCAGTGAATGTTTTTGGAGACATGGCAGCCTTGGAAGAAGTTGTCAGACAGACAGATGTAACACGAGGGGGAACCTCGCCTACCTTCCATTAGGTTTTTTCTTTACGTATGTTTTAATGGAATTGAGACACTTAAAGAATTAATATAAAAAGCAGATGCCTATTTGATAATGAGGAAACCGTTTTGAAAGAACAGTGAGCAAAGATTTTTGTGTTAAGTCTAAACAGTATGTTTTATAAACACACACACACACACACACACACACACGCACACCGTGTAGTGTAGTGGTTAGCACGCTTGGCTCACAAACAAAAAGGCCCGTGTTCGAATCCCGGGCTCTTAATGTGTAGCCCCTGTTCATCCAGCAGCAAGTAGGTACGGGATGCAACCCGAGAGGTTGCGACCTCGCTGTCCCGGTGTGTGGTGTGTGAGTGGTCTCAGTCCTACCTAAAGATCGGTCACTATGAGCTCTGAGCTCTTTCCGTAGGGCAACGGCTGGCTGGGTGAATGACACACACACACACTTGTAGTGCATATCGGCACTGTACGTATACGTATGTATTGAAAAGAGAATACCTTTCTTTATATGTTTGTCTCAATGATACTTGTACTACTGACACGTAGGAGACAGGGATGACAATACAGGCACTCAGGCACTTTTACGAGTAATGATACCCAGTGTAAAACTATGGCCGGTATTCAGAAATGCCTTGCTCTCTCACCACGACTATTTTCAAAGGCCACAGCGATGATTAGCCAGGTTCTGAAGTGTTTCTCCTGTTAATATTGTAGCAATATAGAAGTGTTTCAGAATATGATCTAAAGTAACTAACTAAATAGATAAGTAATAATATAATTGAAAGAAATAGCTGCAGCTTACATTCCTTGTTATAGTGAAGTGCTGCTTGCCATCATCCTCAGAGCAGTGGTATCCTTATCCATTAACCTCGAGGTATCTTATCTTATTCCTTTTCTCATGAAAGTACTGCGCAGATTTTTTAAAAGAGATGAAATTTCTATCCTTAATATGTCATGGAGATCAGTCCGTCAAGTTGTGTCTTTGGTGGAGGCAGTCTAGCCAGTGTTCCTAAACGTTTTGCTCTCTCATCACAAATATTTTCAAAGGCTATAGAGATGACTGATCATGTTTTTTTTTTTATTGTTTTCCTTATTAGTGATAAAGAAGCCTTGTTAAACTGTTACATAATTAATGGAAACATCCTTCAAAATTCCATTAACTCTCACTAAAATCTGTTGAAAGCAGTCAGGATACCCACCTGCGTGTCTGGGCTGCAGGAGTCAACCTATGCCCTACGGACGGCTGCAGGCGTGTAAACAACGAAACTGAATATTTTTCTTATTCATGGATATCAAACAACAGCAGTAATGTGTTACTGTTATAAGAACTGTTTTATTATTTTATATAATTTTTATACTCACACAATAATGATGGCGTAACCCTTTCAATGTAAAGAATGCCTGGTGTGGAGGTTAATCAGCACGCCTGGCAGTGTGTGGAACACTTTAGACACACGGATGCCCAGGTGTTTGTGTAATGAATTTAGGTGAGCTCCGTGCCGAGCAGTGAGGCGCGGGTCACGCCAGTCTCCCGCGATAACTAAATCATTTAACATAAACAATGAGAACAACTTGATATGCGTGTTTTAACTAAAGGAAATTTCATCACGTTAAACATAACAAACTTTCAGAATTCAAAATTAACAAGCAACTGAAATTGGTTATATTAGCAAAGGCCACAAATATTAGTTTAAAATGACTTTTGATATAGGTAGGTAAACATAAATCACTACAAAGATGTAAGTGTTACTTAGTAAATGAGCTGTTTTGTTGTTGTCAACATGACGATCTTCATGGACTCCAGATGTTACCTCTCCGACGCCCTTACGACATTGCTCCACATGTTAGATGTTCACTTGCCTAGTCCACGGCATTGTAGCCAAGGACACCTCCGCCACACCGCCTCGCGCCTAAACCACGACATGTGCCGCGGGTGTCTCGCATGCTGATGACGTGGTGGTGTTGAAGACCGTCTCTGCAGCTCCGCTCATTGTAAGGTCAACATAGTACTCTGTTGATCTTGTCCCGCCCTAGCTGGCTGTGACGCTCTTAGTGACGGACATCTGAGTAATTGCAAAAATTATGCCAGCGATGTACCTTGGTGAACGTAGTGTGGAGCGTTGAGTGGCTGGTGCACAGCGGTGGTGGTGGCGGCGTGGTAATGGCTCGGGCATCCCTCTCGACACAACAGGAACACAGTATTAATTTCGAGGAATGACCAAATATTGTATACTGCCGTGACGGGATGAAATCTGAGTGTAGGTAGTTTGTTTTGCTATGTGGTTACATTTCATTAAGTGATTATGGATTCATATTCGTAAGGTTAACACTTTTTTTTCTCTCTTTTTCTCTTATTTCTCCCCGTAACAAAACAACGAACCTTTCTCGCGGCGTTACCGAACCATTTTATGTGGTTCGCCTCGTTGTTCGCTCTTTGCTGCCACCTCTTCAATTGGTCTTCATCCCTCGCCGCATGAGCGTTACTCTTCCAAAGCCTACGTCTCTACGCTGCTACGATAAAAACTATTCCTCACGACGCCTATCGCCTACAGCCATCCAGCCTTCTTGGGCTCTGCTTTGATGAGGGGCTCGTTCGCCGAGCTGGAGGCGTTGCTCTGGAAGGCAGCGGCCGGTGGAGTGGAAGGCTTCTGCTCATGGGTCTTCTCTGCAGACGCTTTTGGTGCTGCCACTTTCTCCTTGGGCTTCTCCTTGGGTTCCGCAGGCTTTGCTTTAGGTTCCTCTGGCTTGACCTTGGGTTCTACAGGCTTTTCTTCTGGCTTGGCCTTGGGTTCTGCAGGCTTTGGCTTAGATTCCTCTGGCTTTTCCTTGGGTGCCTGATGTTTTGAGGATCCAGCTGGCTTAGGAGTCTCCTTCGGCTGAGAGGCAGGTGGCGTGTTGGCGCTGGCCTTCTTGATAATTTTATCGTGAGTGGGAGAAGGTGGCATGGGCATCTCTGAAGGCTTAGGGGTGGAAGGAATAACCGTGATGGAAGGAGGTGTCACGTTCTGCTGTGGAGGAGGACGAGCTGGACGTCGCACGAAGTCCATGCTTTCCAAATCTGCTGTTCCTGTAAAGGTCGGTTTTGGTTCCTCCGGCTGTTTCACCTGCTGGACGCGACCTGGGGCTGGGCGGCGCTCTGGTTCCGGAGCACGTCGCTGGGCGGTGGGGGCGACGGGAGGCGGGGTCTGGATGATGGGGAAATCATTTATCAGCTTGTTCTTGGGAGGAGCGGGAGCAGATGACTTCTCCTGAGGCTTCTCCTGAGGTTTCTGTTGGTTACCGGCAGGAATGGAACCAGTGGCCTTCACTTGGCTGGGTTTCAGGATTCCTGCTTCCGTCTGAGGGACAGAAGCAGTGGGGCGGGGCACGGATTGTTCCTTGGTCTTGAGACTTCTGTCAATCACTGGAGCCTCCTTCTGGTGGACCTTGGCATCTTCCTTGGCCACTTTGGTCACTGGTGGGACATCTTGTTTCTTGATCCCAACAGGAGCCTCGGATTTCTTGGTCTCAGATTCTGTCTTCATAATGACGGGTGCCTTCCTTCCCGACTTGTCTTCACTCCCGCTGGTGGAGGTCAGTTTCTTGATGGAGTCCTTGGAGAACACGTTGACGGGAACGTCCAGACAGAGCTTCTGGCCTTCAGCGGCGTCTTCACCCTCCTTCTTGAGAGTGGTGGAGGCGCGGCGGCCTGGCACCATCAGCTTGTTCAGGTCCTTGGCCTGGCCTGTGACACGACGCAAAGTTAAAGTTTTATTCTGTCTCTGTTATACGCTATCTAACCAACATAGAGTATAGTATAGTATCAATACAGTGACAGAGGACAAGACCAGCACACACACACACACACACACACACACACACACACACACACACACACACACACACACACACACACACACACACACACACACACACGCACGTGTGTGTGTGTGTGTGTGTGTGTGTGTGTGTGTGTGTGTGTGTGTGTGTGTGTGTGTGTGTGTGTGTGTCCCCCTCTTCTACACTGAACATCCTCGGTCTGTCCTTTACTTATAATCTGAACTGGAAACTTCACATCTCATCTCTAGCTAAAACAGCTTCTATCAAGTTAGGTGTTCTGAGACGTCTCCGCCAGTTTTTCTCACCCCCCCCCAGCTGCTAACTCTGTACAAGGGCCTTATCCGTCCATGTATGGAGTATGCTTCACATGTCTGGGGGGGGTTCCACTCATACTGCTCTTCTAGACAGGGTGGAATCAAAAGCTTTTCGTCTCATCAACTCCTCTCCTCTAACTGACTGTCTTCAACCTCTCTCTCACCGCCGCAGTGTTGTATATCTAGCTGTCTTCTACCGCTATTTTCATGCCAACTGCTCTTCTGATCTTGCTAACTGCATGCCTCCCCTCCTTCCGCGGCCTCGCTGCACAAGACTTTCTTCTTTCTCTCACCCCTATTCTGTCCACCTCTCTAACGCAAGAGTTAACCAGTATTCTCAATCATTCATCCCTTTCTCTGGTAAACTCTGGAACTCCCTGCCTGCTTCTGTATTTCCACCTTCCTATGACTTGAATTCCTTCAAGAGGGAGGTTTCAAGACACTTATTCATCAATTTTTGACCACTGCTTTGACCCTTTTATGGGACTGGCATTTCAGTAGGCATTTTTTTTATTAGATTTTTGTTGCCCTTGGCCAGTGTCCTTCCTACATAAAAAAAAAAAAAAAACGTACCGTCCTTGGCCTTGCTGGCCCTGCCGTCAGTGTGTGGAGGCATCGGAGTCTCTGCTGGGGAGTGGTTGGGGCTCAGGTCCAGGTTCTTGATAGCATCGAGCAGATGGGGGCCTGTGTACAGATCAGGGAAGGGAGAGCACCCGCGGGAAGAGCCTGGTGACCCATCGGGTGTTCCCTCCTCCATCTTGCGGCGAGCCTTCTCCATGGCCACTTTGAGGCTCTCGCGTCCCTTGTCGTCTCCCATACCGATCTGTGACCTGAGCAGACAACACACTCCTCAGTCATGGCTCATGGTAAAACAGGAAAGAAAAGCCACAGATGAGATGGGGACAAAAAAACATTCAGGCAAACCACACACACACACACACACACACACACACACACACGCGTGACCATTTTCTCAAACGTTTCGATGTTTCATCACGACTCTTTTAATAGGCTACAGTGGAAGTTTTCAAGGATGTTTTCCTGATTCGTGATAGTTTAACAATGAAACTGCACCATCAACAGAAAAAAATTTGAGTAATCATCCTCGTGGCCTTTAAAAACAGCCCTGGTGAGAGAACAAAGCGTTACAGAATGCGGATCAAGGACCAGAGTCACGTACTGTCCAGGATTAGTGCGCTTCTCGTCATTGATGGCCATCGCCAGCCTTGCCATGCGGCGGAACTTGTCAGCGGCTGATTCTTCCTGTGGCACGGGCTCATCCTCGCTTCTGATGGTGTCCTCAGCTCCCATGGCGGGCGACACGTGGAAGTCCCGCATGAGACGCCTCTCCCACACCCTCATCTTGCGGCCCAGGGCGGCTGTGAGGGAGGGGAAGGAATGTGGTTAAGTTTCATGTGTATAAAAAAAGCAAACCAGGAGCTATGAAAACTAGGAAATAACTCATGTGCATTAAAAAAAGAGAGAATACTGTTCAACTAAGTAACAGACAAAAGCTTTTCAAGTTATTATTGCATGCCAAATGTGACTGATCATAACTGCCGTATGAGTCAGGGTTGCGAAAATATACTTTGGGCAAACGATCATTTCAGCTGGCACTAATCCTGAAAATTTGGATATCCGTTTTGATTACACTCTTTGTGGACTGTCACGTTCAGTGGGAATTTCTTTTTATAGCTTCTTTTATTGCCTTCTGTCACAGTCCCTTCCTACACGATAAGAAAAACAAAAAAAGGTTTTCCCGCCGTCTCGCCTTACACCCTCACCTCTGCTCTTCTTCGCGCACATAGACACATCCATTCCGTTCTGGCCGAAGAGATCAATGAGCTCGAATCTGAGGGAGGAGATGTCACCCTTCACCTCGCCGATATCATCCTCGTTGACGGGGCGCTCCTCGTTGCGCCGCTGGAGTGCGCACACGTAGCGCCAGATGAGTGCACGCATCACAGACAGGTAGCGGAAGTCCAGAGCCTTTCTGCGGCGGTTCTGGCTCTGCGCGAGATGGTAAAGTGAATGAGAGGATGAGAGAGGTCAGTATCAAAACAGTCAGTAGTAGTAGTAGTAGTAGTAGTGTTTTTATTTGCGTAAGAGGAGCTTTGGCCAAGAACATAAAAAAAAGTGTGAAAAAGGCCCACTGAAAGCTGAAAAAAGGCCAACTAAAATGGAAGTAGTAGTAGTAGTAGTAGTAGTAGTAGTAGTAGTAGTAGTAGTAGTAGTAGTAGTAGTAGTAGTAGCAAGAGCAGCAGCAGTAATAATAATAATAGTAGTATACAGAGACTGCCACGTGTAGGCCTGATGGCCTCTTGCAACTTCCCTTATTTTCTCATTTCCTCATGTTCTGAAGTACACTCACCCTGGAAGACATTCTCCTGACCAGCTCGTTCTTCTTGCTCGTCTTGCCGCACATCCTCATGAAGCTCTTGACGTTGGGGAACATGTTGAAGGGCGGAGGCAGAGTGTTGCCCTCCTCGAAGTAAGACATCCAAAGCTTGGTGCGGGCAAACTTCCACTCGGTGTCAGCGTGTTCCTGGTGGCAGAGGGAGAATTGTGGGCATGTGGGGCTTGATTTGTGATTATGTACTGTGTGTGTGTGTGTGTGTGTGTGTGTGTGTGTGTGTGTGTGTGTGTGTGTGTGGGTGTGTGTGTGTGTGTGTGTGTGTGTGTGTGTGTGTGTGTGTGTGTGTGTGTGTGTGTGTGTGTGTGTGTGCGCGCGCGCGTGTTTCATTGCCAGGTAGAAGTTAATTTTTGTGTTGCTTTTATTTTGATTCCAAAATTTTGAATTATTTTATGCTAATCCAACTATTAGATTCTCCCCCTCCTCCTCCTTCTCCTCCTCCTCTTCCTCTTCCTCCTCCTCCTCCTCGTCCTGCTTCTCCTCCTCTTCTTCCTATCCCAACTTCTCATCCTATCCCCCTTTCACCTTTATCATTTCCCCTCCCCTTCTACACTTTTCCCTTCTCTCCAATTTCTCCACCATCTCATCTCCGCTTCCTCCCACCGCTACTCACCACAATGAAGGAGTAGGAGCTGGACATCATAGCGATCAGGAGGTTGAGAAGGACGATAATATTGATCACTGAGTAGGAGCCAAACATGAGCATGGACCAGAACCTCGTGTACTCGCGGATGCCTGTCAGCTCGAAGTCGTCCAGTCCCACCATGCCAAAGCCAGCCCAGAAGAGGGACTGGGAAGCCTCGAACAAGCTGACGAGAGGAGGAGAAAGAGAACGGACTGAGGGAAGGAAATAATGGAGGTAGTGAAATGGATATAGGATTTTAAGGAGTGGAGAACAAAATATATGAAAAAAAAAAATGATGACGGTGATAATGAACTGAGAGACATCGAATATAAATGACGGGAGGAAGAGAAAGAGAACGGAGTGAGAAAAAGAAAGATAAACGTAATGTTGTTGATAGTGAGATGGAGGTAAGGATTTTAATTAGTGGAAAAGGGCTAAATAGAGATAAGAGAGTAACACGGTGAGGAAAGAAGAAAGAAAATAAAGTGAGGGAAGCAAAAATTAAGTAGTTTGGTGAGATGGAGATACGAGTTTGAGGATGTGGAAAAGGGAAGAAACGGATATAAGAGATACGAGATGCTTCGAACAAGGTGACGGTAGGAAGAGGTAGAGAGCGAAGTGAGGGATGGAAAAATGTTGGCGGGTAATGAAACGGTGATATAGATTGAAAGGAGTAGAAATAGGAAAAAAAGAAAAGAAAACGGAGATGCGAGAATGATAATGAACTGATGTGCCTCGAACAAACTGAAAGGAGAATGAAAGGAGAAACGAAAGAAGGAAAAAAATTAAGATAAATTAGCTCGTGAAGGGTACAGAACTTAATTATTAGGAGTTGACATAAACGGGAAGATACTATGATATTAGAATGATGGAGTAGCGGAGTCACTCACTTATAGAAACGCCTCCAGCGCATGCAAGCGTCGCCTTGTTTGGTCCAGTCGGGCAGACCGCCAGGAAGGGAGTAGCACTTGTCCTTCTCCAGGCCGTTGTAGTACCACAGCAGCTGCGTCAGACCTGCACACAGACAGACAAGAGCCTCATGAGTGTCACTCGAGGAAGAGATACGAAGAAAGGAAACAATATAGCAGTATAACACAGGACATTCTCAACCCATTCCAGCCACAGACACACACACACACACACGCACGCACGCAGACAAGACCCTCATAAATCAGGCACTGGAGGAATCCATAATAGGAAGAGAACTAATATAACAGTAAAACACAGGATAACCCGAATTTGGTCCCTATCCAACACACACACACACACACACACACACACACACACACACAAACACACACTTACTAACCGCAAGCAAAAGCGAAGAGCACGAGGGTGTAAATGAAGAAGAACTTGACAATATCAATAACCATGCGGCCGAGGGAGATCTGGAGGGGCCCGAGGTAAGGGTTGATGCTGAAGATGTGCACCAACTTGAGGGCCGAGAGGATGTTGGCTGCGGCGAAGAGACCCTCGGAGATCAGCTGAGGATCGAAGGCGTTCCATTCCTCGCGTGGGATGAAGGCGGTCTGTGGAGATGAGGGACAGTTTCTTAGGCCCTCTTAGTGACTGACAGCGAATGAAGAAAGAACAGAAAGAAAGGACCAATGCTAGAAGGATTACAAAGGACGAAACAGGAATCAGATACAAGGAAAACAAGGCGTGAGGTGAAGGTGATCTATGAAGGACAGTTTCTTAGGCCCTGTTGGTGACTGACAAAAAAAGTGAAGAAAGAACAGAAAAAGAGCAATGATAAAAGTATTACAGGGAAAAAACACAGGAACCAGATGTTGGTCTACAAGGCGTAGGATGAAGGTGGTCTGTGGAGAAGAGGAACAATTTCTTAGTCATGTTGGTGACTGACAGCGAATTAAGAAAGAACAGAAAGAAAGGAGCGATGGTAGGAGGATTACACTGGGGAGAGGAAGGAAGCAGGAACCAGGACACATGTTGGTCTACAAGGAAAACAAGGCAGAATTAAGTAAACAGAAATTGATATGAAACAATAGAGCAGAGAGAGAGAGAGAGAGAGAGAGAGAACAAGATAGAGTGGCAGACAAAGTGGAGCACGCGAGAAATTTTCTGTGTCTGGTAATAACTAAACAAGCACTAACATCAAACAACACCGGAAGGAGGAAACCAAGAGAGAGAGAGAGAGTGGCTGACAGAATAAAGCTTACGGAAGGCACACGAGAAATCTCCTGTGTCTGCTGGATAAACGCGATCAGCCTGAGGACCATGGTGAAGATGTAAAGGAAGTCACGCATGATGTCCAGGATATTCCACATGTTATTGATGTACTTCCTGAAACCCTCGGTCCGTATTTCCTTGATTTCTTCCCACAGGAACCCTTTTGTTCACACAGAGGGGAGGATAGGGTTAGTTCACACACACCTGGCTGGTTGGATGGGTAGTTAGTGTGTGGGGAGCGAGTGAGTGGATGACTTGGTTTGTTAGTTAGATAGTTGGGTAGTTAAATAGTTAGTTAGTGAATGCGTGAGTGAGTGAATTAGTTAGTGTGCAAGTGAATGAGTAAATGACTTAATTGTTTAGATAGTTAGTGTGTGAGTGACAGAGTAAGTGAATTAGTTACTGAGTTAGTGTGTGTGACAGAGTGAGTGAATTAGTTACTGAGTTAGTGTGTGAGTGACAGAGTGAGTGAGTTAGTTGCTGAGTTAGTGTGTGAGTGACAGAGTAAGTGGGTTAGTTAGTGAGCTAGTGTGTGAGTGACAGAGTGAGTGGGTTAGTTAATGAGTTATTTAGTTGAAGAATTTCTACAATGCAAAATACAAAACATAATAGAAAACGCGAATTCCCAAGCACAACTATCACTGGTATAGAACACACACACACACACACACACACACAATTTACTAGATTATACCTTGGCTTCTTCTTTTTTTTTTTTTTTATGCGCATCAAGCCAATAAAAAATAGTATTACTTTCCCGAAGGAGTTGTGAAATATTTTCTCACCCAGTCAATCTTAAGCATCTACAATAAATGCCCTGTCAAGACCCATTTACACATCTATTCTCTCTCTAACATTCACCATACGTGTTGTTCCACCACTGCTTATAATTTCTACCTCTCATCATTCTGTCGACATTAATTTTCTTTTCTGTCACCCTTCACTCACCGAACACCCAGAGAGCCACAACGAACTCGACAGGCGTGGGCAGGTTCCCGCGTTGGCGACGCATTGCTTCCTCCAGATTTCGCCGCATCGCGTCCGTCCCGAAGAGCCAGATGACAAGATTCTCGAACCGTACGGAGACCAAGATCAGCAGAACTGTGGAACGCCAAGTGTGGAGTGGTGGAGCGATGTTGTTATTGGTAGTAGTAGTGGGAGGGGGAGGAGGAGGAAGAAGAACAAAATCAGGAACAATATGAGGAGGAGAATGAACAAGAACGAGAACAAGAACAAAATTAGGAGGAGGAAAATGGAGAGAAAAGATGGTAGCAGTAGTAGTAGTAGTAGTAGTAGTAGTAGTAGTAATAGTAACAGCAGTAATAAACAAACTATATTTTCAAGAAAGCTACGCAGGTTCAGTCCTTCACAACAACACTACCACGAAAACTCACGCAGGAAGAAGAGATAGGAGGCGGAGTGGGTGAGGAACTTCATGAAAGGTGTGCGCATGAGGCGGCCAGTGGGGCTGTCCGGCATCAGCATATACCACATGCAGTAGAACGGAAACAGAGCAACGACCTGCAAGGGACACAACACTTGATAAAACTGCTCCTTCTCCTTGGTACTTTTTTGCTCACTGAGATACTGTGACATACTAATCTTTATATATTTACGTCATATCCTCACTGCTAGATGGGGCCATTGTAATCTATGCCTTAACTCGAATTGCACGTTTATCTCAGAAACTATCGTATGTAGATCAACTGGCCTTTTGAAATTTCACTTTATGTTCTTATGTACATCGACATAACCTCTTCACAGCGATATGCAACAATTCACAGCACTAAAACCAATGCCTGGAATCTTTATAAGCATCTGCGAGAAAGAAGGGGATGAAAAAAGAATTGATTTTGCAATTTCTGGCCAATTTAACGTTCAAAGGTGGCCGCAGAACAAGAAAAGCTGTCTGAGAGTGGTCTGTATTTTCTAATGTA
The DNA here is from genome assembly GCF_035594125.1 of Scylla paramamosain. NCBI lineage: Eukaryota > Metazoa > Arthropoda > Malacostraca > Decapoda > Portunidae > Scylla > Scylla paramamosain. Next base: position 21,951,176 of record NC_087160.1, read on the forward strand.
GGAGGGTCACGACAAAAAGTAGAAAAAATAAAAGGGCGGCCCATTGAGGTACTAGTCACAAAAGAAAGGTAAAAAGTGTCATCTAAAATTGGAAGATAAGCGTCTTGAAACCTCTCATTTGAAAGAGTTCAGGTCACAAGAAGGAGGAAATACAGAAACAGGCAGGGAGAGGTGTGCCAAATAGCAATGAGGTGGTTAAGACTCACCTTCAGAATCTCCGTGCACTTCTCAAGGATGGACTTCCTCCTGAATCCTGGAACGCCCTCATACCACAGAGCCGCGAGGAGCTGCTGGATGTTGGGGTGAGCTACAAACTGCGAGGTAGAAGAAAATGGGGTAGGTGAGAGACACGAACACTGAGGAACGCTGGTCATCATCTCATAAGTCGACGTGGCGAGCCTTTAGTATTTTTATATATCTCTAAACATTTCGTAACTATGTAATATATACTGTATATCAAGAAGAACCACCCCGAAGACTATTGCTTCCCTTCGTCTTACATTCGTTCATACACGCGGGAAGCTGAGGTCTCTTACGACTGACGTTTATAATTTTTGTAGTAAATGTCGGAGATCTTTACAATGAACTTTAGAAAAAATAATAATACGATACCATGAAAGAGGGTAGAAATTTAGTAGGTGTGAGAACGACGCATGCACGATAAGTGAAGGAAAACATGACTACGGAAATTAAAGAAAGGAAACGGAATGTGATAATGTTTCGAATTGAAAGAAAAACAGACAAAAATGCATAAAACAAAGCACCATCATTTCAGACACCGAAACAAAATCGAGAAAAAGAAAACGACAGAAAAAAAAAAAGACGAGACAGAAAACAGAAACCAGAAACATCGAATGCAACTCAGTCCACATACCCTCTTCTGCTTGCAGTCGATGGCGAGTTCCAGACGTTTGAGGCTCATGTGCTCGCCGTCCTCGTAAGGCACCACGCTCTCCGGATCGTGGTTCAGCATCACGGCCAGCTCGGTGGAGGACCTAGCGTGGCCCAGCAGCTCTTCGGCGAACTTCATACACTTGGTCCTCAGCTCCTGAAGGCGAGAAAGAAGGACAGCGTTTTAGTGCCATCAGTGGCTGCACTAGTGGTTCAGAGGCGCGTATTCTGAAGCACCTCTAGCTTCATTTACTTTCTAAAGGCTCTATTTAAAGTTATCCGGGTTTTCAAGGGTGTTTTTACGGGTTTTAGTGACATATTAATAAAATTTCTATACTATTAACAGGAGAAACATTAGTGAGAACCAGTTTAATAATCTCTGTGGTCTTTGAAAATAGTCTTGGTTGAGAGAGTAAGGTTTTTCTGGATACTGACCTGAATGTAACAAGTTAGTGAGGGTAAAGGACTGTTTTGAGATGCTTTCCTCTCTCAGCACTAGTTTCAAAGGTCAGGTTCAAATGGGTGTTTTTTTATTTTTATTTTTTTTATTAATGATGGTATAGTCTTTGTTTAAGTCTCCCTAAAATCATGAAACAACCTTGAAAACTCGATTAATGTTCACTAAGCTCTTTTAAAAATAGTCGAGACATGTTTAAGAATTCTGGGTCTCTCTCTCTCTCTCTCTCTCTCTCTCTCTCTCTCTCTCTCTCTCTCTCTCTCTCTCTCTCTTAGGTGACTGGCTACGTAAACTCATTTTCTTTCACCGTTTTCCGTCAATAATAATAATTCATCATACAACTCACGTAATTCTCGTTTTCGTTCATTGCTTATACGTCATCTTTCCTTCCTCTCATCCTCTCAGATATTGAACTTCTGACTTGAAACCGCACCTTCCCTTGCCTTCTCTTTCCTCTCCTCCTCCCCTCCCCTGGCCTCTCTCTCTCTCTCTCTCTCTCTCTCTCTCTCTCTCTCTCTCTCTCTCTCTCTCTCTCTCTCTCTCTCTTTCTCTCTCTCTCTCTCTCTCTCTCTCTCTCTCTCTTACTCACCAGGTAGTCGGCACGGAATTCATGTTCAGTGTAAGCCAGGTTCTTCAGTTCGAGGGAGAGCTGGAAGGCGGTCAGGATGGGGTCAGTGGAGGTGAGGGCGATGAGGGAGGGGGAAGCCAGGGCGCGGTAGGCGTTAATGCGAGAGCGGGAGTGACGCAGGGAGTCCTCAGAGGAGGTCTTCAGGCACTCGGGGCATCCACACCTGCAGAAAAAGGACAGAAATTGTTTGACGAAGGAGTGGGTAAGTTAAAGGGTAAAGGAAGAATGGGTTTTGGAAAATGTTATGTTAGGTAGTGATGGAGGAGAAGGATTAGGATTATGATTAAGATTAGGAGGATAAGGAGATGGAGAAGGAGGAGGAGAGCACAAAAGAACATGAATGAAGAACAAACGGTAGTGGTAAATTTGTTGGTTGTAACGAAGCTGCAACACAACCTAATTTAAAATGTAGGAGATATAGATTATTGAAGGCAAAGGAAGAAGAAGAAGAAGAAGAAGAAAAAGAGGAGGAGGAGAAGGAGGTGAGGAAAAAGAAGAGAAAAGAGTATGACGAAACTAAAAAAAAAACACGATAGCTATACAAAAGAAAAAACAATATAATAAAAAAAAACAAATATAACAAAAACAATATAACAAACAAAAAAAAAAAGAACTCAAGACATAACAGAAAAAGAAAAGAAAAAAACAGAACATAAAATAGAAAACAAAAACACTTAAATATTCACCACCAACGAGTAGAAAACAGTGAGTGAGTAAGTTCAAAGGCACTGTACACCCACCTAATATCATGGGGCATGGGGATGGTGGCGCCGCGGTCCAGAAGGATTTTCAGGATCTCGTAGTTATCCTTGTGGGCAGCGAGGATGAGGGGCGTGATCTCAGGAGTGAAGGCAGAGGTGTTGCGGTCTGCCTTCTCCCAGGACTAGAGGCGACGAGGGGAGGCACGGACAAGACAAGACAGCAGTATTAGTCCGCAGAAGGTTATGAGGAGGAGTTGAGGAAAGATTCAGCTGGAGTAATTCCATCCTAGACTGAGACGTGCATAAAGGCTAGCAGAGATTGATCATAAGTCTTAGTGGAAGGTTGCGATAAGCTGAGGAAAAATTCATCTAGAGCAAAGCTAAAAGTGTTGCTTGCTATTAACAGAGAGGTGCAGAGAGGAGAGTAGAGATAGATGATAGAGTTAATAGGAGGTTATGAAGAGGAAAAAGCTGGGGAGAGATTCACCTAGAGTAATCCTAATTTGCCATATATCAAGAGAAATGCAGAGAGACGAGTAGAGGCAGACAGATCACAGGAGGGCTGGTGGAAATTATAGACAGAAGAAAAAAAGTTGGGGAAAGATTCAAATAGAGTAATCGTAAGCTATTAACTGAGAGAGTGGGTCGAAAAACGTAAGAAAAATAAAATCTGTATTAGGAGAAAGAGAACTTTAAAGGATAAAAAATTACCTAACCGTATAGAGAAAAAAGAAATAAAGCAAAAATCATATAACTGTAGGTAGAAGAAGAAAAGTTAAAGAAAACATTATCTAAGTGTAAGTGAAACAAGACAACTTAACCAAAGATTGTATAACTGCACATGGAAGAAAACATCTAACACTAACACTAGCATCTAACACTATGGAAAAGGAGAAAAGTTAAGGGCATAGAAGATAACTTTAACAAATATATGCAAATGTACGTAGGAGCAAAAAAAGTAAAAAAATATATATTATCTAACCCTATATGAAAGGAGAAAACTTAAGATCAAAACAATACTCTAACCTACACGCACCTCACCCAAAATCCGTTCAAATGACAAATAAACACAAACACCTCCACTGGAACTCACGTATTTATCCCCTTCCTTGTGGACCACCTCTTCGTGCTCCAACAGAACCTCCACAGCCTCCACAAACTCAGCATCGATGGCGTGCAGCAGAGCGTCCCGGGTCTCCACTCCCATCACCACCAGCAGCTCTACCATTTCCAGGTTTTCGTTGGAGATGGACATGTGAAGAGCGCCACGGCCAAGCGGGTCCACGCAGTTCATGTTCATATAGTCATGGTAACGGTGAGCCTTCTGTAGCATCCTGAAGGGACACGAGAGTAAGGGAGACGTAGGGAGAAAGTGAGGGTGTGGTGTAAGGGGAAATTTAAGGGGAAAGTAAGGCAGTCGGAGGTTTTAGGGGATGTTTTTAGTCAGTGTGTCATTGTTACACCGAATTTTTAGTTTGGTGAAGAAATTATTGTTTAGGTTAGATGGCTGGTTGGTTAATTAGTCAGTGAGTTAGTTGGATGGTTAATTAGTTGATTTTTTTTGGGTTCATTACTTAGTTAATTTGTTTGTTTGGCTTATGTTTATTCATGTACTCATTCACTCATTTACCCACTCATTTATCTATCTATCAATTCCCTTAGTTACTTAGTCCATTAGTTAGTCAATTGTTTAGTCATTTATTTAATTAGTTAATTAGATGGTAACTTCAATCATTGCATATTATTTGACAAATCAGTCGAGTGGAAAGCTAGCTAATGCATATTCTTTCTTACTTATCTATTTACTCATTTTAGACAGCAGGGTGTGTGTTGACTTACTTCCTGGTGGTGTTAATGTCCCCCCTCTCCACTGCTAAGAGGTATTTTTTCTCCTCCAGTGTCAAGGGCTTGGGTAGGTTGGGCATCTCAATCTTAGAGCGATGACCCTGAAATAGTTTAGATCAAGTCAGTGAAATTCAGTCCTCCTTCTCTCCCTCTGCACTCACTGGCGATGTTCAGCAGTGGTTCTTATTGACAGACCCACGGCACATACAGGAAGTTTCAGTCCCTGTTGACCTGTTGACTTGTAATGATTCGTATCCTTAAATGCTTTGTTCTCCCATCAGGACTAATTCTAAAGGCTACATGGATGAAAAGTCGTGTTCCCAAGAGTGATTTTCCCGTTGGCAGTGCAGATCCTTTGTTAAACTCTTACTAGAATGATGAAAACACCCCTGAAAACCTAAATGACTTCCACTGCGTCCCATGGAATATGTTTCAGTCCCTGTTCACCTGCTGACTGCTGGACAATGACTGTATGACGCTTATTACTTCAGTTTATCCTGGACAATTTTACTGATCAAAAGGAAACATCCAGACATTAAAATATTCTAAATACTCCATTACTTCTTTTGTTATCATTGGTGTCTTCCGAAAAAAAAAATATATATATACATACTAAACTTGCACCGCGACATTCAGTTAAGCTTGAAGATACGTTTAAAGCTTCTGGATTATCTATTTTATCTCCTAATTTTGCAAGATACATTGATTCCAGTCTCGCCCTCTTTTATATGCTAGTGCTTTCCGGACAAAAAGAAGAGAAGGTATAGCACTCAGAGGGCGGAGGGTGCCTATCGTGAAGCAAAATAAGTTCTCAAGGTGATGTAGAATTTCTGTTAAACTATTACTAGAAACATGAAAATCTCTTATAATTTCAAGTGGAGCCTGTTAAAAAGTATAAAAGTAAGAAGCAGGGAGATGAAACGTCAGAGAATGTGATCTGATGATGATGATGATGATGACAATGATGGTGAAGCTCAAGAGAAAGGCAGGCATGTAATATAATGAGTTCCAATGGGAATATTTGGCGAGGCGCAGCACTACTCTCTCACTCACTCTCTCATTTACTCAATCATTGACTCACTCACTCATTGACTCACCTCCTCCATGGCCAGATCTTCCTTCTCGTCGATACTGACACTCTTTTTCTCCATCTTCTTCACCTCTTCCTTCTCCTTCTTAGTCATTGTTCCGGTTCAGACGGGTTCTCTGGAAGGCAAGAGGATGAAATTAAAAACAGGAAAAAAAAAAAAACATTCTCGTTAGTCAATGGCAGGGAATCAAACACAAGCTCCTTTCCCTCCCCATTCCCCATTGCAGTCTCCCCAGTTAAGTGAATCTTCCTTTCCTCTAGGGCTCGGATTCCATTAAGGAGAAAGACAGCTGTCCTCTTTTGAATTTCTCGTCTCAATGTTTGGTAACTGTAAACTCGTAGCAAAACAACAAACAAAAAAACAACTTATGTAGATAAAGAAAGAAATAAAACAGGAAACACCGATAAATTAATATAAATAGTATACAGTACCTCATGTGCACTGATGTTTACAAGCAATTAAAAATTCCCCTTTAGAATATCACCGCCGTTACCTTTCATTCATTATTTTGCTGTTATATGATGCTGTTTTTTGCAGTGTATTAAATCAATCAATCCCTCACTCACTCACTCACTCACTCACTCACTCACTCACTCACTCACTTACTCACTCACTCATTCAATCAGTCAGTCAATCAATCAATCATTGTTATTTAAATCAAAGCATCGCACGCAGGAAATAAAAAAATCACAAAAATTTTCTTTTCATTAATAAAAAAAAAGAAAAAAGTGACGAAGAAGAGTTTAAGAAATACAAATGAATGGCGACGTCTTATTAGCAGCAAAGGGCTAATGATCCTTTTAATATTTATTCTTTCATTTTTATCCATCACGTGTAAAGGAGACTGACCAAGCGGACAAAAGCTACAAGCAAGTCCACTTAAGAAAGGCATCACTGGAGGGATCAGTCCAGCTCTGGCTTCTTCTCACTGTGATGACGAGGCGCACCCAAGACTGTCAGGCTGCTCAGGAAAAAAGGGCAGTAAAAAAATAAAAGAAAGGTGACAAGGACGTACAAGTGACGCCTGGACAAGCTAAACTAGGGGGCTTTATTGTTCGTAGCGTTCTCAAAATCTTGTTAGCGTGAAGCCCCAAACCAATAAACCCCCTCCCCCTCCCACCTTCTGTCTCTTTCTCCATTCCCTTCCCCCCACCCCCTCTCGTTTCGTCACGTTATAATTGGATTGGTTGAGTACGTCTCTTCCGAGTCACTGTGTCACCATGTGCACTGGGTCGGGGAGAGGAGCGGCGCACGTGTTGTTCATGTGTCGTTTCATGTCCAAGCTGATCTGATAACCTTTAATATCTTAATGTTTGAACTTTTATAACTATTTTCCACAACTTGTGTTTTGTTAATGTTGTTTTTGTCAGCATTATTTTTGTATCATTAATAAAAAAATATTGTTCAGGTTTCCACCTAAGTCGATGTTTTATACCAGCTTTGTCAATCAGTGGGCAAAATTCATAACAAACGTGCACCAACTCATCTAACGACTTTTATTCAAGAGTATTATATTAACCTTATTTGCAATGCACCCTAAATATATATTTTGCTTTCAGAGTATTTAGGTGAACGATAAAGTTGTGGACGGCTCAGTCGCTACACTTGATCACATTGTCGTGACGCTAAAGCCAACAGGAAGCTCCGAATCAAACTCACGTAGACGTACGCATTGCTGGACATCACTATCAGACTGAGTGACATCGTGAACATCTACTGTTCCACCACCTCTTGTTCCTGAAACTAATCAATCACTTTAACAGAATGAAAATTTATTGATACCAGTGGAATTCCATGATTTTAGTACAACCATTTTGAGACTGAACCCGTATGATTTTCAAGCACCAAGCCAGCAACTATGAGGCACTGACTGATATGGGCATGTGTGTGTTTGATAAATAATCTGAAACTCAGAGGGAAAGAACAATGTTGGATATAGATGTATGAGTTTGGAAGGATAACGTTTCTTTGGGTGGATGGTTAGAGCGCTTGTCCTCGCATGTCTGAGGTGCTTTGGTCAGGTGGTATGACTGGCTAGATGAAGACGGGGAAAAGTGAATATTGTTATAAGACACGTATATTTTTTCGTTGTCCCAAGAAGAAACCGTGACAGAACAGTCAAAATTCGATCACCGTTTACTCTCTCTCTCTAATGTCTCAATTCCTTTGATAAATTTTTCAGTGTTTCAAAGTCTAAAACATTGCAGAAGCGCCGTAATGGATTCTAAAGTTATGCCTACAAATGTGAAGAGTGAGAAATTATGCGAATTAATCCCAGTACAGTATTCGGTGTTATGATGAAAAAAATTATACAAAACGAGTGAGTGACTGATTGTACAAATTCATTCCAGTGGAGAATCGAGTTCTGTGGTGACTTGGTTGTACAAGAGGTTGCGTCAAGATCTTAGCTATCCTGCACTTGGAGACCTCACCCTCACCAGAACGTCTCGAGTATTGCTCTGGCAGCCTTGTGGCCTAATGACTGATTTCCAGGCAGTACAGTCAACAATTCATGAACTCTTATACTCCTTTCAAATTTGTTATAGCCTTTTAAGTACGCATGCAAGCGCTGGTTATAAAGCTTCAAAGAGGACGATCCTGACATCATGCAGAAGAGAGAGTACCAAGGCAAGACACAGCCACCACTCACCAGCACCAACAGTCGTCGATGTCAAGGCGTCGATCCAGATCCATAAACCAGGAGGCCTACTGGAAACTGGAAGTGGTGCCTATGTGCAACCAACCTAGAAGAACAGGCCGGATTCACGGGGCACGGTACAGAGAGACTGACATCCCAACTGATCCCCTTGGCTTTTATACCGGATTTTCTGGGGCTTCTCTCATGTACATATTTCCTGCTCCTGGAAGCCACAGTGGTCAAGTGGTGGCCTCGCGTGACCTCACCCGCACCCATAAACGGAGGGCTCGCGGCGCGTCCTCCTGACCAAGAGAGTTTGCTGAGCCGCTGCTCCGTGTCCCGCCATGAAGCCGCCACTCGTCACCAGCGGTCATCACCCCCACGGAAACACCTGCTCTTCTCCACTCCCATCGCACCTGTTCCTCATCAGTCATCAGGTGTTGCTCGAATGATAATCAAGAACTGGAGGAAACCTAGCGTGGCAATTGAAGGTCGCAGTTAAGGAAGATCACCTTGCAAATCGCTGACTGCAAGGCGTTGTGAAGAGCAAGCCATATACGCTAACCGGATTACCAAGCAGTAGTCTATTTTGTCTTGTCTCAGACCACAACATTTGCACCCCTGGGACTCAACTTAACTTGATCATTTCAGCCGGTAGAATTCTGTGTGTTTGCGTCACCGCGTGATGTTTAAGTCAACGAAAAAAAAAAAAAAATCAGATTAACTAACAAAGTAACAAATTATCAAAATCAAACTAACTATCAAACTAACTACTAACTAAATGGTAATCTGTCTTCCTATTTTCTTTATTTCTGCATTTGAAGGATTCTGGCTTATGAATAAAAATTAATAAGTAAATAAATAAACAAACTCCCTCTTAGAACAAAAATGCATAGATAAGGCTTCTTACTTTTTTGTGCGTGTGTGAGGAAGATCAGCCAAGGGCAACAAAAAAATAATGGATAAAAGGAATGGTCGCTGAAGTGCCGTTCCCAAAAAAGAATATGTTAGTAGGAGAGCCAAAAGAGAAAGAGAGAGAAGCCAATCTATTTTTCCAGGTGACTGATAATTCTCTTTTGAAACAGATGAAATAACTCCTGATACAACCATGCCTCCAATACAATAAAAAAAAAAAAAAGACACAAATAGAACTATAAGCAGCGATTATCACCCATGACTTAGGACCGCGGATCCCTCTTCAGTACATACACGAGTGGACACTATTGTCGGACCTGCCATCGTCCCCTCTGCCTCCGCCTCAAGTGCTATTCAGGCGACGGTCTTTGTTCCATTGTATCCTTCACTTCAGTCCATCTCTCTCCCCACAATCATCACGCGCCGCTCTAATCTAATCTCGCATTCTGACAAGATCAATATCAAAACACAACGCGTTTCTCCTTCCCATGTTGCAAAAGCAGATATATATATATATATATATATATATATATATATATATATATATATATATATATATATATATATATATATATATATATATATATATATATCGAGAGAGAGAGAGAGAGAGAGAGAGAGAGAGAGAGAGAGAGAGAGAGAGAGAGAGAGAGAGAGAGAGAGAGAGAGAGAGAGAAGAGAGATTGGATGGTTGACTGAATGATAAATAAACAACCAAATAAACTAATAGATGAGTAAATAAATAGAAATGCAAGTGATTAACTAAATAACTGACTGACTAATCAATCAATTAATTCATTAATTAGTTAATCAATTGATCTACTTATTAATAAAATAAGTAAGTAAACAAACAAGTAAATAAAAAATAATAAATAGGTAAAATATGTGAGTAAACAAATAAATAAATGAGTAGATAAATAGATAGATAGATAAACAGACAAACAAACAAATGATTAAATAACATATAAGAAGACAAGCAGGTGAGCAGACAAACAGGCAAACAAACAAAAGAAAACATTCGCAGAGAGACCACATACCCACCAGAAGTCTCACCAAACGCTTAACATTCCCGCCACCCATTCCCATCGCTATTAAGCGCTAAATAATCGAAATAGTCACACACCACGGCACCACACAGCACCTCGAGGCCTGCTGGGAAGCCCTGCAGGGTAATCCCATTGTGTGCGCCAGAAACACTCGCTGCTGCTGCACGGGCGGTCGTTCCTGCTTCCTGCCGCGGCCCTTCACACCCAGCCTGTCCTGCTCGGTGGGTAATTCCTCCCCTGTTTCTAGAAGACCCACCGTTTCCCACTGCAGTATTGCATTGTCATCACTCCAGCACGTGTTTCTCTCTACTGGCCACATCTGTTTCCAAATAAGCCTTGAAGTCCGTACTATCTATTATTAAATGGATAGCATTTCTCATTGGAGTGTTGCATTGTCATCACTACAACACGTGCTTCCCTTTACTGGCCACACATGTTTCCAAATAAGCTACTCGTCCTTACTATATGTTATTAGATTGGTATTTACAGGTATATGATGTATACAGCGTAAGATCGTTTGAGAAGAAGCCAGCCTCGCTCTAGATCTTTCAAGCATTCTCGTCCATGAAGGGAAATCGTGTAGGATAACGGATTTTTTCGACTTTATGTATTAATCCTTTCATTGCTGGTCAGTTTTTCCCATTATCATCTACAACTTTTAAGTTTTATTTTTTGGACTACAGTCTCTTAAAAACGTACTTCTGCAGTTTGGCAAAGATGACATTAAGCTCATTGTTTTCCCTATGTGTCCATTCAAACAATTCAATACAGTGACCTCAATGTTAACAAAAGTCGACCGTAGCAAAAAAAAAAGGGTTAGCTGATTATTTTTCTTTTCTAATCGTCTGTATGCTCACCTGTCTGCGAGGAGCCTCAAAATGTTTAAACCAGATACAGGTACTTGTCGATCTTATGGAGAATGTTTATCACATTTCATCTAATGTACAGAAAATACTTACATTTCAATATGAAAAGAAAATTTTTACTCATTATAACGTGTCTACAGAGAGTGCGCACCACATTTCATTAAGTCAACTGTCCCATTTCGAGCGGTTTATCCCCATGAAGACTGTTTATTATTATCTGAATATATTAATCCTATTGAGAATGCTTGCTACACATCCCTGAGACTACGAAAAATGCTTGGTAGATTTCATGTAGTCAAGAGCGCAAAACTGTCTTGACCTTGGCCTCCCCCTGCACCGCAAGCGAGAATCACACACGGGACGCGGAGCACCTTATCCTCCTTGGCCTCCTGGCACGATTACCTTCAGCTTATAAGGTCCTCGGGAGAGCTTTATGTGGCTGCACATTTCCCACGTATGGGTTCCTGAGGTTATTAGGTCTGGTCACGCGGAATCATCGAGACTGACCACATTCACGGAAAAGGAGACATGCGATAATAAAGTGTAATCCGTATACGTAATCTGTATTTTGAAGCAAGGGTGGCCTGTAATACTTTTTTTGCGGATCAGCGTTGTCCTGTCTGTGATGGTGGCTAAGTGTAAGAGGTTTATAGTGTGGCAGAAACACATGTTATACTGTGTTATTTATATTATATAAGCGAGATATAGACAGTCATAAGTAAAATGTATCGCGTTGTATGTTATCTATGTTAAGTGAGTTATCCAGTAGCCATAGCAAATTGCAAGCAGAAAAATATGTGAAAAGAACCAACACCTTAGTTTACTCTTGTGTGCTTGGTGAAAATGCTTTAAACGGATTATACTTTGCCGGCTTATGGACGATCTATATCTGTGTACCTCAACCTTCCTGGTGCATGGTGCAGCGCCCCTCAGCCATGCCTTCGCCCTGTCACCTGGTCCGCCCCCAGCGTCCTTCAAGGCGAGACCTGCAGCCCGCAACACACACACACACACACACACACACACATGATCGCAGTATGACTATCTTACTGCAAGGCTCTCGTCACTAGACCACATTAGTATGACTGAATGCAAAAAAAAAATATATATATATGATAATACATCTGGTATTAATTGAATTGACGAGTTAATAAAGAGTTTTCGATACAATATAGATTAAGAAAGTTTCGCATCTATTCTATGCATAACAAGGAATATGTCATTCACTAAAACATATTCTCTTACATATTCTATAACTTCGAGATCAAAACATGAAGATGCATCAAACCATTTATTGAAAATATTGTATACACATCATCATCCACTTCGACTTGTGTCCTGAACCGAGGAGCGAGCAGGTTGAGAAAGGAAACCATGGGACGGCAGCCGACCCCGTCAAGGCAGAAAAGGAGAAACAAAGAAAACTGTAAACACAATAAGGCTAACTGAAGGCAAAAAGGCGACACCGAGGCTGCTCAGGGGTGAATAGTAAGACAAGTTATAATAATTTATCTAATTGCTGTTGTGTAAATAACGGCCTCACCATCACCGCAGATCCTCATCCATCCAGACCCCATCTTGTATAAGCTTATATCATATTCACTCAAAGTTTACATTGACAGTTATAAAAGGATCTACTTATTGACTGATACCGTTTGACGCTACAGCAATGCGGTCATATGGCGCCCAGTCAAGCAGACATTATGGTATACATTCCCAACAACCCTCACATAAGACTGCCACTATATCCAGGTTTATCTCACATACTCCAGAGATACATTTATCTTCGGTTGATCTCTGCTTTGAGTCATGTCCACTCCCCAAGAAAGTAGTGACAGGTCAGGTCACAAAAAAAAAAAGTGTGATTTAGTATGAGTCCCAATTCTGATATCACTTCCAGGACAACAAAGACTAAAGCGGCCGAGGGAAGCACTAGTAAAGGAACACAACCCACAATGTAAACACCTCAACACTAAATCATTAGGCTTAGTAAATAATTCTCTTATACAGCAAACATGTGAGAACTGACTGTTATTTTTCCTGACAATTCCTCGCTTCCATCTCAAAATCATAATAATATAGCTCCTCATATTTTCCAAATCATTATCTAACAAACTATTTAATTACAAAATTAAGTGAAAAATTAACACAATGTCTTCTTAGAATGTTATTGATTCTAGGATTTTTACAACATCCGTGGCCTTTTTTTTTTTTTTTTTACTTTTTAAACAGACTGCAGCATGGTTCCCAAATTTGACGGGAGCCCTGGAGGTCTTTGGCTGTCAGGCAGAGAACTAGTGAAGTGTGGCATTTGTAACCCTTACCATTCTTTTATATGGCACTTTGCCACAGCGGGCATCTCTCCATCTAAGTAATATACATATGTGCGAATAATTAGCAGTTTTCTCCCCTAGCAGTGAAGGTACAAACCATTACAATGACAACCATTACAAGCTACCTGACAGAATGTGCCAATGCAATGCCAGCTGTGCATTGCAATCATGAGCTCCTTATGCTACTACTTTGATCTAACTTGACTGAACTAAATACTTATTGATTGTCTGGCGTTGCCTTACTCTTGCTTATCTAGTTTCTGGATGAGAGTTTCCGGATAACACGTTATGTCAGTCAGCATTTGGAAGCAGATGATCAGGCAAGTGATGCCCTTCAGCTTCACCTCCTGTGTCCGTGTAACTGTAACACACACACACACACACACACACACACACACACCATAAACGACCATCACTTCAGACCTCTGTGCTGTTGCTAAGGGGTCGCTCTCTTTAGGGAGGGAACGGCAGGACAACTTCCTGTGGATGCAGCTTACTGGTATGTGTCTCGAAGTGTGGACGGAACTTGAGCGAGGAAGGCAGGCTGACGTTTGACTCAAGGGAGCTTAAAAAAAAAAAAGCTGAAAAAAGCTACAAACATGAACTGCACTTAAGCTTCCTCTAGTGCTACTGAAAAGAGATTAAGTATCACACATGTTCACAGTTCCCTTCTTAATAATCTCACATACTGGTGGAAGTCTCAAAGAATCGTCTCCTCAGAAAACCTGAGCCGCCGCATGGAGCGAGGAACTTCTTGCGCGGCCTGCTCCTGTCCAGCAAGCTCGTGTTCGCTCACCGCTTCTGCTGACTGCTGCTCTCTGCCTATCATGGAACGGGGCCGAGGCTGTCCCGCCAGCTGGAGACGATGTAGCAAGGCCGGCGGGTGGCTTCCTTCCTGCTCATGTGCCTGGCGTCGGGGTGGCCGGCGGGTCTCTGCTCGTAGTGGGTGTGGCAGACTCCACCTCTTGTTCGGGAGATCGTCACGGGTCGTGCTGGATGGCAAGAACAAACTGTTGCGATTGAAGTTGGTGTTTGTGTCAAAGAGTGTGTTGTGTTGTGCATTGCTACTTGTGTTGATACTGTTGTTATTGTAGGCGTCTTCCGGCGGCCTGCCCGGGTGGTGTGGAGCCCCGGGCGGTTGGTTATAGTTGCCGTCACGTAGCCGAGAAGCCGGCTGTCTTAAGCTGGTATTTCTAAAGTCACGTCCGCGTATTGATTGAGGCCTCAAAGTCCTTGGTAGGCTATCTGGTTTCATATTCGGGGAGAATTTGACCCTCCAGTCCTCATAGCTCTCCGCCAGTCCACCTTCATCATACGAGGCTTCTGTCGAGCACTTCTCTGCCCCTTGAGGTGTGCGGTCTTTCACCGGGTTGTCACCATTTCCATTGCTCTCGAGGGAGAGTGAACCGGACTCCTTGCAGTAACTTTCCTGAGGAGGAAGGCGTATCCACAAGCCAGAGGACTTCTGTGCGGAGAGGTGAAGGCGAGGGTCGTGGAGGGAGGAGGCGAGCACCCAGCCTCCAGGCACGTGCTGCAGCCACTCGCCAAGCTGCTGCTGCTGCTGCCCCTGTTGTCGCCGGTGGTTCTTATCACCAGCCACGTGCTGCAGTTTTCTAGCTAGCGTGTCTTCACATTCTTGAGGCACCAGCTGCATCCACTCCCCAATGTGCAGCTGCTCCCCGCCCGTGGCCTCGGCCTCCTTGGCGGCGGCAGCTTCAGTCTTCGTCTCATGGAGAGCAGACGCAGCCTCCTGCTTCTGCCGCACCTGTGGGAAGGTGAACCCATTATATCCATGTATTCTACGGTAGTCACACAGGTTTAGATCAGTGAAGGGTGATGTGAATCTATCATCTGTGTTTCACCTTTTTTTATATGTCCACAAACATCAATTCCCCCACAAAGACTATTTTCGAAAGCCACACACATGATTATTGAGGTTCTCATAATGTTTTTCCCCATGTACGGCGTAGAATTCCCGTAAAACTGTCACCATAATCCCTAAAACACCCTTGAAAACCCCAGTAACTTCCTCCAGAGTCTATTAGAAGAGGATTAAACACTGAAACACACACACACACACATACACACACACACACACACACACACACACACACACACACACACACACACACACACACACACACACACACACGTGCTGCACAACGTCATGGCAGTGTGCGGCTGTTACCAAGCGGCACTGTCTCCTTACTCCTTACCAGGCCGGCGCTGCAGCTCAGCGGATCCACCACAACCCTAAACACTTGATCCTCCTCCTCTTCCTCTTCCTCCTTCTTGCCCATCATCGGTGCTTCCTCGTCATCTTGTCTGTCTGGCGTGTCTTCCTCGTCCTCCTCCTCCTCCTCCAGGGCAGTGCCGGGCAGACACTCGCTCCCTGACACAACACAAGACAAAGAGACGCTTACTAGCAGGGAAGAATATCAGGTGTGTACAGGATAATAAAAGACGAGTATTTAAAGCACCACATTGGAAGAAAGGGAAAGAAAGAAAGAAAGAAAGAAAGAAAGAAAGAAAGAAAGAAAAAGGAAGCTAGGAAAGAAAGAATGATTAACTGACTGATTGATTGACTGACTGAATGATTGAATGAATGAAAAGAAAGAAAGAAAAGAAAAAAAGAGAAAGAATAAATAAACAATTAAATAAATGAATAAAATAAATAGAATAACAAAAGGAGAAAGAGAGAAATTTGAAAGAAAAGAAGAGAAAAATTCAAGGAAAGAAAAAACGGAAAATTATAGAGAGACGAAGAGAGACTTACAGAAAAAAAAGAAAGGATCAAAGAAACAAAGACTTAAAGAAAAAAAAAAAGAAAAGAAAAAGAGACACCTGGCTGGGTAGGGAGGGGGTGGTGGCAGATGAGTCTAAAGCAGGGAAGGCAGAGGTGTGTGTGTGTGTGTGTGTGTGTGTGTGTGTGTGTGTGTGTGTGTGTGTGAATGCCTTCCTCGGTCTATCTCACCTTTGTGACGCACCTTCCGAGAGGCGAGTGTTTCTGCCCGGCTGTCCTACTGAGGCTTCTGTGAGGCAAATACCTACGTATGGTGTGTGTGTGTGTTTGTGTGTGTGTGTGTGTGTGTGTGTGTGTGTGTGTGTGTGTGTGTGTGTGTGTGTGTGTGTGTGTGTGTGTGTGTGTGTGTGTGTGTGCGTATGTGTGTTCAGACGTATGTACATTATCTCCTTCCAGTCTCGTGTTAGTAAATGGCTCAATCAACTCCTATGACGGTATTTCTTGTTTTGTTCTTATTACGTCGTGCAGTTTTCAGTAATCAAGCATTGTTTCGAGAATAGAGACACTTCTGGAACCTGACTGGCTATATTTATACTTTTCCTTCTTTTTTTTTTCTTCCACTTTTATATTTATTTTTTTTCTCTTGACTAGATTTCTTAATGCTTAAAGAGAAAAAAAAGAAGAGCATTTAATTACTGAAGTTTACATGTTTGCCCAGTCATCGTGAATCGTGACTTTCTCTTTTGGCTGCAGATTTGCGTCACAGTAAGAACCGGACGTGGAAATAACGCCGCAATTAGTGAACATTACACTAATACTTCACGTGGTAAGACCCTAATTGATCCCGGAATTCAGAATTGTTCACGAGGGACTTTCATGTCTTTCAGCAACAATTTAAAACACACGATCAAACAGAAGAAACAAACAAGGGAAGAAAAAAAATGCCAGATAAATTAGGGAGACCTGCTCGAAATTACCATCCGCCTTGTTATTACTGTTATGGTGACCTTTTTAATTAGTTCCCGCGGCCGCCAGGTGTTCCCACGAAGGTTAACAAGGTGAACAGGGCCGGTAATCTTACCTGGGCGAAGCATAGGCCGCCTGTCCTCCGTGGTGGCCGCCAGGTGATGGGTCTTGCTGCCCCCGCGCCTGGCAATCCTCCGGCCCCTGTACAGCCTGGCACACACGGCCGCCGATGCCACAGCTACCGCCACCACCATTCCCCCCACTGCCCCGCCGAGCCGCCCGCTCTGCACGCCGCCACCACCTCGCTCTGTGCACATTGTCAGAAGGAGGAAACACATTTTAACCATAGCGAAAGGTGACAAGGCCGTATTCTGAAATACTACACTACACCTCCAATATATTTAAAAGGTTCTAGTTGAAGTGACATGTTTTTAAGAGTGGTTTTACGGTCCCAGTGGCAGATTAAAAAGATTTATGTATTATTAACAGGAGAAACACTCTTGAGAACCTACCTAATCATCTCTGTGGCCTTTGAAGATAGTCGTGGTGAGAAAGCAGTGTGTTTCCGAATATAGGTCTTGCTTGTCATGATATAAAAGGTTTTGAAGGTACGTGAGAGTACCCTAATACAACTAGTGTATATTAAAAGGACCCCGTATTTCATTCACAGTGAAATAATAGTAACTTGATCTGAGTTAGGAGAGTTTTTAAAAGGTGCATAAGGCTATCTAATGCAACTAGTGTATATAAAAAGAGATTCGTATTCTGAAAAGCTTTGCTCTCTCATAAAGGTTATTTTCGAAGGCCCCACGAATTTCCTGTTTATGGAGCAAAATTCCTGTTAAACTGTCACCGTAACCATTAAAATCCTTGGAAATCCCAGAAACTTCCTCTTAGGCCTGTTGAAATTAGTACCTTATACTGAAACGTTTGAGAGTACGGTCCATGGTCATGTTTTTTGCAAAATGAGTCTACTGTACAATTTCGCTGACCAAACAATTATTATATGAACCAATCCCTCCAAAAATCTCCATAAAAACACAATTTCACCTAAGACCAAGGTAAGATCTTGGCAACTAATGTGTACACTCAGGAAGACGCCAGTTTGAACAGATGAACCTGGTCGTGCGTCAAAGTAATGAGCTCACCTTTGAAATCCACCTGACACCTGACACCAACCGCTGTGCACATTACCCAACCTATGATCACCGCACGTATTATCCAAGCCACAGTATGCAGAGAAATTAAAAGGGGAAAAAATCCTTTGGGGGAACCTAGTAATGATGGGTGGGGGAATGTAACAACAACACGCCACCTGCAGTACGTAAACAAAGAGACGAACACGGAAGCCCCAAACTGCTGGTGCACGTGTACCTGAAATGACACGCCGGGGAAAGGCAGGTGGGGATCGTTTCCATATTAGTAGAGAGAGAGAGAGAGTGTGTGTGTGTGGGTGTGTGCGTCTTTCTGTCTGTCTGCCTGTTTATTCGTATGTGTGTTTGTTTGTGTCCTACAATACAAGGCTCGTATAAACCAACAATTGCAAGGGACAAAAATTGTTGGTGGCTAATATCAGAACACCAACTTTCCTTTGTTCTGTCTTTGCATTTACTAACAGCCCGGTCTCGCACTCTCGCGGTCCAGTAAGTACAGCGCTGACCTATTCATTGAGGCGCGGGGGGAGGAGCTGTGGTGGTGAGAAGGCGGAGAATGCAGCACGAATGATGCGCGCCAAGGGAGACACTTACTTGCAGGAGTCTCTGAGGTGTAAGCGCTCACCAGCACGGGCGGGGAGGTGACGGGGCCGTAAGTCACGTATACCTTCAGCCTATAATTGGTGCCCGCGTGCAGGTGACTCACGTTGAAGGTTGAACTCGTGGAGGTGACATTGGCAAGCAGCGTCTTGTTCTCTAGATACACCTGGCGGGGAAGGTGATGTTGAGTGTTCATGCAAGGTGAAGGGTGAGCTGTATAGCAACACCTGGTGGTGTCTGCGTGCAGTACTGACCTCTGCGGTGTAGAGGGTGGCGGTGTGGTCCTCCAGCTGCGGCGGCGTGAGGCAGACCAGGGTGAGGGAGGAGGTGCTAATGTGCACCACGCGGCAGGACCAGCCCGGCACGCCCACCTCTGTCCGCCAGCACGAAACAACCAGTAATGAGTCAGTCACCCGTGCCAGATATCACACTATAAGAAACACGTGTACTGATCCTGAAGGGTTTCACGATGGACAGCTGCCGCTCACCTCGAATAGTAAAGTTACAGGGAACTATTTGGTCACCGATCTGATTGGTGGCCCAGCAATACAGCTTCCGGCGGTGGTTGGTGGAGGGTGCCACCGTCAGTAAGGAGGTGGCCACGCCTCCACCACGCCTCAGGGGCTCGACACTTGTCATCTCATCCCTGTCCTCCCACTGCCAGTAGATAGAGTCAGGCGACGGGAGGGATGTCACGGAACAGTTCACGGTGACTGGCTTATCATAGATGAAATAAGTGGTGACAGATGCCACGCACTTGGGTCTGTCTGTTCACGGAAATTTGAATATAAAAATACAATAAGAAGTCACAAATTCATACGAATATAATAATTCAAAGAATACAAATTCACTGCAAGAAGATAAAAATGCCAGCAATTACTATTCACATTTGATGGTAAGGGTGACGGTGGCGCTGCGCACCCTGGCCAGCATGTTTGCCGCCTCGCAGCTGTACCGACCCGCCTGGTGCCGCCTCACGCCGCGCATCACCAGCGAGCTACGGCTGGTCACCACACCCGCACTCCTATTCTGCACCACCTGGCGCCCCTGCAACACTTGCCTGTCACTCACGCACAACAGACTTCACCGAGTGCTGGGTCATACAAGGTACAAGATTCGTGGTTCAGCGGCGTGAAAAATCCAGGCTATCTCTGATAAAATAAAAACTGAAATGCAATAAATTTCAATATTCTACCGAGATGATGATGATGATGTGAACTTTGAAAAGACTTCCTTGCAAAGAAAAAAAACTATTAAGGTTGTGTATTTCAGCGCACTGTTGTGGCCTACAGTACAGATGGTGACGGTGATGGTGCCGCAGTAGTGGGGTGACAGCTAACGACCCACCTCGTGGAACCATGTGATGGCTGTTGCTGGGGGATTGGCGGCCACGGAACAGGTGAAGTACACGTTGTCTCCTTCCTTCAATGAGCTGGCACGCAGGGGCTGGCCCAGGGACGCCCGCACCGACGGTGGGTCTGGCGCGCCCAAAGACATGCAACTTCTTAACAAATGTGTGTTGCTACTCAGGCTTATTTAGCAGTGTGTCAACGCAACACCACGTCCAGAACACTTAACACATGTCCCGGAAACTACATGACAAGAACATAAGAACATGGATATATCTAATGGTTTCAGTTGTAAGAATAGTGATAAAAAACATAGACACATTTGCAATGATTAAAGAAGGGAGCACCATTACCCCTAAGGATGCTGGCAGGACTCACAGTGCACGATGAGCGTGGTGAAGTTGGTAAGGCTGGCGTTGAGAGCGAGATTGGTGGCGATGCAGGTGACCCGTGCCAGATGCAGGTGGCGAGTTGCGTTCAGGATCAACTCACTGCATGTTTTGTTCCCTTCTTCCCAGCTCTGGGGAAGGGAGGAGAACCAAAAGACAGACCTCAGCCGTGTATTTACTGTAGTATGCCTCACAACGTCAAAGGAAGAACTTTGACGATTATTTAATACTATTAAGTAGCACACATAGGAAAGGTTTGAAATTACTTTATATATTATTGTCATAAAGTTAGATATATGAGTCCTGTAACGTAAAATTAATTAGACAGTATTGGAGGCTGCAAGCACTGAGCAATTCCAGGCAGAACCAGCACAGTCTAGTATTAGATCGAATTAAACCCGTCTCAGCTAATGTTACATGTACTGTGAGTGTAACCAGTCCCTCCTTTCATAATATATATGGTATGCATAGTCCTGCCCTCACCTTGCTTTCCCTCATTACGATCTGCTGCAGGGTCCAGGAGAGGCGCGGGGAAGGATTGGAGCCAGCAGCTTCACATCTCAGCACTGCCCTTTGCCCCTCCACCAGCGGAGCGGACACACGCATCTTCACGCTCACCGGCAGCACTGGAACAAACCACACACTGCCATTACCCTGCAATGCGACACCACGACAGATTCCGGGATAGGTTCAGAATTTCAGCACACCTTCAGGAAGAACAGTCAGTGAACCGCTCAGTATTTTTTATGTAAGAGCGGCACTGGGCAAGGCAACAAAAAGAGAGAAAAAAAAAACCCACTCAGGTATCAGTCCCAAAAGAAAGGTCAAAAGTGCCATCCTTCTTGAGAGAGTTTAAGTCGTGGGAAAGAGGAAATACAGAAGTAGGTAGAGAGTTCTAGAATTTAAGGTTTATCGGAAAAGAAGTGAATGATTGAGAATACTGCTTAACTCTTGCATTAGAGAGATGGACAGGAAAGGGGTGAGTATAGATCGCACATCAATTATGGAAGTTACCGTAGCTCAACACAATATAATGAAATACCAAATCGACACAACCCAATGCTGCTTGTGATGGCCCAACACATCACTAAGGCGATGCACTAAACCTGACGTGCACGAGGCAAGGCACCACGATGCACGCGGCGCCACACAGATCACAGTGTGACGTGACGCCCCATCACCAGAAAACATTAATGCCACCACTGATGCATTGCCAAACTCATTCTTCATCTGCTGCCGATTATGTGTGCATGTGAGTGTGTGTGTGTGTGTGTGTGTGTGTGTGTGTGTGTGTGTGTGTGTGTGTGTGTGTGTGTGTGTGTGTGTGTGTGTGTGTGTGTGTGTGTGTGTGTGTGTGTGTGTGTGTGTGTGTGTGTGTGTGTGTGTGTGTGTGTGTGTGTGTGTGTGTGTGTGTGTGTGTGTGTGTGTGTGTGTCTGATTGTTATTAACGTCATTATTATTAACCAGCTGATTAAAGCCACAATAACCAGTGACGCACATATGAACGAATCACGCAGCTTCAGTGTTCACTAATGAAGAATTCCCATGTCTTACCCTAGCGCTGCCCACGCCGCCCCTTCACTCACGGGTCATGTGCACGGTGACGGTGGCGGCGGCGGGGCGGTACAGGCGGGAGTTGTTGGCGGTGCAGGTGAGTCGCCTAAGGTGCCACGCGCGGGAGATGTTTTCCACCACCAAGTTGTTTTCTACCTTCGCCTCCACCAGCTCCCGGGAACTCTTGAGCACCATCCCGCCCGTCCACCACCGCACAGTGGGCTGCGGCACACCTGCAGAGGGAGGCCTGCTGCTAAGGTACTAAGAGCCCCTCACGAGTCTCGACAGTTCCAGTCTGTGTGTGTGTGTGTGTGTGTGTGTGTGTGTGTGTGTGTGTGTGTGTGTGTGTGTGTGTGTGTGTGTGTGTGTGTGTGTGTGTGTGTGTGTGTGTGTGTGTGTGTGTGTGTGTGTGTGTGTGTGTGTGTGTGTGTGTGTGTGTGTGTGTGTGTGTGTGTGTGTGTTGTTTCCTTCTTTGTCTATTTATCTTGTTGGTTGTCTATCAGAATGTTATTATAAAATATAAACCAATGGATTCCAGTGAAATTTTGAGGAAAGGAGACCCATTACCAAATCAAAGGCTTATAAAAAAAAATAAATAAATAAAAACTTTGATATGCTGATAGATCCAAAATATTTTTAAGTTGATCCCTCAGACTTCGTGCGAAAAAAAAAAAAGTCTACTGAAAATGTCACCCATATTTCATTACATCTACGGATGCTGCCCTTCCCCATTCATAACAAATGTACAGAAAATATCCATCAGGGCTTCATTTGTGTCCCTGGGTGACGTTGAGGACATTCAGTAAAGACACATTACCTTGGCGAGCAACACAAGTCACGTTGAGGGTATGTCCAGCAGGGTAGGGCCCCAGCACTCCATTCCGCACCTCAAGGCCTCCCTCCTCCAGGATGTCCACACTCCGAACAGGCTCTGAGGGCACCATGTTAGCAAGGAAAAAGAGGACTAGTTGATGGACTGACTACATAGATAGATAGATGGATAGATAGAGAGATAGATAGATAGATAGATAGATAGATAGATAGATAGATAGATAGATAGATGAGAGAGAGAGAGAGAGAGAGAGAGAGA